>NC_039276.1:18245750-18620750 GCF_003368295.1 Carassius auratus
ACATGTCGTACTTGGCAAAATCATGGTGCCCAACAGACATCCTAACAAACTCAACAATTGTGTACACTGAAAAAATGGTGAAAGTTTACTTTGAATCAGTTTTCACTCATATTGTGCCAGTAAATACTCCAGTAATGTAGTTCCTGATGTGAATTGGTGTATAGTTTTGTTGTTTTTACAAGTTTACAAACCAGGCATCTTGATTTAACCTTATTTTATATTGGGTATTTTATATTTTATGTAAGTGGTGACAAAATACAGTTCCAAAATAATTTATCATACAAAATTGTCCTTAAATTGTGAATCAAAATGTATTCATATTACTACGAACCTAAACAGTATGCTAAAATATTGGTCATATGCTGAATTTGACAATTTTTCTAGACATCTGAATTTTGATGGTTTTGTAGGATTGCACCCAATATTATTCTGATTGATAAGCCAATATTTGTTTTCGTCTAATGGCCAATAACTGATACATTTTAAATTCTACACCATTTTGTCTGATTAAAAAATAAAACATTCAGTCGTTTTAAATGCTACAAGTGAATTTAGGCATCACAGCATTATAATGTACAGTATGAAAAATGATTATTCAGTGGAGATTTGCCAAAGATTAGAATTGATTGTGTTATTATATTATTATTAGTGTTTTAAGATTATCATTAAGTAAACATTAGATGATGGCAAATAGTAATCTTAAATGGGTGAAATGAGCATAAACATTCAATTTCTGGGTTATATCTTATTTTATCCTGCATAGTTTTATTCCACGTTTTTATGTTTTTCAAGAATATCACCTAGGAATATCTACCAAATAACAAAGAATAATTTGCAACAAAATACTAGTGTTTGATTGGATATTAACAAAATATATGGAATACATTTTCCTTTTTTATTTTTTTTGCCAATTCTATGATTTGCGTTCAGCAATGCTGTCTGCGACCAGAACATCAGACCAGACCTGGGACCCATTTGTGTCCCACTGCTTTGTCTGTTTGCAGTGACGGCCACATTAGTTCAGTGATTATACTGTTTCTCAAGCCATTATGTGTCATAAATCTCAATAATGGGCCCTTTAAATAATGTCTGTTAATATACTGCCACATCATGAGATTAAGTTCATCGTTACCACCCTTTACTCTGCCTTAGACGTTTCAGTTGCTCGTACAAAAACCTCCCAGTGATAGAGACACATGTGTCTGTGATGGTGCACAGCAAATCGCATCACTGACAGACACACAAAATTGTAGCTTTGTGTGAAATCCTCTCGTTTGGGAGGGGGGAGACAGAGATTAGCGATCACATGCTCCCCCCCCCCACAACATAAAACCTGTTGGAGAGAAGTTGGAGAGGAAGGCATTAGCGAACACATGAAGTGTGCCTGTGTCAGACAAACGCTTCAGTCGTCTTTGCTCCAGACCAGAGAGAGACAGACCGGCAGATAGAGTCTGATTAGGGATGACTCAGTGATTTGAGCGACTGAAAGGCCTGAGGGTTCTGCTGTATGTTACAGATTATCCCCATTACTGCCATGCTGTTTCTCTTCTTCTAGCAGTCTACCGTCCGTTTCACATGGGCTACTGTATATGTCGTGCTCACTGCTTCCTATACCACTGAGCAGGGTCGATCTGTGGATCACTTCACTTACCAAAATTAATTAATTTGGGACGACCTGCAGTGTCTTCAAACGTCAACATCGTTCTGCAGGGTTCAAAAGGGTTTTGAATTTGATGATAATTCAAGCATTTAAAGAAATACAGTATAAATATGATTTTTTTCATGTGTACATTTAGCATTAAATGACTGGCGAGTTTTTAATCGAAATATACATCACTGCAGGGGAATACTGCCAGCGAATAATGGCTGAAATTCCAATCATTTTTTGCTTGTATGATTGAAATATTGTAGATCTGTGTTCAAACTATTATTCAACAGTTCAGGGATGGTGAGATTTTTTTCAAATGTAATTTATTCCTGTAATGGCCAAACATAATTTTCAGTCTTAAGTATCACATGATCCTTCAGAAATCGTTCATATTTTTTCATATTTTTGTAGAAAGCATTTTTTCTAATGATTCTTTGATTAATAAAAAGTTTAAATGTATCATGAATAAAAATATTAGTAATAATAATAAATTTATATATTAATAATAATAATAATAATAATAAATCATTTATAAATGTACTGTTTATTACTTACCCCATGCTTTTATAGAGCTTGATAGACGTGGAAATATAATAACATTATAATAACATATTATAACATAAGGGTAAATAAATAATGACTTGAAATAGAACAGAACAGCCCATATGAAGGGAGAGCGTGCAGCCCAGCATTTAAAAACACCTTTAGTTACAAAGATTCTTTCAGTCAATTTTAAATGCCAGCAGAAAACTCAACAAGCATTTATTGATCATAAATGACAAGGATGACAAGCTCAAGCGGTTTCAGAAAAAAAAAAAAAAAAATACAGGGGAGAAAAGAAAGGTATAAAACAATAGTGAATATCAGCCAAGAGTGTTAAGAGTGAGAAATCAGGCAGGGATTAGAAACGCACATGCTAGATGGCATTATCACATTTTTATTGATTTTTTTTTTCTTTTTTTCAGGGGATTTTTGAAAAAATAAAAATACTACAAGAAGTATGCAATTTTGTTAAATTATATAAAAACTCCCTTTCCAATCCCTGCTGAAGGATAACAGGTAAACCTATGTGCAAGGTAAGGTAGAGGTGCTCAGCGAGGGAGAGAGAGTGAAACACAGTGAGACGCTGTGGCACTTTTCCCTCTGTAGACTGAACCATCGTACAGCTTACAGAGACAGTTCACTCAAAAATGAAAGTGCTGTCATTACCTTCTCACCCTCATGTCATTTCAAGCCCACATGGCCCCGTTGAGACCGATAAACTGTACACTTCTGTTGTTTTCTAAAACAGCAGTGGAAACATTCTTCAAAATTTTTCCTTTTGTGACGTGAAGATGAGTATACAATGACAAGATTTTCATTTCAAAATCTGAAATCTCTTACTGACAAGTACATTCATCACAACTCTGACACAACAGGACAAAAACCCCTTATATTCAAAATGGTTACATTCAAATCTACCTAAGTAAAAAAATCATGCAGGATTTTATAAGATAGATACCAATAAAAATGTCCAGTCTCTGAATCTGCTAATTTCTCATAGTAAACAGAGATATTTCCAAGGCTCAGCCGGAAGGAAAAATGGTTTTGCCAAAGCTCAGTGTGAGTGAAAACCTCAGAAATCACAATGCTCTTTAAATGATTCTATGAAGAAGCAGCTGTAGGCACCAGCACAAATGGCAAACTGGCAAAGTGATGACTGAGAATATTAATAAAGTTGAAGTTCTATACCAGGGGAAGCCAACTCTGCTACTGGAGAGCTACCATCCCCAATCAAATATGTTATATAAACATGGTGTTCAGGATAACTTAAAAGTTTCAGGCAGGTGTGTTGGAACTGAAGACTGCAGGAAGGTAGTCCTCTGGGAACAGGGCTGGCTAAACATGCTCTACACCAACTGAGAGCTACACAAGCTTACAACTCTTAGCCCCTGAGTTCCACTTACCTACAGAGTTTGGATCCAACCCTAATCAAACATACCTGAATAAGGTGATCAAGGTCTTCAAGATTACTAGACAGCTACAGGTAAGGTTAGAGCAAGACTCTGCAGGACAGTGGACCTTGAGGGCCAGAGCTGCCCAGCCTTCTAGAAGTACCACAATCATTTCATCTGTACAGTTGGATTCAAGTTCTAGTTCCTACAGTTATTAAAAAGTAATGGTTGATGCAGAGTGTTCCTCATAAAGGAGAGGCATGAAGGCCCCAAAAAGTGTTCTACCTCAGATTCATTCATATTACAGCCTCACCCTTAAAAACTAGAGCGAAAAGATGAGTTCACAGTGGAACCCCAGTCCCTCACTCTAGGAATAAACCTAACCCTAACCCAAACATCTGATTGGTCAAAGGAAAGTCCGCTCCAGGATCAACACCAGGAACAAGTCTTACTTGGCAAAATCACGTTCACATCTGTTATGGCTCCTCGCATTTTTCCAAACGCAGAGATCTTGACTCCAGGGAATGACAACATCACTCTGAATTATTCCAGATTATTGCAGCATCAGAACTGTCAGTAATTAACATTCTATGCAGAATTTGGCACCACAAAAGCCCCATCTTGTTTCAAATACAGAGGATGGGTAAAATCCCTTCTGGCAAAACTATACAGAATTTTGCCTCAAGAAAGGGAAAATTATCCACCTTGTCATACAGCTAAAGCCATATCAGATTATAGGAAAAAAAACACTCAGTGTGACATTGCCGAGAAACACATTCTAATGACCTTTTCACACTAGCGTGCTAGCAGTTAAACATTTGCATCCCTTCCTCATCACTGAGGTTCACACACCCTCCTTCATTGTCAAGCTCATCTAACTGCAAGCTTTCGAACGTGTACTTGTTTCTTGGGAGGTGGGATGGACTACGAGTGGCTTGGTTTTCAAACCCTAGCGAATGGCTGCAGGAGCCAGTAGACTCCGCCTCTTCAGAGTCGCTAGTGTCTGTTCCACTACTGGTGGAGCCGTCAATCATCTGCACAGCCCCGAAGCGCCGGTGCGGGGAGCTTAGCTTGAGATTGGCCTTGCCTGGAGGCGTGAGCCCGTTGGCCAGCATTCGGCGCTCCAACATGGCCATTCTCTCGGCATGGAGAGAACGGGAGTTTGTGGCTGATTTGAGATTCTTTCCAACTGGCTAATGGTGTTCTGGGACTTGTTTGCTGAACGATTCATAATTGGGGAGCAGCTACTAAATAGTCCTCCCCTTTCCTCCCGTCCTGCTTTTGAACTAAAGCTCTGCCTGGTGTGTCCATTATACTGGGTGTAACTTAATGAGCTGGTCCTGTGAATTGAGGAGGGGGCGGGGCTAGAGGTCAGGCTCCTGGTGCCTGTGTGTTGGTTTAAGGAGCATTTTGCGGCCAACTCTTCCAATAGTGTGCTATGAAGCCGCCCACGTACCCTGCCTCCAAAATATGATGACTCAAAAATGTTAGCACTTTGATTTGGAGAGGAGGGGCTGGGATAGCTGTGGGCGGGGCTCTCGGCTTGGTTTACAGGGGAAAGAGGTGGAGACTCTTTCTGCCTCAACTTGCCCATGTATCTGCCCTGTTGAGGTGGCCGGGGCGAACCAAACCCTGTGCCATAAGCGCTGTCACTGTTGCCATCGCGTGTGTGTGAGTGTGACCTGCTGACCCGACCTCTGACTTCCTGTTCACTAAACTCTGCATCACTGCAGTCAATATATGGGATGGATGAGCTGCTGCCTTTAGTTGCAAGGGACGCCAGACCTGCTCGATCGATGGGTGGACTGCTTGGATGCCGGGCTTCTGCTGTGCTCCTGAATGGTATACGTTTGGTCACTACATCCGTTGCGCTGAGTTGAAGGGGATGAGTTTCCGCCTGGTCTTACTACCGCAGAATCTTCCGAGCTTACTAAAATGAGCCCTCCCAGCTCTGCTTGAAAGCCTGAGAGAGGAAGAGAGAAGTCCTTCATCATTACCTACACGTACCAGAGTATTCTGGGTTCTACATGAATAATGGGCTACCAATCACTGAAAGTAATCGTCGTTTACAGCAGTGCAATTACAATGGAAGACTAGGGGCCAGCATCCCAGAGATGTGAAGCTTGTTCCTGAATGACATTTATTTTTGGATCTATACATTTTTTTACATTTTCCTTTTTTAGGGTGGAACTAATTGGCTACATGGATGAACCTCTGGTTATGACAGCACTTAGCTAAGGGTGGAATTTGCTCTATGCGACTAATAGTTTGCAGATTGTTACATCATGTCATTTTCCGCTATTGTTGCCAGACTTAGATTATAAACTGGACCAGTTGGATCATTGCCCCACAGCATCCAAAGCTTCAGGTTGCCAAGCCATTCAGCCAAAGAGGGCTGAACACTAGGCTCCTCTAGGGCCCAATCCATTGGTTCAGTCATTCATTTTATTCTATTTTGTTATTTTTATTATTTAAGACCAATTATACTAATTTAAAAGTCTATTCAGTAGTTGATTAGCTAGCATTAGTGTAGCTGTTCCTTGTGTATAAGTGCTAATACCTAAATGGTGGAAGATGCTTCACTGCCATCTATTGCATGGATCCGCATGAGTTTTATGTAAATTACACCTTTTACTAGTGAGTTTTATGGCACTTTTCCACTGCATGGTACGGCACAGTACGGTTTGGTACAGTTCACTTTTGGGGGAGTGTCCATAAGGGTATAGTACCTGGTACCTAATACTCGGTTGAGGTTCAAACATGTAATGATGTGTAAACTCTACTGATCACTGATTGGCTGGCGAGAATCTTCACTACTTGCATCACTGAACTTGTGACACAAACACAACAGAACAGCTAGATTTAAATCAGCACAGCCAGTAAAGGATCAAACACAACCCTCCTTTTTTAACATCACAAAAATGGCTGTTTAATAATCCCACCAACTCTACAGCGGTACTAAACTGCAGAAGAAATGCAAACTGTGCTGAGTCGAGCCGTGCCGTACCGTACTGAACTGTACCGAGCCAAGTCGTACCACGCAGTGGAAAAGCGCCTTTAGAGAACAGATTACACAGAAACCCCTTACTTGTCCAACCAAAAAGAAGCACTTTGGCATCACTACTCAGGATATTTTCAGTCAAACATTTTCACCTTTTTTATGCCATGCTGATGTTTGTGATTGTTTTTGTCATTCAGTCTACTGGCATCGGACATTGTTTTATTTCTTCAGCCATACAGGTAATTCTCCTGTTGTCTTTGCTGGTAAATTACAACAACATCTCTGTTCCTCTGACTAACTTTTGCTCTTCACGTTTCCAAACTACACTATCCTACTAGTGCATCTATAGACACATCTTAGGAAATTATCACAGTACAAACTTCATTCAGATTCAGACTTTTCACAAAAACACCACGCAAATGTTGAAAATTTCGATATTTTCTGTGCAACATAATATCATGCAACAAATGCTTTGGAGTGATCTTAACATCCCTCTTGGTCAAAAGTTGCTTGAAAACATTCATATGTGAGGACACTAACTTGATTTGGCACTTGGTGACTCAGAGGTGACAGGCTGCTGTTATACTGCACTCTACTATGTTTCCTAAAAGAGAAAACGGCAAACACACAACAATGAACACCACAACCTTACAAGTTTTTACTAATGAAACATTAAGTGAATAGCAGTGGCTAACTCTTGACTTTCCATCCATTAAAATAACACATCAGGCTCACCTGTCAAAGGGCAGTTTTTTAAACTCATTTTCCTTCACATAATCTATCACCTGCTTCTGTGTCCGCCCACTGCAGAGAAGAGGGGGTAACTGAATTACACAACATGTTGACAAGAGCAAAATAATACACTATTGTTAAATTGATTAAGTACTTTACATGTGCTTCAAAATAAGTGTACTTCTAATCTTTAAAGCATGACAAAAGACTATTGAAACATAAAAGTGCCCATTTATTTAATCAATATTACATTATCTGCAAATACAGTTTTAAGATTTCAAGTACACTACAAGTGCACATTCATTACAGTTGAGTGCACTACTTTCCACAAGGGTTCACACTTCACAAATTCACATGTTACCAAAAGCACTTAATCAGGTTTAGCACCTGAACCTGAAGGATGAGCCCCTGCTGAACAGCACCGGTTTAGGTTTGGGTTTGGGCTCCTCAAAGAGCCTGAAGAAGGCGTGATACTCCACACAGATCTTCCAAAACATTTTACAGCAGTCCCGACTCGCCATCAGAAACTCCAGAGTATCTTGATTAACATTCTGCTACAGGATGAGACAGACAGAGACACCATGTTACAATTCGACATGATAAATAAGAGCTTAATATAATGACAGATTTCATAACTGCATGAGACTCACGCTAGGGTCTGCTCTCAGTTTGATCAGGAACCTCCTTCTCTTGAAACTCAGCTTGCGTATTTTAGACCAGTTGAAGTCGTTGATCCTGTTGGGTCCCTGAGTAAAACACAACTTGTGTCATGCTGTGGTTCATGTATGATTGTGTGTGTGTGTGAGAGAGAGTGTGTGATTGCATGCACCTGAAACACAAGGACGCCGGCGTGTGCTACAGCCAGACTGAGTTTGGTTCCTTCTCTGTCTTTAGCCGGATGGAGTCGGATGCCGTACATCTCCAACCTGCACGCAGCCTCCAGCAACCGGTAATCTGACTCTGCGGGAGACTGTCCACTTAAACACACACAAACACAAAGTTATGACACTGACAGGTGTTTTGCTATATGCTGTACTGATTCTGTAATCATTTATACTGTCACAACAACATCCTCTGAACATCCAACACTCAATGGTCACACTGCAATTTTAAAAACAGTATACAAATAATTAAAATTGACTTCCAGATGAAAAAGCACAATTCGATTAAATGGATGTTGGCAATCTATTTAAAGTGCGCCATCGGCGAGCATTAGTGTTTTGTTTGAGACTCACATGTGTTTATGGTGGAACTCCATGATTGTGTCCATCAGGGCCATCTGGTCAGGGATGTAGTTGGTGTTAAGAAGATGCTGTCTACACTGAGTTTCATCAAAATCACCAATCTCAGCTAAATAAACACACACACACACACACACACACACACACACACACACACACACACACACACACACACACACACAGGTTCATTATGAGTAAATGACAAATGACTGACAGGGATTAAAGACTGAGACAAAGAGAGACTGAGAAAGTATATAACAATTATTGAATGATTGTCCTGTTGGATTAGCATGTGTGTGTGTGTGTGTTGGTATATATATATATATATATATATATATATATATATATATATACTGTAGTAATATAGCTAGTTGTAGAATGATTTTAACAAACTCTTTAACTAACATTAAATCTCTGTAGAAAATATAATATTAATATGTATAAAATAGTCATTCCATTTTTCAGTTTTACACAAATTGTAGTACTGACTGCATTTGTAAAGCTTAACCATTCAACCTTGCTGCAAAATTTATCAGTAACATTTGATTTTAAGGACCAGTTCCCACTATTAACTAGCATGCATATTACTATAATATTGGCTGTTTCTTAATACTTATGAAGCACATATTAATGCCTTATTCTACATGACCTTATTTTAGATCTCTTAATCCTTCTCCATACCTAAACTTAACTACTAGCTTATTAACTGTTGATAAGGCAGAAGTTGTAGTTAATAGTTCAATCGTGACAACTCTTGGAAGACTGTCATGCTGCTGGTCTCTGTTTCCCTGAGTCTCCACTAGTGGTCTCACTTCCCCTTAGGCACCTCACCGTAGGCACTACAATTCCCACTAGCCTTGTCCCTTCATCACAGTAATTGTACTCCTGTTAATTGCACCAGGTGTCTTCACTTATTAGTAATTAGCCTCCCTATATCAACCAGTCTTTTCCTGTTGTCTGTATGGAGTCCTTTCCTTCCTTTCCTTCCGTTTCCTTCCGTTACCCAGTATTCTGGTCTTTCGAGTTCCTCGTATTCCGAGTTCCTGTTCCTCTTTTGTTTTGTTTGTTTGGATTGATTTCTGGTCTTGACCCTGGCTTGTCGGATTACAATTTGGATTACCCTAAATAAACCATACTGCAAATGGATTTCTCTTTTCCTGTGTTTCACTGGGTCCCGAAAGTCACAAAGACATGAACATATGACAGTGTTAATGTTTTCAGTCTTTGCGGAACAGATCTTCTACACTGCTGCTGAATTGCTGCTGATGATTACACTGAAAAAAAAGATTTGTTGGATTTACTCAATCGAATTATGGACATTGGTTCCACACATTCAGTTTGAGTTCAAAGTATCCTATGCATTTATGTGGTTTCATTATAATACGGTTGTGTTAATCCTATGCAATTTCAAAAAGTAATGTGTACATAGTCTTTTCAAGTTATACTAACATGATTCAGTTATGCTAGTTTAACATTATTTTTTTATTTCAGATTTCTGCTTCAATCATGTTAATTCTGTGCAATTAAATCAAGTTATCTTAACATAATTTTAATAACTTCACTAAAATTAAATTTTAATACATTTCAATGGTTTGTTGTCGCATGTTTCATTTCACGTAACACAAAACTTTTGTAAATCCTTTATTTAACAATTTGAACAATGTGTAATTTAAATGGCATGTCTAAATAACATTGTGCTTTCAAAAGCATAGCATAAATAACTTCTCTGATTATTAAATTTAATAAAAATACATATCAGTTTTAATTAGACTAGTATAAAAACAAACACAGTTCATTTTGTATGCATAACATGTAGATCAACAATATTTTTAAACCTTCATAAGTTTTACAAGATTTCTTTTTTTTTTTAAACAATATCATAAACATAAGTAACATTATACTGCATGTAACTGTGCGTTTAAAAACTAATACAACATTGTAACACTAATTTATTTCATTTCTCTCAGAAACCTTAAAACTGTACCCAAGAACACCAGTACCTGGAACTAGGGCTGCACGATAGTCACATCGCAGGATGTGTGATGTAGGCTGTCGTAGTTGATTCGTTATTCATTAACTGTACGGGCCAGCTGCTCTCCAGCTCTTGACGAATGTGATTCGCGGATTAATTGTACAGCTTAACCATCATAGAGTGAAAGTTTATCTTTTATATGTGTTTTTAAGTCCTGTCAGTTTAACAGGGCAGAGAGAGAGAGAGAGAGAGAGAGAGAGAGAGAGAGAGAGCACGAGTGAGAGCATGCAAGAGAGAAAGAGAGAGGGAGAGAGAGAGTGAGCCCCGGCCGCAAGCTCACCAGCTTCAAACAACACGAGCGCTGTCTTGCTCTCTCTCCCTCGCACATATTAATCAATTGACACGATGGTGTCGATGTTTACATCATTTAAAATGAGAATGTAAGTGTGCTCACCCAATTTTTGTTTGTAAGAAAAAAATAGATTAGATTTCATATCGCAATATATATCGCAGAAAAATAAAATATCGCAATGTCATTTTTTCCCAATATCGTGCAGCCCTACCTGGAAATGTTATTTCAAGAAAAACGCTTTAGTTTCAAAGATAATTATATATAGACATTACAAAACAATGTGAAAATACAGTATCTGACCCTTACCTAAACTATAAACAAAGTATCTTATTTATGCTAGTTCAACCATGTTTCATAGATTCAGCTCTCTAATCAATCAACTTCTGAGCCAGTCCAACGAAGGGCCAAATTCAGACAGAAAAAAAAAGATAAAGAAACGAGAGCAGGCAAAGGGGAACAGTCTAAACAACAAGATCACGGTTTACCCTCTGCAGTGGTCTTGCATGAAGGCTGCTGAAATTTTCCGAGGTTGATTGTTTGTAGTCTCAGTAGTCATTCAAAAATCAGTCCATCTCACTGGTGGAGTTCAGATTTGAAATTTTGGGCCTTGATCGAGAATTCACCCGCATCCAAGTCCATGATGAGTTTTTGCTAAATTTCATATGTAAAACGCAACTTTGTGGGGTACTGCAGGTTAAGAGCATAAATTAGACCAAAAACATTGAAGTTGCAAAATCCACACTGTCGATGTCCTGAAGCACTGCTACACCCTCTAGCACAATGCCTACATCATGGGCTTCATTGTCTGCAGTGTGCTTTATCACGAAGATGCCCATGGTAGTCTTCTCAATCGCACACTGTAAAAGATCTTCTTCCATGTCCTAAAGACAGAAAAAAAGATGAATATGTATTACAATTAATGCTACATGTCTAGTGGATAAAATTATAATTTTTTACATTTATGTTGCAGTGTGCATATTTGATGAAACCATGTTTTTTAGATGTATTAATATTTTGCTTGTTGAACATAGTACAGATTCCATCAGTTAAGCTCTAACTACTCACCGCATACTCCTGAATGAGATCTTTAGAGTCCTCATTAAGATAGATACACAGTCCTCTGATGGCAAGTTCACAAGCTGCATCAATGTCATCCTTAAAAATAAGCCAAAGCAGAAAAAGAAAGGTTAGTTTAAGACATTACTCAAATCACAATTAAACAAAAGAGCACAATGGGTCTCATTCACTAAAAGTTCCTAAAAATGTATGTGTATGGCAAATATGTTGTGGTCTAGAAAAATATAATAAAGATAATAGCTTGATTTTATTATGTGAAATGTAATGCTAATAACATGAATTACAAAAAATAGAGTGTGAATACATGCAAACAAACAAAAAAAATTATAGTGTGCTAACCTGCTATTTTTACTTTTTTATTCCTTACCTTTGCAGCAGAAAAATCTCTTTAACGTTACCATCTGCACATGTCCAATCAAATAGTCAGCCAAGGGGTATTCATCAGTTAATTCACCGACTTCTACAAGGCTAACTGCCTTTGTTGGGGACTGACTTAGCTCGTAATTTGTCTGAACAGGCTTTGGAATTCCAAATGTACAGCAAATGTCACTGTAAAGAGAGAACGAGCAGAAATTAGGCATAAATAACAGCAACAATTAATGATTTTAAGTAACAGTTTACTGTACGCTTCCAAATTAAAGACAATGCTATTTATAATATTACCCCCTTTTAAGATGTACCTTTTTGGAAAAAAGACTTTTAAATTTTTTCCAAAATGTATGGTAAATACTAGAAAATTAACCAACATTCACTTTAAAAAACAATTTATAGCATACCATAAAATAACCTTTATTGCAGCAGTCATTTATATTAATTATGATATCCATCTCAAAGTGTCAACCATGTTAGTTAGCCAACAAAAATGTTATTAATTTAGATGTGAAATCCTAATATTGTAATCTAAAAACCTGCCTGAGAGATTTTTGTGAGTTATGGACGAGGGCCGGGCTATCGAGTATTCGTTTACTTGATAAAATAGGTCCCTGCACTAAAAACATACTGTATGTTTAACCAGTGGTGGACGAAGTACACAAATCAAGTACTTGAGTAAAAGTACAGATACCTATAGTAAAATATTACTCCAGTAAAAGTACTCCTTTTTCAATTTTACTCAAGTGAAAGTACAAAAGTACTAAATTTTTTATGTATTTAAGTAAAAAAGTACTGAAAGATAGATGGATTAATAGAGAAAGATATATAGATTAATTTAATTTTATATTAGAACATTTTTTTTTTTTTTTTAGAATCCTACTGCTCAAAATACCTGAGATTTATTCCAAAATAACCACTATATGGAGTCAAGATATATTTTTGTTCATATGGACTACGTTGACGAGAGTGATGTTAACTGTGAAGCTTACACTGTGATGTACCTGAGAGAAAACAGAGATGACCATCTGATCTTCACCAGTAAGAACAAAGTATTTTTGTTGTTTTACAGAACATCACAGTTATATATGACATGATAATAAGGCCTGAAGTTAGGAAGAACATTTTAAGGAAAATATAATTATATTTTCATAATTATTTTTTCCTTCTCAAATCTTGTCTGTGGTGTAAAAACAACCCTGGCCAAACGGGGTGCTTCTCTTTTCCTCTTTGATAATTACTGTAATGTTAGTTACCATGTTCTGAACATCACATCCTTTCTTTTCTCCCCAGATGTAATCTATATATATGTGGTTGAATAAAAATATTTGGACATTATTTATAAAAAATACCTCAAGTTAGCACCAGCAAGCTTGTTAGTTAGACAGTTAGCATCACCTAACAATATTTACTTATTTTCGGTACGGTTATGAATAAACATTCATGTCAGTCTACTCGTCTAGTTAATCCAAACAATATAACGTTACTGTTGATAAACAATATAAAAACAGACGTCACATAGGACATGGTAGCATTTTAATAAAACTGTTAATATTACGGCAGCGTGGAATTTGAATAAATGAGTTATTTTATTAATTTGCGTTAATGTTTATTATTATTTTTTTTTTACCTAAAGCACAGAGACGCTGATTGATGTGTCTGCATCGTCTGCACTCGAGCATTTCAGTGGGCTTAAACAGATCACTCTTTGCAGCGGGTTTAGTTCCTAAACAACTGACAATTTTGACCTAAATATGATTTTCAGTTACAACAATTTATCCTAAATTTCGACATTAACAACTTACTTTTAGCAACATCAAGATGCACGCGCGCTCACAAGATCTCCCGGTTCTTCTGTAGACTCACACTAAACGGTTCATTTGAATCAGTGAGTGGTCGACTCCAGAACAGCTGCTGCAATCGGATCATTCTAATTCCTAAACGAATCGTTTGGTGCGATTCGCGATCCGATTTAAAAGTTTATTTTTAAAGTTACTCAAAATAAAACGACTCCAGTAAAGTACAGATACTTGAAAAATGTACTTAAGTAAATGTAAAGCTACTCCGTTACTGTCCACCACTTTCGGTAAATCAAAGACATGCACTGACAGAGCATCGAGCGAGCGCTTTTGCCCATTGCAGTGATATGACAACGGCTACGAACCTTTCCCCCACACAAATCCTAAAGTCCATGTTATTATTATTCACCTGATGAGAACTTGATTTCCATCTGTAAATTGTTTAATCGGATTGTAGAAGTTTGATAAACTAATGTTACCAGTAATATTCATGGTTTATTAACCTGAACGTTACCCACCCAAAAAAAAAAAAAAAAATCTGCGACGACACTCGAGAAATATACCATCGATTTAAAAGCGTGTGGGGTTATCTTAAAACATTATTGTTGCATTTAATCTGACAATGAATGCATTTGTATAATATATCATACGATAGATACTGAAATTCTTACCTTTTAACGAGCTCTGAAAACAAGACAGGCAGTACCCTCATGTGTCCTTTCCAAACCAACGGTCCTGGTGTGGTCTGGATTTCAAAGCGCATGCGCAGACGCTCTCGCGCGCGTTGCTCCCGCGCAAACGACGTATTTCACAAACCTGAATTAAATTAATTATAGCCTACACAATGGAATTAAGTTGAGAAGAAAATACAAAGTAATTGTGTGACATGGGCCTATTTTAATTAAATAAATCAAACAGCAGAAAAAAATCATTTTACATGAACACCATTTGTTTGACATCTGAAACAATTTGAACATTTTCTTGCAAAGTGATTATATCATGTTTTGATGATTATGTTGAATTTCATTTAGAATTAAAACAATACAATTATGTTTCCATCTTAAACATAAATGTATTAAGTAGATTGTAAGTGTATCCTTTTAGTAAATTCAGTAAAACTGCTTTTCCTTTTTTTCAGTGTATTGATGTAGTTGTAGATTACTGCTGCTGCTGCTGCAAGAAAGTCCAGGGACTTGTTCCTGCCAATGCAAATGGCGATACAGTGCCATGAGCATTTAAGACATACTGCTTCTGCACAAATAGCATATAAAATAACCCATAGTAGATCTAAACAAGGGTGAAGCTGGGGAAGGTTGAGGGTTTCAGAGAAACTCTGAAAGTGCGCTGCAGGAATCTATAAATGAAAGGCAGTAAGCTCATTGGCTGCATATGCAGCATGAACCAATCACTTGTGCCTAGTCTTTAACTCTCTGAATATCACTGTTTATGTTAATAACCCATTGTCTGCGCCATCTAGAGTTTCATCAATGAACTATATATTTAGTTAATAGTGAGAATTGGATCTAACAATAAAGTTATGGTAAGAATATTTATCAAATAAATAATAGAAAAATATATTTCTTTAAATGTATGGTACTGTAAATAAAAGTTTATAATAGTTTAACGTTTTTTTTGTCTGTTTTTATGTTTATGTGTGTGTGTTTGTATATAATATATGTTTACATATATATATATATATATATATATATATACACACACACACACACACACACACACACACACACACACACACTCACTCAAAATAAATGTTTCTTTTGAAACATACAGTAATATAATTATAGTAGTGTAATTAATTGTAGTGTAATTATAGGTTAATATAATGTAATATAAAGGTCAATTATAGGTGTGTATATGAGTTATGTTATACTTTTTAGGCCAGCTCATCCAATCACATTTTAGAGTCTTGACAATCAGTTTTAGTTTATTGGTTTATTGCAGTCAGCATAACTCACACTGGATGATATGAGACACCAACAGAGCAGCGCTTGGGTCGTTACAGGTGAGACGTCTGCTGGCCAGATCCTGCCTTACCTGCAGCGCAAACAAGTACCTGAGAGATACAAGCACATGTGAGAGACACATGAAAAGCCTCACTGGAAGAGCAGAGGGTACGAGCGAATGGAGAGATGGATTCACCTGGTCAGCTCTTCCAACAGCACTGTATGATCAGGTGGGAAGAATTTCACAACAAACCGAAGGACGGTGTGCTGGGGCCCTGGACACACACACATGCACGGGGTTACATTTCTATAAACCTACACTGTTAGACTTTTCTGTAATTTCTACAGTTATTTACCATTTATCAACCAGTATAATACTGTAAATTCTCTTTACAGTTCATAACTGTAATTCCCTTTGCATCATGGGAATTTTCTGTGGCATTAAACACCAAATACAGTGATTTGCTGTATTTTTTAAAAATAAAGTATAATACTGTATTTACCACAACGGACTATTTGGCGCTATTTGGATCGTCAGGATTTGCTTTACGATTTAGATTAGGAACCATCAAGTTCAGGGTTGAAGTTTTGCCCGAGGAGAGTGATCAGCTGACGATGCCGGAGAACATAATAAGAGCTGCGTCCAAGGACAGACACCTTGCAACGATTTTCTCATCCCCGTGAGTAAGGAAGAGGAAGAACAGCAAACAAGCAAGGTAAATATGTGTGTGACTGCGTGTGCCCGCGGTTGTCCGCACCCCAATTTTATAGGTTAACATTTGTCAGCATTGGCACTAAAAATGAGGTAAACCTAACGTTTTATATATATTAAAACGTTGTGAGTTGAATTTATTGAATTAACCCCGCTAACAACACGGAACAGTTACGTCGTGTTTTAGCAGGGAAGTTGATTAAAATCATTCGATTTTTTAATCAAGAATAGCAGCTTATTAAAACGGAGTTAGTAAATTGACGTTGGCCTAACACAGTTGCGAAATAGCATAGTTTTTTTTATATATATATTTTATTTTATTTAAACTGTCGTTTTTTGTCATTTTTGACATCTGGGTCGACTGGGTGATTTACGAATTAGATTAGGAACTAGCAGTGAGTGCAGTCGCAAATTTTGCTCGAGGCCAGAGCTCACGGTTCTGGAGACTTTAACGGTTTCTTGTCAGCATTGGGGCTAAAAACTGAGGTAAACCAAACGTTTTATTTAAAAAAAGACTTTGTGGGTTTATTGAATTACCGATTAAAAGCATTTTTTTATCGAGCACAGTTAAGCTTAACGTTACATTAAGACGAAGTTAGTTAGTAAATAACGTTGGCCTCTAACTTAGTTGAGTAATAGCATCGCGTTTTTTTTTCCATTTAAACGGTGTTTTTATATTTTTATATACATTTGGGTCGACAGTGTGCTTTAAGAATTTGATTAGGAACTAGCAGCGCAGTGCAGAGGCCAGAGCTCACGGTTCTGGATTCCGTTAACGGTTTCTTTTCAGCATTGGGGCTAAAAACTGAGGTAAAGTTAACGTTAAAAAAAGAAAAGAAAAGACGAGTGTATTGAATTAGGATTAAAAACCTGATTTTTTTTTTTTTTTTTTCGAGCAAAGTTAATCTTTCAAAGTTAATTGTGAAATACATGAAATGTTATTTTTAAGCTGCATTTTAAACATGCAGTAATAATAGGTCTTTTTGTGTTTTAAAAACAGCTACAACAAAGGCATCCATCAAGAAAGACATGAGCCTTCCAGCCACACCAAGACTCCTAATGCTTGGTAAGAGAAGGTTTTGAGCAATTTTAGTGTACTTCAATGAGTGTTTGCCTTTTAAACATTTGTAATTTTTTTTTTTTTTTTAGGGAACAATTTCTCTCTTCCACAAAGTGGATGGTAAGAATTGAGGGAAAGGTGGCCTATGTTTTGGATGAGCACTTGGGATGTGCAGATGCCTTTCTGTATTCTTCATCTTCTACGTTTTCAACATTAAATACCAGGAGACTGCCTGTGCAACACTGGAACTCATAAAACAGTAAGTACCTCTTCATTTCTCCACACTTTGTTTTGTTCTGTTAATTCAAAGTTTAACATGTTTAGTTGTCTGTTTAACTAAATCACAAAATTATATAGGTTTTTACTTTCTTGTAGCTGTAACTAGCCAGGTACCATTATATTTCATCTGCCAAAATAAACTACAAAATAAAAAATTCCAGAAGATAAAATTATCTTGAGGAATTTAAGTCCTCGACAAACAACATTTTGGGATTGTTTTGGCAGATAAATATAATTTATGAAAACACTTTAGAATGATGGCCTGTCATTTTATGGAACTGCAGGATTAATAACTAATATGGAAACAAGATTTACTAACCAGTAAGTAATAGTAAAGTAGGACTGGGATATTTTTTATTAGGTAATCAATAATTACTGAATGAGATTGGCCTCATTAAATACTAATAATTATGAAATACCTTTCTACTAAGTTAATTACTAATCACAACCTTACTGTGTCTTAGACGTTATCACTTTTCTTTTTTTTTACACTGAATATGGACCAGTGGTTTTGTCTCAGACAAAGGTTAATGTTGTGATTAGTAATTAACTTAGTAGAAAGGTATTTCATAATTATTAGTATTTAATGAGGCCAATCTCATTCAGTAATTATTGATTACCTAATAAAAATATCCCAGTCCTACATTTAAAATTATGTACTGATTAGTTATTCTTTTTTCCATGTAAGTTATTGGTAGTAGCTGTAGTGATACTGTAGAACTACTCATTTGTCCTGCTTTACTTCCTGCATTTACCTAGAAAAGGCAGTTCACTCAATAAAAATGAAAATTCAGTCATCATTTAGTAGCCCTCAAGTTGTTCTAAACCTGTATAAATGTATTTGTTCCGCTGAACGCAAAATTTTATATTTTGAATAATGTTTTTTACCAAACATTTTTGAGGCACAATTCACTTCCATAGTAGGGAAAAAACGATGGAAGTAAATGGTGCCCCAAAATGAAATAAATGATGACAGAGTTTATTTTTTTGGTGAACTATCTGTTTAATGAAGAACCATTATTCTAAAGTGTTACCAAAAACATTTAAAGCAAACGCACTGAGGGATATGAAATCTAAAATGCCTTTTTTTGCTCATGGCTTAAGAAATACAGCACACAGACTCAAAAAATATTTAAGCCTGTTTTTAAGATTCTTTTGTACTTCAATTGTTTAGTAAAATGAATTTTCCTTTAAATTGTATTTATATTAAGAATTTGATTTTTTTTTTTTTTTCTTACATTCATTGTTTCTTACTTAAAGGTTTTTCTTGAGGATAAACCCAGAGGAGGGAACAAAATGCACCGCCAAAACCGGAGTGAGTTGGAAGACAGGGGAAGTTGTGAAGAGAAAGACAACAGTAATAAACAACCGTGTCATCCTTTCTTCGCCACCTAATGGAGTTTGAGTGGAGAAACTCGGACTAGGTGAGATGCTTCTTAACAGGAAATCTACTGTATACAGAAACTTTTCAATTTAAGGATACTAATGCAGTTTACTTTTAATTCATCCTATAATAATGCTTACAATGTTGTTTTTGATTAAATTGAATTGAGGTGATTCAGTAATATGATGATTTTGGAGGATGTAGTTTGTGCTGCTTCTATTATGTACTGACAGTTTTCTATTTAATTATCTATTCTGTTAAGCTAAATAACCGAAACACCTCTCTGTAATATGGAATCAGGTTCAGCATCACTACAAAGAACATTCTTCAAAATATTCATAGCATTGAATCACCACCTCCCTAAAATAGTTTCAACAATCTTCATGATGGCATTGCAGGACTGGATTAAACAGCATATGTTTTGTTAGTTTACCTCAAAGTGTTAACCAAGTGTATAAAATACTGTTTAACCATATGATGAAATGTAATAGGATTAATTTTTAGGATTTTTAAAAATTTACATTCTATCTGTGTAAATGTGCACATTTTATGACTAACTTTGTCATTCTTACCTAGAGGGACTTCTGACAGATTTCTGCCATAATGAAGAATATTCCTGGTTGTTTCAAGTCATCAAATGTGCCAGGTTTATTGACTTCCAAAGAAGATGAAAAACTTGAGTACTTATCTACTTTCACAATTTATTGGCTTTGGACATTTAGGTTTTAGTCATGTATATGAGTATTTTAAACCAAATTTACAGTATTTTTAAGTGACGTATTTTACATGTATTTTCCTATGAATTTAATACTTTAATGCACATTCAATAATATGTTATTTTGTCAATTCTTTAATTTATTCCTTGTTAATGGATGTAAATGTTAAATCCAGTATACAGACAAAGGACAAAAAAATGTTGCACTGTCCCAGCATTGTATCTTTAACGACAGTTCTTTATGCATAGTAGATACTATGTTTTAAAAACAATTTTCTGCAGTGTTTTTGCCACTGAATGCACTCTAATTGCTTTTATACATGTAAATTCATGCTCTATTTTTTTTTTTTTTTGAAAATAAGAAATGTTTAAGTATTTGCAATGCTTTAAATAAAGAATTTAATGTTTCATAATAATTGTGTCGTGTCTTTTTGGACTAAATGTCAGGACTTGTGTAGGATAAAAATTATAAAAGTGTAATTTTAATTTAGTAAGAATTAATGATTAGGATTAATGTACTGTTAACCAAGGTGTTTTTACAGTAATGGTAATAATACTGTATTATATGATTACAGTAACATGTAGTTACTGTAAAACATGATTACAGTAACATGTAGTTACTGTAAAACTAAAATGCGGTTCTTGTACTGTAAATCTCAAATACAGTAACTTACTGGCAACAGTGTTGCCAGTAAGTTACTGTAAAAAACCCTTGAAAAGTCTAACAGTGTAGCACAAATGTGTTAGAATCAGAACATTCAAAAATAGAGACTAGTTGGTCTCGTGGAAATCACAGAGATACAATAAACTCTCTCTCTTGCTCTCTCTCTCTCTCTCTCTCTCTCTCTCTCTCATACACACACACACACACACACACACACAAAGCAGTGAGGCCTCTTACGTGTGATCTGCTTTCTAATGGGCTTTAGTAAATCCAACCAAACCTGTGGAATAGAGCACACAGCAAAGATGAGTACGACTGAAACATGAGCTTTAAACAAGTCTCGAACAACACACCATCAGCTTACAGTACATTTTGTTTTATATAAAAAAAAAACATACTGCAAATTTTCAGAAACTTATATATATGTATATGTATATATGTATATATATATATATATATATATATATATGTGTGTGTGTGTGTGTGTGTGTGTGTGTGTGTGTGTGTGTGTGTGTGTGTAGGTGTGTGTGTGTGTGTGTGCGTGTGTGTGTGTGTGTGTGTGTGTGTGTGTGTGTGTTAAGATTATTGAGCTCCTACAGCTGTTTAATTATAAGGGTCTGATTGTCAAATGGTTATAAAAAAAAATTTATGATTGTAAAAAAAAGGATATTAAGGATAAAACTCTGACTTACCATCTTTCTGTGACGGCTCTGGAACTCCAGGCCAAAGTAATCCCCCTCAATAAGGTTCAGATGCAGGCAGACCATCTCGAACAGATCCCGGCCCGATGCTCGATGCTGTTAACAACAAAACACACAGATGATTTAATAAATGTTCAAGTTAGAACCAATTAGGCTTGATGATAAAGACTTCTTGCTTCTGAATCTAAGGTTCTGCCAAAGACAAAATATTGCATGTTGACTGTAATATTTATCATTCAGGTGCCTTTTAGGATAAGCATACCCTTAAAATGAAGTACACCTTAACATACTTTAAAAAATAGTGTTTATTACAGAAATAATATACTTTAACTAAATGTAATGTTTTTGGACATTTACTTGTAATGTAAAAAAGGAATATATTTAAAATACATTCATTTCGCTGAAAGAGCCTATGAAATGGCATTAAAGGATCCGGAAAATAAATGCATCATGGTTTCCAAGAAAATACTATGCAGCACAACATATTTCTTAATTTCTTTAAATGTTTTCTGAAGGATCATGTGACACTGTTATAGTTATTATCGTTATATACACAAACACTTTAAAGGAGACAAACATGTAGAAGTTTGTGAAATATTTTTTTCTCTGTTTTGGAGGGATGAACATTGTTAAAAGGAAAGGATCACTAGTAGAAATGGGACGGGAGGAGAAGACTCGGGTTGTGCTCCAGTGAAAAAAAAAGTATATATATATACATGCAAATGTATAGAGATATAGCTTACACTTCAAAAGGCTATGATTTAACTGATTAAACATGAGCACTGCAAGTTACAAAATGAGGTGCTGTGCTGCTTTGTTTCCTGCGGTTATTGGGGAAATGGCTATATTCCTGGCGAAAAGTGAAAGAATGAAGAGAGAATGAATTAGCTTTTTCAATAAGCCCTTCTGATTTTTGTTTTAGTCCAAAGCCAAAAACGTTTTTGTTTTTACACAGAAAACACTTAGTTTAATATACATGAAATTGTATAAATTGTTTGATAATAACTGTTTACATTAATATAATAAATTATATAATAATAATATAATAATTGATACTTTTGCCCCATCTCAAAACAACACCCCCCACCTCACTCCGTCTCCTTTATTTTGGTACCCAAATCTTGACAGGTATGGCAGGGGGACCATCATCCATCTGGCGTTCATTACTGTAACACTATAAAAACCTTCCTAGTCACAGGAAGAAGGAGGCGGGAACTGGCGGACTAAATCAAAACTTTAATAATAAAATTAACCCAAAACAGCACGACATCCCCTCACGGATGACTGCCGCGCACAAACAAAAAACAAACACAAAATAAGGCTCAGTCCTGGTCCTGTCTCATCCTTCACTGTCGTAGCTCCTCTTTTGTATCCTTCCGGAGCTCCTCCATGGGACTCGAGGCTGGTGAGTGGCACAGGTGTCACTCATTTCCAATTAATCCACCGGCCTCGACCCATTCCCACTGCTCTCGGCCCCGCCCCACTCATCACAATTACGCACTACCTTGATTGCAAAGGGGCCCGCTTCACTTTCACATTATGCGTCTGACCTGATGGGCAGGCTGGCAAACCCAAAGATCACAGAGAGAGTGTTAGTGGAGATCGACGGCTTAGATGACATCTAAGGACATTTTTTAGGAGGATCTTATAAACTGTTTTAGAGAGGTTCTTCCCAGCTCCCCTGAATCTCCTGTGTCTCGCTGATTTCGTCCAGCCCAGAATCTCATATGTCCCTGCTGGTTCTTCCCAACTCCTGTTCTCCTGTGTTCCCTCCCAGCCTCCCTCTCCAACCTCCTCAATCAGCCAGTTCCTCTGCTGTCCTTCAGCCTCTTTGCATCTCCCAATTGCTGTAAGGATCTGCCATGTGTCTTCAGGCCATCAGCTCCGTCCAGCACAGAGGATCCCCTTTCTCCGCCTCCAGCATCTGTGCCCAACGCTCCACCTTGACCTATCGACACTTCAAGTCCACCTTGGCTCCTCCCTCCCTCGGCTCCACTGGAAACCATCAACCATTAGTCTTCTCCAGGCTCCCTTGTCCCAGCGGCTGCAGCCTCTGTCCTCTGGTCATCCTGCTCCACCTCAGATGCTCACCTAGGCTGCTCCACCTCAGTCTCCAGTACCATCTGCATTGCGTGGCTCAATCTGGGTCCCCTTCAGTGGTGGCTTCTTCTCCGTTGGTCGCCCCCAGGGTGTCGCCTAACATCAAGTTATTGTCTCCACCATGGCACCTCCTGCCTTCAACTACATCCTGGGGGCTTGTCCTGGCGAGTTATTATACTACCATACAATAACATTTATTTAGCAGAAAAACTAAATATCACAATGTCAGTTTTCCAGTAGTATGAAGCCCTAATGTGTGGAGCTCTGTACAAAACACAACAAGATGAAAGAGAGACAGAAAGGCCTACTGACAGGGAAACTAATGGAGTCGGTATGATGTCATGGCAGTGATTTTCACTCAGACCAGCGTTTATTCAGTTCATCATTACATTAAATGTGACAAGTGGGGCGGGGCCGAGAGCCGTGGGAACAGAGCGAGGCCCGTGAAATGATTGGAAATGAGCGACACCTGCGCCACTCACCGGTCTCACGTCCCACGGAGGAGATTGGAAGGATACAAAAGAGGAGCGACGACAGTGAAGGACGAGAGACCGGTGAGTGGCGCAGGTGTCGTTCATTTCCTATCACTCAACTGGCCTCGCTCCGTTCCCACGGCTCTCGGTCCCGCCCCACTTGTCACACTGACATACTGATTGAGTCAGTAAGGAAGAATGAACAATATCATCCTCTTTAGGGACTTTATCATCTTTATTCAGACAGACAGCTTGAGCTCTAACGCAAACACAGCACATATGATCAATAATCAACACACGCACACACATCATCCGTGTTACTTCATGCTGTGTTCTCACTGACTCAATGACTGAGCAAAAAACATACTTGTTTTGACACACACAAGACAGTATATGGAAGTCATTACTGTTAAACAGCCAAAACAATCCCTTAACTTGCATTCTGACATGAAATCTGACTTGGACAAGAAAGCAACCATGCAGCGAGCAGCCACCCAACAACCATGCTTGAAATCGAGATACATGAAAACCCACATCACATACCGTTAAAAAGTTTCAAAAGAGTCAGTAAGATTTGTATTCAACAAGGATGCATTACATTGAACAAATGTGACAGTAAAATAATATGCATTGTTACAAAAAAATTGTTCTTTTGAACTTTACAAAGCAACTTTACAGAAAATTATGTTTCTACAATATTTAGTAGTAGCTATTATTTTGTGCATGTTTGACAGAATAAACTGTGACTGTTTGCACCACTGAACGACCTGGGGGGCAAAACACTGCTCCCTCCGCAGGTTTCCGAAGAACGCTTTTGAAGCTCAAAGTGGGCGGAGCGGGCCGTTGCCATCTTGGCAGTGTGTCAGCGCATGTCACTCCCAGATAATCGAAAATGGGCAAAGAGGGTGGAACTGGTTGCCGAAGCTACTTCCACCTAGCTCGACGGCAGAGACAGCGGTGATCCACCTGTCACTCAAGATACCACGCCCTTAATTATGCAGAATTTTATGCTTAATATTATTTAAACGGATTAGTAATAAATAAAAATCACCCCCCTCACAGTTGTCATGAAGGGCAAAATAAGCTATTTAGATCAAATAAATTTTTTTGTACTAGGCTGTAAACACATTTTTTTTTCTGCTGATAAGTTGGGACTTTTAACATGGGGGGTATATGGGACTGACTCCCGTTTAAAGCCAGCCTCTAGCGGCCAGTTGATGAATTGCAGTTTTGGTCACTTGTGTGTTGGTTTCACAAAAGAGACCAGAAGGTTGCCGCTTGGCTGCACTACAACTGAAGCTGGCCAAAGAATGAAATTCAGATTTTTGTCACGTTCAGAGCTTTTTCTGTAAGTGCCACTTTTTTTCTTTTTTTTTAGCCTTTCTGCCATATTTTACACATTAAGTCCATTATAAACATAAAGCGAATCAAAGAACGCACTGATGTGATGTAATTTTGACCAAAATAAGATCCAAAACAAAGTTTACAAGTTTATTGTTTGACATTAAAATCTACTTATAATAGAAAATAATAGTAATCTTGATTTAAAGTGACACTTATACTATTATATTAATGTTTGAGATGGTAAAGCAGCTTTCTTCAAAGCAATATATTTTATAATGTGCTATATCAATAAAAATGACATCATGACTTCATGAAAATTGCAGAGCTGGCGCAAGGCTGTGATCAGATGCTTTCTTAACTGCTGCTTTCTCACCACTGTCATTTGCTCTCAGCAGTGTGGCTAGCATTAGGATGTTCTCTAACAGTATACCGCTGAACTTCATTTTTCCCCCTAAACAAAGAAAGAGAACTTCACTCTGAGTATATCAAAGACTGTAGATATACAAAGATGGTTCATTTATTTAACTTATGTTTGTGAGAAACTGCAACATGAAATATGTCGGATTATGCCCCGCCTTCTAAATGAAAGAGCCAATCGCTGATGGGTAAAATCATTGCATCACAGCCATTAGAAGTTAGAGCTTTCGACTGCACATGTGCATTGGCTCGTCTAACCTAAAAAAAATAAGCTTTTTGAACACTATTTGAGAATAAGGAACAACATTTATGGAGCAGTTCATCTCAGGTTTTGTTGCTGATTTGAAATATATAATTTATTTATGAGTTCAGCAAGCAGTTTTTGAGATTTCATTTAGATAAGACTCGGTCTTGAATGAGCTGCCCGGAAACGATGCAACTACTGTATGGCCACCGAGTGAACAGACATTCCTTGAAATGAATTTTGGAGGATATCAGAAAAAAATGCATGACAAAATTGTACTTGAAACTTATGTGTCCACTAAGAAGAGTCGGTTTTTAAAACACAGCAGCCGAGTTTTATTAGATATGCACTCACCGATATGTCGAATATCTCTTCTGAGTCATCCAGTAGCAAGACTCTAATGAACACCAAGGATCCAGATGGCATAGCAGGCGGTTTGTGTCCGGGCTCCAGGGTGCTGATCCCCAGAGTCTCTGGGGCCCCTAACCTCTGTCCCGCCAATGACTTTAAATTGTGTTCCACCATGGTCTTCCTCGCTCAGCCTGCACACAACACACACACACAAATGTCACACTCGTGCTAACACTGATTCAGGTTTTGTCTGCATTCTAGGAGCTAAATATTTACTTAATGAACTGATGCACTGATGCAAATAAAAGAAGTTGTCTATTTACACTGATGGTTCCTGGAATGTGAGGTATGTGAAGGTTACAATTTTGGTCTTTTTGGCCTGATGGTTTTGAGCTCACATGCCAGAGCATTGATGTCATTATTAAACAGAGGGGAAGAAAAGAGACAGGAAGAGAGAAAGTGAACAACTGAGAGAGTGGCATAGATTGCAGTCAGAGGAAAATATACAGGATAATATTAACAAACATTGATCTCTGTGAATCAGAAGACCACATGTGACTTCCACTGCTATGTATCTAAGCGATCTTCAAAAGGACCTTCCAAACAGTCAATATTCAAAATATTTACTAGTTTGTGCTCATATATCCCTGTATAATAAATAAACAACTGGAATTACTGACAGTAATATGACAGTATTTTTTCTTTATATATTTATCTAATAATTAGTGCCTGAGGCCAAATTACTGTCCAGAGAGGTCATAATAATTTATAGACAATAAATAAATACATTTTTACTTAATTAATAAAGTTAGTACTTTCACCACTGCTTGCATGTACCCAAACAATTTCATTAATCTCTGTGCTGTTTATAGATTTAAATAAATCAATCTGCATTGTAAAATTAGACCTCTGATATAAACTGGGCTGTTTAGTTTATAAGCTACTATCCAGAAAAGCACCTTGGAGAGAAGCAATAAAGCGTGGATCTGCTCTCAGAGGTTATCCAGAGGGGGAGGGTGAAAGATCAGACCAGTGCCAGCAAAAATCATATCCACCATGCGAAACACAGCCAATGCTTTGCCAGTACTGTTTAAACAATTGAATTAATTCGTCAATGCCCCAAAAACCCTGGAAAAATCATCTGCACTGATGGTGATGGGAGCACATCTTCAGACACTGGTGTCTTTTGTTTGGCTGGGGAATGAAGCTGCCATATAGGCCTACGTCACACATCAGGATATATAAAATCATGATTTTCCCAAAAAAAAAAAAAAAAAAAAAAAAAATCCTATTGTGAAACCAATGCTGTGATCGGCTCTGGGTTTTAAATCCTATAGGCTTTTACACTGAATTTATAACGGACCTATTCCCTGAAATCATTAACACTTTAAAACCTCGAACACCTCCATAATTCAAATCTGGTTTTTCGTGGTCTTTCAACATTAAAAGGATATACACGTGGAAGGTTTCAGAATGGCTCGTGAAGCGCTTTATTCTTTCAGGCGCGTTCTGGTCGCGTCGCGTCGAGGCGGCACGTCACCTCAGATCAAGTCGAGCTGTAATTGACTTGACTTACCTAGCAGCGTTCAGCCAGGTGCAATAACATAAATGTAAATCATTTAAATTCTAAATTGACTTTCCATTATCTATATTAAAACAGCGAAATAATGTTACAAAATAATGTTGAATATGCCAGGCGAGTTGGCTTTGATTGAACGACCAGACGTTATTAAAAAAATTAGGCTGTTCATGACACTAAATGCACATATAATATTTATACGCTAATTTTCTTCATATTGAATGGCGGAATAGAAAACAGAAATGGAGAGTCCGTCGCGCGCTTTCATTGAAAACCGCCGGTCGCGTCGCGTCGGACGCGATGTAAACTGAACAAAGCGCAGAACAGGTCCATGAGTCTAATGTGAAGGTCCTTAGAGGAACACATTGTTTCGGTAGCCTATGTCTTTTGCTCTGGGGTTCATCAAGTGAATGGATTTGTAACACAGCCTATAGCAGAACGCGTGTCGACCCATAATAGAAATATAACGGGACGGACCTTCAGCGGTGTCACGTCGGTCCCCAGGCTCAATCTGTGGCTAGATTTACCCCTTAATCTCTTCCAAGCACAGAGCACTGTGAATGAACATATGCATCCATACGCTTACCCCGACTATAAATCCACTGTGTGCAAGTATGAGTTCGTCCAGGAACACACGGAGCGCGACGGTGATGCTGGTCCTCAGGAGCCGCTTCAGATGCGGTCTGTCGTGGAGCACACGAGCGTCCTCACAGTCGCCATGTCGGCCGTGGAGAGACGAGATTACACTGACTGAGCACAGCACAGATCCAACCAACACATGCACGAGACCTGACAGCGCTTCATATGCTGCCATCTGCAGAGTGGAGCACCATAACACAGTCCAACAATGAGATAACAGTAGCCAAAGGAGACTGAATAATTACACCATCAGTTATCTACTGCCAGATTAGACACTGATTGATGGACTGGAGTGGCGTGGATTACTTGTGGATTACTGTGATGTTTTTGTCAGCTGTTGTGACTCTCAATCTGACGGCACCCATTGCATCCACTGGTGAGAAAGTCATGTAATGCTACATTTCTGCAGATCTGTTCTGATGAAGTAACAAACTCATCTACATCTGGGGGATGAATACATTTTTAGCAAATTTTCATTTTGGGGGAACTATTCCTTTTAAACTTCATCATAATTAAGTGTTTAATATCTTTAATCCTTATAAAAGTACAATCAAACCTGTTGCTGTCTCTAAGCTCTCCGTCCCTCTTTTATGAAAGAAACTGTACGTATTGGGTCTAATGGCCACCTCTTGATACAAGTTCTGCTTTGAATTCTTATTTAGTTTCATTTAAATGCATTTCCTCTCCCTCTTCCTGGAGTGTTTCCTTGCTACGTGTCTCTTGGCTGTTTCTTGGTGAAGTAAGCCTGTTGAATGTCTTTACTGTATGCAAATAAATAAATAAATAATAATTATTATTATTATTGCAAAGAAATGCCACACATGCCAGGATCTCCAAATGACCTTCAAACTATAAATACTAATTCACATTAAGACACACTTATGGCATTTAAAAAACAACTAGTGTGCTGTAGCTCACGTATCATAGCAGCTAAGTCTACATGCATCCTGATGGATTTGATAGATGTGTGTCCTTCTCTTCCCAGGCTAACTATTTTTGGCCAATCAAATCACTGCAAATTAGAGTGTGAAATTGGCAGCATGTGTTGCCATGACACCCAGGCTAGCAATAAGCCTCTCCTGCTGTTGTCTGAGTCTCTTCCTCACGGCTCTGCTCTTACATCCTCTGTTCATTTCTCATGTCCTCTCTTCACTGCTTTCTCCTGCAATCCTGTGTCCAGTGAGTGGCCAGAGAGTTCAGGTCTGCTAGAAAATATGTATATAACAGCAGCTTACTGTTCACACAGACTTTCCTGCTTATGTACAGGTATGTATATTTTAGCATACAGAGCATGCTGTATATTTTATAGAACAATACCAGTCAAAGGTTTGGGATAATTGGGAAAATGTTTTTGAAAGAAGTCTTTTATGCTCACCAAGGATGCATTTATTTAATGAAAAATACAGTAATCTTGGGTAATATTACAGTTTAAAGTAACTGTTTTCTATTTTAATGAATTTTTTTCTGCTGTGATGCAAATATGAATTTCCAGCATCATTCCTCCAGTCTTCAGTGTCACATGAACCTTCAGAAATTATTTGCGGCTCAGTTATCAACAATGGCTCTTATTATTATCAGTGCTGAAATCAGATTTTGCTTCTTAATTCTTTCGTGGAATATTTCTGTTTTTACTGTATTTTTGATCAAACATGCAGCATTGGTGAGGATAAGAGGCTTTAAACATAATATAAATCATAATTATTGCCAACCTTTGACTAGTAGTGAATATATACTACAAAAGTATGCAGGATGCAATGATATACAGTATCTTGAGCTTTAGTATTCCACATTTTTTTCACATAACCTCACTATACAAAATTATTTTGTAATTATTTACTAAATAATTTCTAGGAAACAAACATTACTGCAGTTTTTTGCCCTTGAGTGCATACATAAAATTGTAATCAATGCATTTGAATAGAAATGCTAAAGAAACATGCACTTTTTATGTACTTTGTTTTATCATATAATATGTTGATACAAAAAAAGAAGATAAATACAACATAAATATCTTTTATTAAAGTAAAATAATAAGCTGACAAAACAGCATTTCTCATATTCATTTTAATTCAAGTATTAATTTTACTAAAACTAAATTAACACCATTAAAAAAATCTATGTAAACATAATAAAAAAAAATCAAAAGAAAAACTTTTTTAATGCATTATCAGAAAATATTAATCTAATTTAAAATATTAAAAAAGATACTATATATCAGTGATACTCCAATAACACTGCCGTAACAGATCCTACTGTAGAAACGCACTGTTTGCTGACAGTCACAAATAATTGAACTAAACTCATTTCCCCTGTGTGTCAGCTAGCTCCATGTAAAATAAAACAGCTTTTATTGAACTACTGATATGACTGGAGACTTCATCTCAGAAGCTGTATTCATGTCTTCATGTGTAAAACTTTTATGATGATGGAAAAACCTCTACAGCACCTTAAAGTCAGTTTAGTTGGAAAGCATCTGTTAAATGTTACACAACTAACTTGTATCTCTCACAACTAAATAGTTTAACAGCTATCAAATAAACAAAACCTGCCTGATGGAAAACAGACCAACTCCAGGATGTGCTATTGTTCTTCACCGTAACATGTTCTGGTCAAATATTTCTCATTTATAAAGCGCCATGTGTTTGGACAGTAGGTTATAAAGCATGGAGAGAGAAAAAAACACAGAAACTGCACTGCAGTGTCAGATGCACTTTATTTAGGTGCCAAAAAAAAAGTGTCACCATTCAGTCATTCAGAAGAGTTGAGCACAGGTCCACATACAAAATATAAAATCAATACTGACTCAGAGCTCTCTATTCAAACACACACACTCACACACCTCCGTAATCTCTAGAAGTTCAGCCAAGAGGAGGATACCAACAAAAACTGGCAAACTCTGTACTAATGCATAATCAGTCAACCAATAGCCATCATCGTCAGCATCAATGACCCACACGAGCATGACATAATAGAGAACGAGTGCAGAAAGGGGCTGAGATATTGAAGAGATACGTGAGAAATAGGGTGATCAACCAGAGAGAGACAGAAATAGAGAAGAGTCCTACAGAGCCATACAAGATCCTAAATGAACAGACGTTCTCTGTGTCCAGATGTGGAGGACGATACGTCCCTGTCCCGCGTGAGCCGTCCAATCAGAGACAGGAGCTCATGCTGCATTCCATTCACTTGGAAAGTTAACATTCCTGCTTGCAAAAAAGTGCAATAAAAAGTCTCTTGACACTTGGAAAAACACAGTTGAGAGTTCCTGAAGCTGACATGGTGGAATTCGGAAAGATGCGCAATGTATATTTATGTAATTAAACTGCAACCTTCGTAATTCCACAACTGCACAAAACCATAAAGTGATTTTGATTTTATTCTGATGAATCGTTCAGCCCTACTGTGCATCACACAAACACTGCTGCTTATGTGAAGCAACTGCGCTACAAATGCATAGAACACACACATATTTAAAAAAGAAAAAATAGATTTGACCATTTTCAGCAAAATATTAAGAGGTGAAATAAAATCCAAGAATTCAAAATAATCTCATCCACCATCTTGGACGAATTGTTCATAGAGCTCACCGCAATGCATTCTGGGACTGTCAGCCCAAATCTGAATTTTGTGTAAATCCGATTGAAATCAGATCATATTTAAATAGTCTGAACGGAAATGAACTACATGAAATCCGATTTGTGCAAATCTGTTTCGAGCTACATTTGTATGTGGTTTGGAATCCGATTCAAATCACATTCCTGGAAATCCGCTTCAGTCTGACCGGTCAGATCGGATTTAGCCTAGCTTTTTTACCTTTTCACGCATCGTAAAACATAAAAACGTCAAACGTTTCTGTTTACAGAAACAAGCTTGTGTTGTTGCGAACTGCAGGTCAAGATGAAAGATAATATACTGCTAGGATACGCACCTCTTTTTCCTGTGTTTTCTGCCGCTGCCTCATAAAATTAAATCCATAATAATAATAATCCAGCGTGATTGCAAATATAGGCTATAGCAAACTGTATTGCTTTTATTGTTTTTAGCATTGGCATAACAGCACAACGGCATTGCCACAGAAACCACATATTCCATAAAGCGAAAGAGCACTTATGGACACCACTGATCTATAATATGACGGACACACAAATCATATATGAACAGTTGCAATACACTGTGTGTACAGTCAGTTATTCATCCAGATATACACAAAATCAGATTTGGGCTGACAGTCTGAACGAGGCTTAATTAGTTTGGGCTTTTATTCTGTCTAGTTAGGAACAAAGCTGAAGTCACCTGACTGTTATTCTACCTATATGTGTTTTAGAAGAGAAATCAATGAGAAAATGAAGATTTTGAGGGTTTTATTCCCAAGTAAATGGACATTTATAAAGTCTTCAATAAATGATTATATGGCTATATCAAGCATATGGCTAAGAACCCTCTTATTTTGTCTCTCTCTGACCTGGTGACAAATTCAGATAAAGTCAACGATACCATAAAACATAAAAGTCCAACTCATTCCCAATGAAGGATCCTGCTCAAACAGGAAGCGTGAAAGCGAAGGCAAGTGCTCTTCCTGTGGTTGAGTCAGTCAGGAGTTAAAGTGACAGGAAAAAGTAATCCTCAGAGTTACTGTCAGTCTGCAGACACAGCATGATGACTGAAGACACTAGAAGGTCTCTCAGAGCTAGTGTAATGGGAGTTCTCCGTGTGTGTTGGGGGTTATTGTATATTGCAGGAGGAGCAGCACGGATCATCTTTATCCGGCTGTGCCGCGTAGTCCATCTGCCGCACGATCTCAGCAAAGAGTTCGTCCACCATGGTCTTGCTCTTGGCAGACGTCTCGATGAAGGGACATCCCCACTCCTCGGCCAGCGCCTGTCCCTCCCTCACAGACACCTCCCGCTCGCCCTCCAGATCCACCTTATTCCCCACCAGGATCACCGGGACCTTCTCGTACCTGGAAACACATGCACAGTTTCTCTCAGAACAATCAAACCGCATTCATGCAAACCATTCCTTGTGAACAAGAAGCAGACTTTAGCATCCTTTTCAAAAAGAGTACTAATTAAATAAAAAATGATGTTTTAAAACGTGTGTTAAGAAACAGTCATGAAAGTTCCCTCTATTTTATTAATATATTATTAGTATATTAAATTAATGCATTTAGCAGACGCTTTTATCCAAAGTGACTTACATTGTATTCAGTCTAACAATTTTTCCTAACGTGTTTCCTGGGATTCAAACCCCCAACCCTGCGCTTGCTTGCTATGCTCTACCACTTGAGCTACAGAAACACTATTAAATATTAAAAATATACTTTTATTTGAAGTACAGTTCAAGTGTCCAGTGCACTTTAGGATGCATTCCAGTAGCTACATGAAACACGTTCAAAATGCATTTAACTTCCATGAGTCATGAAACACAATATTTGAAAGGAAATGTATTTTTGTCTTGATTTTATAGATCAGGATTTGATTGGCTCATGGATGTCAGAGTATGATATATTTGGTCAATATTATTTTTGTACACATCCACAACAAAGTCATTTTAAGTATCTAACATTTTACTTGTTCAACCACATTGCTTGATTTCATTAAATATTGCATAAAGAAAATTTGTGTCTTTAAAGATTTGATTTTCGAAATAAACATCATTCACAATCGTAGGGCGAGTAAGTTTATGATATGATTATTTTTTTAAAGAAATTTATACTGTTATTCAGCAAGGATGCATTAAATTGATCAAAAGTGACAAACTGTTTTAAGCATTAATAATCAGAAATGTTTCTTGAGCCGCAAATCATCATATTAGCATGATTTCTGAAATGAAATTCAGCTTTGATCACAGGAATAAATTACATTTTACAATATATTAACACAGAAAGCAGTTATTTTAAATTGTAATAATATATTCCTGTTTCCACTGTTTTATGTTAACAAATGTAGCCTTGATTACAAAACATGAACAACATTAAAAAAAAAAAAAGTCTTATTGACTGAGGTTTTAAACGGTTGTGTAATCGACTAGATTCACAATACAGCTGTCATGGCCTCACCTTTTTGTTTAATTGTCTCAACTGTATTAAAATGGATCGCTGTGATTATACGATTTGATTTTCTCACGGCAGACACACAATACATCCTGCACCTCGCGTCTGAATTCTCACAGTACGGTCTTCCTCTGGGCCAAAGAAGAGCGTCTTCACCCACAACCACTAATCATGGCCAAGGGAGGATCAGGAGGGTGGGGTTACTGAAGCCACGCCCCTTGCAAACACACCCTGCTATTAACAAACCACTAATGACATCACCGTTTCAGAGTTCTTCCAGAAGGACGTGTGCTGTGCCTTGATTCTCACAATTTGTGGGTCATGAACCAAAAATGGGTCACACGTCAGTACTGTACCGTTTTAGTAACATTTAGCTTTGCTGAATTGCATTAGGGTTTAGTTACATCTTACACTGTTAAATTACTGATCATTGCATGATTTTATTATCGTGTGATTTTTTTACTGTATGAATATGACACTTGCTTTTAGAATCACCTGTGCGAGTCATTCATTTCTGTAAATGGCACTCAACCCTCGTCCGCTCTTTGACTAGCCGTCTCATTCATCCTTCAACAAGAACAAAAGTCTGTCTCTTACTCCCACTGTCTCCTCCTCATTATGCATCGCTTTTACTGTGTGAAATATTTATGCCATTCAATTATTCAATATTTTCTGAAGGCAGAAACATCCTTCAGCGTGAGAGTAAAGATGTTATTTGTGTGGGAGGAGATGTTGTTTGCAGGGCTGTACATGTATTTCTGGTTCAGGGTGACTGTGAAGTGAGTGGGAGTGTGGTCTTACATCACACTTTAGGGCTGAGTTACCAACTGATAAGAAGGATCCTTTTTTTTAATAATCGCTTTTATTCCACCCCGATTATTTTGCTTATTATAATCTTTATTTCACTAACTGTCGCTATCATAAAGCTCCTAATGGTGATGGACTGCTCCTGGAATATTATTTGGGAGCCAATCCTAAAGCATGCTGGAATCCAGAAAGAATCTAAAAATCCTGTTTTTCAGTGGGATCTTAACGGATCCTTAGGGAATTCTTAAATGGTTAGAAACGGTTTAAAATATGACCGAATTGCATTCGCAATTTTGTCTGCCACTTGTTGCTTACATTTTATCTTCAATGGCATTCAGTCAAACAAGCACTGATTTAAAAGCCCCATGAAAAAGGCTCATTTGTATCTAGTCTGTATTTTCTGTTTAACACTCAGGAAGTCTTGAATAACAAAGTAACAGCACCAGCTGTAATACATTCCAACAATTTATAAACTTAACTTCCACACTTGTTTTCCCAAAGGCCTGGACTCTTCTCCTACACGACAAAAACATTCTACGTATAGGGCCCTATTTTAACGATCTGAAACGCAAGTGTCAAAGCGCAAAGCGCAAGTAAGTTTGTGGGCGGGTCTCGGCGCTGTTGCTATTTTCCCGGCGGGATAAATGGCTCTTGCGCCCGGCGCAAATCTAAAATGGGTTGGTCTGAAGTAGCTTCATTATTCATAGGTGTGGTTTGGGCGTAACGTGAAATAAACCAATCAGAGCGTCATCCAACATTCCCTTTAAAAGCAGGTGCGCAAGCTCCATTATGGATTGCTATTATTATGGCGTATTTACCAGGCGCACGCCAGGAGCGGTTCACAGCCGAGGAGACTGATGTTCTTGTAAGAGCAGTGAAAGACAGAGAAGTTGTGTTGTATGGCGATGGGAGAAACCCACCCAAAATAGCGTCGGTTAAACAGGCGTGGGAGGAAATAGCCACAATTGTTTCATCGATTTTTTTTCCTGGTTCTTGACGGACAAACCAATTTGTCAGATGTCCTTATATACATATATGACCTCAAACAGGTCTGATCCTTAATTACTACAATTAGCCTGAATAATTTGTAAGCTAGATTTATGCCTATTTTTTCACATCTTCGTGGCACACCACAATGATTTCCGTCATCTCATGTGTTAATATTTTTTTAGTGTAACAATTTATGATTTGCAAAAATAACTGTTGCATCTGTGTAGATTACATGAGCAAAGTGTATGCGCGTTGTGCACGCTATACATTATGGTCAAGCATGCGCCCTTAAAATAGCAGAATGAACAACGCGCAACGCCCACTGACTTTAGACTAGGTTTTTTCTGGTCAGTGGCGCAATTGTTTAATGGAACAGCAAAATAGCACCAGGGATTGTTTGCGCCGGAACACGCCTCCTTTTTTGCGCTGAACCGCCCAGGGAGCGCAAGTTCATTCACTAGTTTAGCGATGTGCTTCTGTGGAGGGAAAAGCATGCTTTGCGCGGGTGCAAAATAGGAATGACACATGCGTCGGTGTACAAAGTCAATTGCGCTGGGTGCAAGATAGGGCCCATAGTATCTAAACAAGATGAATTTTTATTTTGTAAAATGCTGTTATAAATATAAAAATTATAATAAATAAAGTTATCAAATTGCATTTCAGATATGAAAAAAAGCTATTTTTCAAACATGCCCAGAACAAACTGAAGTTCCTATTTTTGATGGATGGACACAGACAGACAGACAGATAGATAAATAAAAAGATCATTTCGGGGTGTTTCTTTGAATGCTCAAATTATTTTTTATTAATTCAAGCCTTCCAGATCTCTAAATGACAGCTACTTGCAACTGCACTTGACCAGAAACTATGGTTTTAATAAGAATAATAGGCTAATAATTCTGTTTTAATTATTAATTTATGGACTACTTTTATTGCTATAGTGGAATTAGGGAAGGGATACACACACACACGCACACACACAACTTTGTCTGAAGCCTTCAAATGCATATTTTTCCCTCCCTGTAAAATGCTTATATATATATATATATATATATATATATATATATATATATATATATATATATATATATATATATATATAAAAGCCACAAGACCACCGTTTTAATTTCATTACAGGCTTTGATATGTTTCCTAAATGCATGAGAGCAGCATTTGACGTGTGGATCAGGTTCAGAGCTTCACTCGAGCATGAATCTTTGATGCAGACAGCAGTGCGTCTGAACACTGGATGCGACAGGCCCGTGCTAGAGGCCCGGATGGACTCACGGGACAGTCCTGGACACACACGCGTGTCAAGACGGTTTCTCTCGTGTGCAAACACATGTCATGATTCGCTCAGGTGTGTCCCCTCACCTCTTGACTCGGATGATCTGGTCTCTCATGGGCTTGATGTCCTGGAAGCTCTGCTGGTTCACCAGACTGTAGACCAGGATGAAGCCCTGCCCGTTTTTGATGTACAGGTCCCGCATGGACGCGAACTGCTCCGTGCCCGCCGTGTCCAGGATCTCCAGCACCGACGGCGACGAGTCCACCTCGATCTCCTTACGGTAGAAATCCTCGATGGTCGGGTCGTACTTCTCAATAAACGTCCCGGTGACGAACTGCACGGTGAGGGCGGATTTCCCAACCCCGCCGCTCCCGAGGACCACCACTTTATACTCACGCATCTCTCCGGTCTGAACGGCTCACAGAATCAAAATAAACTCACACGGCACTCGACATGACAATGGCATTCATTTTAAGGGCGTTTAAACGGGTCTGTCCACGGACATAAACACGCCTCGCTTCCCGTAGCTGCAGCGCTTCATGATCACGGAGCACCGGCGGCCCGCGCGCGCATATAACTCACACCGGGGAACGACTGGATAGATGCAACCGTCAATAACTTGTGCTTTTTATCTGCTCAGCTCACCATCCTATAGAAGTAAACGAAGACTGCATGGAGAAACCCAACGGACTGCCTCTGGCATCGGTGCGTTAAAATCTGATTACGTGAAGCGATCGGGGCGCATGCTAGTGTTTTCCGTCTCCTTCTGCTCTCTCCGGTCTTCATTTATACACTAGCACACCGCCATGCTCACGGGTGGGGATCCTCCACTGCGCTGCTCCACTGTTGTGAAGTCCGAATCATTTCGGCGAACCGGTTGATTCAAGCAGTTCGTTCGAACGAATCAGTTCAAGAATGATTCACTCATTATTTTACGTCATGACGTAATTATGTCATCTTCTGCTAGTTTCTTGAAACAGTATGGCCTTTCTTTCTTTCTTTCTTTCTTTCTGATAGTTTTATTTATGAGGTTATGTTTGATGGTTCTGTTTCTACTATGGAAGTTGTTTAAGCCACAGAATAAATAATTAAAAAGTTAATTTAAGTTAATTTATTTTATTTTTTTACCCAGAATTGTGAGATATAAACTCTAAATTGTAAGCTGTATACTCAGAATTCTGACTCTTGAAACAAAATACAACTGCAAGCTTATTTCTTAATTCAACAAAAAGTCAGAATTGAGAGAAAAAAGCTAGAATTGTGAAATAAATACAAAAATGTGTCAGAAACATTGCTTTTGCTCAACATGCTTATTGATTGTTCTTAATTTATCTGGTTTAACTATGTTTTCTAAAACATTGTATTTATTCTAATTTATCTTATTCATTAAGCTTATGATTGTCATTTTTGTGTTTTTCCTCTTGTTTGTTACATGTGAAATTTTCTGTAGGTTATCCTTATTTTGTCCATTTCTGTTTCTTATAGTATTATCAAGTCAAGTTCAAGTTAAGCTTTATTGTCATAAGATACATGTACACTGGAGAAAATATCATGCCTCACAGGACCATATGGTGCTACATAAATACAGATATACAACAATTAAGTAAAACAGTATATATATATATATATATATATAATTCTGGGTTAGTAACACTAGAGGAGAGAGTGTTACAGGTGGTTTGTACAGGCACACTCACCTGTGTGTAACACACTTCAAATTGCAAAAAAAGAAAAAAAAAAACCCGGCAGAAAGTGACGCAGTGTTGGTGGTCCAGGTGAGATTCAGGTGATACAAGTTATGGGTAACAGTATGGGTACATTACAATAACACAATAGGCCTTTAACTTTTTTTAATTCTTATAATTTCATATATTTAATGTATCCCCATTGCGTCTAATGCTGCCCAGTTTGTAATCCGTTCTCTGTTGTGAAATGGTTTAAATTATTAATTTATTACGATCATTTATTATTCATGCACTTGTTTCATCTCGATTGGATCACTGTAACTCTCTTTATTCTGATCTTCCTCAATCTTCAGTGTCACGATTGCAAGCTGTTCAAATTGCTGCAGCAGGTCTTTTGACTGGGTTTGTTGTCTGGTTGTCACATTGTCCTGCTAGAGCACTTAGATCTTCGAGTCGCTTGCTTCTAACTGTACCACTGTGTCTGTTCAAATCAAAGGGTGATCGTGGTTTTTTCTGTGGTTGGCCCCAATCTTTGGAATGGTCTCCTCCATCATGTGAGATCTTTTTTTTTTAATGCTTTGTCAACAAGTAGCATGTACAGTGCCATATCTCACTATATAACAAAACATTTCACATGCCTCAACAAAAAAGAAACAGTAAATACTAAAAGAAATGAAAAAAAGAAAAAAGGAAAAAGAAGAGAGTGTACATAAGCATCTTTTTACAGACAAACATATGTTGTACATACATTTACATTTACATAGGATATTACTAATCAATTTAATAATACAGAAAAACATACTTTACAAGTCAGCACCATTATTTATTATTATTATTATTTTATTATTATGTAAAAATGTTAAAGGGGGAGCATATATTGTTTTAATTGCTTTACTATTTTTAGATTTTGATATCACACTTACATACATTTTAATCTCTTTTTCGAGCACCATAAAAAGAGGTTTACCTTTAGTAAACTTGCATTTATGAATGTGAAATTTAGATAGAAATAAAATAAAATAAAATAAAATGTATAATAAAACCAACATCCCTTAAAGAGTGATCCTGAGGCCTGCTCCTTCTTTGGACATTATTCAATCTAGACTTAAATCTTATTTTTACTCTTTAGCCTTTGTATGTGTGTAGTTGTTTTTATCAGTAGATTTGTTTGATCACTGTACAGACATTTTGGATCAGTTTACATTGTGTTTAAATGTGCCTTATAATCTATGCTTATAATACATGTTGTTGTTAATTTAAAAGATCCGACTCAGTTGGGTGATTCACTCAGAACCGGACACTTTCACACCGCTTTCTTCCATCTCGGCTTCCGTACAGAGGGCGAAGGCAGACGCTGTCGTCGGTTAACGGATCTTCGAGGTGTCCAATAGCCGTCCGGCTGCCCGAAACCGCGCCCACGATACCGAACACACCGAAGATGAGTTTCCGCTTGAGTCAAAACTAGACGGTTGTCACTGACGTAAGGAAATATTTGGGCGAACAAAAAAAAAAACACTATGACATTGTAGTGACCCGTTTAGTGCTGGAGTTTGCATTGTAAACATATCTATGTTAGCTTACCTAAAATATCACTGTGACCCTTTTTATAATCATAAAAAATATGGAATAATTTAACATTTTATTAAGTTATTATAGGCTACATTAAAATAAAAAATAAAATAAAAAATACCAGTTTATTCAGAATAAAATAGCAAACACAATGTGATAGTGAAATCAGTGAGTTAAACAGTCAATAGTTCATTAGAGTCAACATTTTCTTTATGGATGCTGTCAATAAAATAAGCTTGTTTTGAATTCAGTATATATTCATCTAAATGTCACAAATGTTTGCAGTGAGACAGACAGCAAGTGTTTCATCAACAGAGAAAAATCCCAATAATAATAATTAAAAAAAAACTAATCAAACATTTAAATGTATTTGAACATTGCTTGTTGAAAAGCAAACACAATCAGGAGGAAAAACTAAACAAAAACATATAGGCTATTTTTAAAGTAATTTGTTGGTGGTTGTGGCAAGTTTTGATTGTCTTGTATAAAACTTAGGCTAAGTGCTAAATGTTTAAAAACACACCAACACAAAAGTGAGTGCACTTTAAGTACAGTCAGTGGCGGCTCCAGACAATTTTGATTGGGGGGGGGCAATGGGGGGTCCTGGTCTTTTCAAGGGGGGTCTCATGAAAACCAAAAAAAAAAATACAGTGGACATGGCTAATAACTGCATATTTCTGCTACTAAACAACAAAAACACCTTTGCAATGTAAACAAATGACAGGCTACATTTGTTATTCATATCACACTGCACTTTCATGTCAGGTATATTATGCATTTTTATTGACATTGATATTTTTACATTTATTTCCAGATAGATATTATTGAGTTTACAGGCTAAAGTGGTCTTGCTGTTGTAAACACTGTTGCTATTGTAGAAAAAATATTTGCATCACATTTAAAATATAATTATATTTTAATTCATTTCTGAATTGTTTTTATTTTTATAATGATAATTCAGAGAATGAGAAAATCTGAATAAGCCTTACCAGTGTTGTGATAATTATTTTTACGTGTTAAAAATAAATAAGTACTGTAATATAATAAAAGTTTATTCAAATAACATAAAAAAGACCAGACCCCTCGATGCCTGTGAAACTTTTCTCCCTCAAACAGCACGCTAGCGTTACTTCTACACTACAGTCTACACACAGCAACATATCTGGATGTTCTCACATCACATCGTTCTTGTAAAATAATAATAAGTAAATAAACACCAAAATCACTTCGCTGAGAATGAAACACCACTTACCAGCTGCCACGATGTTGAAAATATCCTCTAGCAATTAAAAAATGTGCGTGCAGCATGAGGAATCTTCCCGGTTGGATGAGGTCGTCGTAAGGCGAAAGGTCATCATGTTGGTCATTTTATTTACGGCCAAATTATTATTAATAAATTGTACTAATATTATGATTGGGCGTGGGCAGGCATTCACAAAAGTGTATGTTATTACAAAAAAAAAATTGAGGAAATTTTGCTTTGACAAAAGGGCACTTAAGGGGCAAAGGAGCAGGTGCTCAAGTGAACCGGTTCTTTCGGACAATTCGATCAAATAAACCAGTTGAAAAAAAAATGGTTCACCGGTTCTTTTGCGCTCGATGTAATGCCGTCATTGGCGATGATTACCCTTCATTCAAGCCTTTGGTTTATCCGCGCTTATAACATTAGCACAGAATCAGTTCAGAATCAATCACCAAAAGAATCAGTTCGGTTCAGATGCGCTCTGTGTCAGTCTGCTTCACGCTGAATCACGCATGCGCAGTTATCATCAGCTCATCGGTTCTCGAATCGGACGCGTCCGACAGAAACGGTACTCGGTTCAGTGTATGAATAAATGTCGAAATAATTATTATTTATTATTGTTCTGCGTAGTTTTAAGAGAAACATTCTTTATCCCGAGTATATATATTTTTTAATCAGGAAGAGGCTGGGGGTTCAAATGGGGGGTCAAGGCATTTTTTGGCAGGGTCTTGAGACCCCCAAGACCCCCCCTGGCGCCGCCGGTGAGTACAGTACACAATAACCCTGCTGGGCTTTAATTTACCTCACTATTGCCCAACATTCTGTAGCTAGCTACAATTTAAAGCAACTGTAAGTAACTTTTTTATCTTTCCTGTTGAAAATGAACAGCATTCCTGTTGACCAAGTGTATAATGTACATTCATAAAATACAGTGATGGACTGTTATTAGGCTAAGTTTAAGTAGATACAAACGAGTTGAATGAGCAGCAGCATGACAGTAGGTGGCGCTGTTGGTATGAGAGAGAGAGAGAGAGAGAGAGAGAGAGAGAGAGCAGCTGCTGCAGCAATGCGGTGGTCCTGCGTCCAGCATCCACTGAACACACTGCAGTCTGATGAGCTGAGCCTTTACAAATGGCCCTCGGACATAATCTCAAGTTCAAATGAATTATAACAAGTATTAAAACACAGTAGGAAAGAGTTAGGCCTATTGCAGTTTCGTACTAAAATACACAATGAGGTCTAAATGTCTGAGACCACACTGCAAATAGATTTTCCCCATCTAAACCAATAATGAACAATTTTGGGGATTTTGAAAAAAGAAAAAAAAAAGTTTTTTTTTTTAGATCACCATTTAAATAAAAATACTTTATTTTTGAAACATTTAAATTGTTTGGGGGTTCGATTCCCCGGGAACACATGATATGTAAAAATTGATAGCCTGAATGCACTGTAAGTCGCTTTGGATAAAAGAGTCTACTAAATGCATAAAATGCAATGCATTCATAAAAATAAATCATGAAAACATGAACTAGATGACGTCATGCGCTAATTAGTACATTTATGACGTATGTGCGTCGTATTGTATTGCCTCCCTATGCTCACATACTGCAATTTAATTTAGCCATTTAATTTAATTCTGAATAAAACTGTTTTAATTACTATATTTTAATGTATGTGTTGTCAGACAACCGAATTAATATTATAATGACTGAAACGCGGTCCATTAAGACTACATAACCAGCTCTCAAACATTAATCTGCACTAATGAAATCAAATACACATACGATGAAGTCAGTGGTCGTGCTGTGACTGATGTCGGCTATACTTGCTTATAAAATAGAGTTAGAAGCAACAGAATATCTTCTTTTTTTTTTTTACTGAAAGTGCTGCTCCTGTCTGCACTCGCTAAACACAGCAGATACAGAAAGAGAGGCTCACGCTGGGAAAGAGAGACTTTGCGCTTGTGCGGCAGCACCAGAGAGTCTCAGAGAGGCTAAATAACGATTGCCCAAAAAGTCGCTAGATTTGTCGCTAGTCGCCTTTTTGTAAAAAAAATCGCTAAATCTAGCGACAAAGTCGCCAAGTTAGCGACTCCACTGCCCAGCGGACTGGCTTCAACCGTCTCGCAAGTGTTCATAGGCTATTACTCGTGAGGTGTAACCAATCAGATAGCTCCGTGTGCAGGACATTGACCAAGTCTGCAGAGTGGTGAATACGGAGAGGCTGCTATATCAGAGGCAACTAAAGTAGCGCATTTTAAAATAAAATTTACTTTAATCAAACCACGGATCCGTGATAAGTTTTGTGATCCGTCTCGCCACTAGTGTAGTAGCACTGATCACTTTGAGGGGGGGATACATTTATAATAATTATAAAATAAAAATAATTATTATTATTTAAAAATAATTAAGCAGAGGCAGGGATACATTAAACAGAAAAGGGGAAATCCCACACATATGTGATATGCCTCACCTAGAGTATTCTCTACTCGAGCTGTCCTCCAAATGTGCAAGTCCTCAGATCGAAGTGTTTTTTTGTTCGCCGCTGCCTCTCCTGGCAAAGAATCTACTGTCAAGCTGTTTTTTAGAGATCCTGAGTTATGCTGGGCCGTCACCAGGAGGACTTATCTGCTGCCAGGGGTGCAGAGGAGAGTTTGGCAGCACAAGTTAATGATCTGTCTACTCGCCTTCTTCATGGTCACCAGGAATCACCAGTCATTCCAAGTCATCCTTCTCTTCATGAACCTCTTGTGAACAATCCTCCATGTTGTGCAGGTGAGCCGACTAAATGTAGAGCCTTTCTGACGCAGTGTGAGGTAGCCTTGTCCCTGCAGCCACAGACTTATGCAGAGGACCATGACTGCATCGCCTATGTGATTTCGTTGCTGACTGGGCGCGCTCGTGAGTGTGGAACCACCGCCTGGGAGGCTGGGTCTCCCTGTTGCCACCGTTTTGAGCTATTTAAGGAGGAGATGATTAAGGTTTTCGACCAGTCAGTTTTTGGACGCAAGGCGTCGCTTTATTGTGGCGCGGCTGGTCACTTCGCAGCTTCATGTCCAGTAAAAAGCCAGAGCTCGCCAGTAGACAGGGGAGTACTGGCGAGCGCTGCTGTAAAATCCTCTCCACCCAAGTTCCATACCACTCTGCCTGCAGTTCTTCGTTGGGTGGGCTCCTCTGTATCGTGTCCCGCATTGATCGACTCGGGATCTGAGGGGAATTTTATTGATGAGAGATGGGCTCGGGAACACAACATCCCTCTGGCGGACCTGAGGAGTAACACCACCGTCTTTGCCCTGGATGGTAGTGTACTGTCTGGGGGGAGTCTCACTATCTCAGGAAACCATCAAGAGACTATTTCTCTTCTCATTTTTTGAGTCCCCCCCCCCCCAGGCCATTGTGTTAGGACATCCCTGATTGACTCAAGAGGTTATTCACCTCCGCGCCCATTTTGGTCACCCCGGACCCTGAAAGACAATTTATAGTAGAGGTCAGCGCTTCCGACATGGGAGTTGGGGCTATTCCATCGCAACGTTCTTCCCTAGATGACAAGGTTCATCCGTGCAAGGTTTTTTCTTTCACCGGCTGAGCGCAATTATGAGGTTGGTAATCAGGAGCTTTTGGTGATTCGTTTAGCTTTTGGGGGAGTGGTGGCACTGGTAAGAGGGAACCAATGTTCCATTTATCTTTTCGACTGACCACCGTAACCTAGAGTACATCTGTTCCGCCAAGAGACTTAACGCTCGTCAGGCCCACTGGGCATTATTTTTTGGTCGTTTAATTTTTTTTATCTCGTTTAGATCAGGTTCTACGAACCTTAAGGCCGATGCCCTCTCACAGCAGTTTGGCTCCACAGAGGAGGCTTCGACCGGGGAGGCTATTATACCCCAACACTGCGTGGTCGGAGCTGCCATCTGGGGAGTGGAACAGACGGTGAAGAGAGCTTTTTCTCATCCGTTCTCCAGTGGGGGCATGCTCATTTTATTACGCTTCTTAAACTACTGTCCGCCCAAGATACCGCCCAGATAATGGTAGATCAAGTATTCAAGATTCACGGTCTACCTTCGGACATTGTGTCGGACAGAGGGCCTCAATTTGCCTCTCTGTTCTGGAGGGAATTCTGCAGACTGATTGGGGCATCTCCCAGCCTGTCGTCAGGATTCCATACTCAGACCAACAGGCAAGCCGAACGGGCCAATCAGATTCTCGGAAGTATGTTGCACAGCTTGACTTCTCAGAGCCCTGCTTCCTGGTGCGATCAGCTATCCTGGGCAGAATATGCCTATAATTCCCTACCCTAATCTGCACACTGGGTTATCCCCTTTTGAGAGCTGCCTCGGTTACCAACCTCCGCTCATTTTTCCCCAGGAGTCTGAGACTTCCGTGCCATCCGTACAGGCTTTTATTCTAAGGTGTAAGCGCACTTGGAGGAGGGTGAGATCTGCGTTATGTCATACTAGAGAGCGCACTTGTAGAGCAGCTAATCATCATCAGGTTAAAGCCCCTCGTTATGTTTGTGGGCAGAAGGTGTGGTTTTCCACCCAGAGTCTGCCTATTCACGAGGGCTCTAAGAAACTTATGCCCCGTTTTGTCGGCCCTTTTACTCTATTGAAAATTCTTAGTCCAGTAGCAGTCAAACTAAGATTATCTCGCCAGTTACGTCGGGTACATCCGGTATTGCACCTATCCTGTATCAAACCTGTCATTCACGCTCCCAACCATCCCACCCTTCCTCCTCCTCCTCCTCTTGGCGAGGTGGGTTCCATTTACAGAGTTCGCAAACTGCTTGATGTCCATCCTCGGGGGCATGGCCATCAGTTCTTGGTGGACTTGGAGGGCTATGGTCCTGAGGAGAGGTGGTGGATTCTGGCCCAGGACGTCCTGGACCGCTCGCTCATCAAGGACTTCTACCGGGCTCACCAGGCCTCAACCTTGGGAGCGCCGGGTAGCTCCATTGAGGGAGGGGTACTGCTAGGATCTGGGTTGCTTCTCTGCTCTCTCTTTCTCTTACACAAGCACACACACGCATTCCCACACTCATTAAAACTCACTCACTCACACTCCAGTGCGCGCACACACTTTCTCGTTTTCGCTCTGTCATCACCTGTTGATCATTGCAATCAGTGCTTTCGCTGCTTAGCGCTTACACCTGTGTATTGTCTGATTACTCTGTCTGCTTCTGGCGTTTGTTCTCTCTGTCCTGTGTCGGATTATTGTATGAGCTACACTCTTGTATACATGTCAACTTTAATCTTGTCTTGCCCTGTCTTGTGTAGCAACATTCGCCTTAGTGTGCCTGTCTCCTGTTACAAGCTGTGATGTGCCTCACTTGGCAAAGAATCTACTGTCAAGCTGTTTTTTGGAGAGTGTTTTTGTGTTCTTATTCCGTGCCATCTACCTTCAGCTGTTTTTTGTTAAGCAATAAAAGACTTTGATTTGACCTACTTTTGCTTTTGGATCTTCTGCTTCAGCACCTGGCATATATAGTGCTGCTGCAATTAAAGCAAAAACATGTTTTTTTTAGAAATTGTTAAATTTATGGTATTTTTTGATAATTTGATATAATATAGTTTATATAATTTTGTATAAATCAGAAGGAAAAAAGCAAAACAGAAGCATTTTATGCAGCTGCCTCAGACTTAAATTGCCCCATATATTGTAAAAGGAAAATATTTGTTGACAACGAAAATGTTAATTCATATTTATGGAAGCAAATTAGTCTCAAATATAATTCATGCAAAAAACACGATTCACACATGCGTAGACGATTTCACATGCATGTAACTTAATTTACATACACACAACAAAAATTCAAGTGCATGAAAAAAAATCACAAAAAGCAATTCACATGCGCAAAATAAAATTATATATTCATAAAATACATTTCACAAATGCAAAACACAATTCGTAGATATACAACTGTGCACAAAAACCTTTGATTGTTTAAAATGTACGAGTGTCTGAATGTACAAATCGTAATTTACTACGAATCCACTCGGATTTGTGTGTGTGTGTTTTTGAGACTTTACTGGCAGAGCTCTCTTCCCACGTGGGTCTGTCGTACTCTTTAGCCAATCAGATGCGAGCTTACCATTCTACCAATCATATCATAAGCCAGTGTTGAGTACTCGAGACTCGGACTCGGTCTTGGACTCGGTCTCGAGACCGTATTTTAATGGTCTCGGTCTTGTCATGGACTCGTGTGCATTTTGACTCGGTATTGACTCGGACTCGAACATATTAGGAATCGGACTTATGCCCGAGTCCACTCGAGTCCCAATCCAAATATTTCATGATTATTACTGTATGTTGATGTTTATTTAAATTGATGTATGAATGACACATCCAATGACTGGTAATTTTCTTTTGACGTGAGACGTTAGGCCAGCAACACACTGGATGCGTGGCGCAAGCGCCTCAGCTGCGTGGCGTGTCTGTTTTTAATTCGGCTCCCATGTTAACAGGTTAGATCTTGCAGACTGCCTGCGTGAGACGCGCGTCCCAGGCGCGGCTCGAGCCGCGCGGAAAAAGCGCGCATGCTAGAAATAGAACCGACGCCTATTTTTCACGCGACACGCGTGCATGTGGGAAGCGTTTCCAGGCAAAATATACTAGGAAAATATGTTTATATGTCATTTTGTACACAAATACATATTAATTCATGACATTTTGATATTTGAAAGTCTATAGGTTGACATAAATTCAGATATAAATGTAATTTTAAAAATAAATTAATAATGATCGATTTTCAAATATTGCACCTGTCAAACATACTCTATTTTGCCTTCAATACTGTTGACGGTGTCTTATCAGTAGGTGTGTAAAAAGATAAAAAAATAAATTTGATATTGTAATAAAAAAAATAAAGAGCCTGGTTTTTTGGCGGCCTCCCTCTATGTCACCTACAGCCGCAGCAGCGCGCCAAGCGCCGCGTGCAGGCACGCTTCTGGTGTGTAAAGACACAGAAAACGCGAAGCAGCCACCACGTTTCTGGCACGCAGTAGACACGCCACGCAGCCAGTGTGTCACCGGCCTTAAGTTACCCTCCTGCCTCCGTAACTAAAAAAACTTCGACTAGTGTGTATTTTACCCTGCATTAAAACGCACCATCCAGGGAAATTAGCATTAGATTATCCGTTGCTGTTACAGAAAGTGATGAAATGGTAACTGTTGTCAGTCCCCGCTTCCTCTGCGCCAGTAGAGAGAGTTTTTAGTTGGGGTGGATTGATCATGAGACCACATCGTGCTTGGTTGGGTAGCTGGATGGTCTCCTCACTTATTTTTTTGAAAAGTAATTATGCCCATCTGTAATCTTCACAACATCTAAAGTGCACATAATCCAAGACATTTTCAGGATATTAGCAGTCATTAGTTAAGCTTCAAGGTTAAAAGTTATGTAAAAGCTGTTACAGTTGAACATTTACAGGTATAGTGGTACAGTAATGTTACTTGTACTAGAAAGGTTATATAGAATTACAATATAGAGTCGTACAGTAATATTATGTGTACTAGAAAGGCAGAGGTGGGTAGTAACGAGTTACATTTACTTCGTTACATTTACTTAAGTAATTTTTCGGGGTAACGAATACTTTTCGGAGTGTATTTAAAGATGGGTACTTTATACTCTTACTTGAGTACATTTTTTGGGAAAAATCTGTACTTTTACTTCGTTACTGTGGGCGACGCCCCTCTAGTTACTTTATCTTAATGCAATAAATGCTTCAGTTTATTCCAAAGTTCCAAACGCGCCGTCTACTTTTCTCTGGACAATGAGCGATGCCCATTCGCGAATGATTCATTCTTTTGAGTCAACTCTGTTCAAAGGCTTGATCAAACCAATTGGCAAACGAGTGAATTGGTTCATGAATCAGTTTGATTGAGTCGTTCAGTTCCATGCTGCACGCGCTGAGCTCTGAAGCGGTTCACTCAGAGTTGTAACGTTTAAGAATATTAGCAGCGTTGAAAACGGGGCTATGGAACTGCACTGAATTGAAAGCTAATCTGCAAAGGCTATTCTTTGCTTGCGATGGAGATCCTTATTAGATGAACGCGTGTGCTGTCTACTGTTTAACAGGTAATAACTTGGGCTACATTCGATTACAGTACACGATACCACTGTGACATTAGTTTGTTGTACGTGTGTGGCTTATAACAGGTTGAATGCAGCTTCCAAAAGACAAAGAATAGCCGATTAAGATTTTATTAATTTTAATACAATCACACCAGTGCGAGTACGTTCAGCAAGTCATATCATCAGCTGCTAAATTCAGATCTGTGATCGCTTGCTTGCGCTGAGCCAGAGACAGACGCGTTTTTACAGCGCTGCGCATTAACCAATCACACACGGTTCTGTTGAGCTTTTGAATGCAATGGCCAATCAGAGGTGTTCCGATGAGTCATCGCTGAAGTGCCGGTGCTTCCTTCACTCGCTCACTTACTGAATACCTCTTTCTGCCGAATTCTCTCGTCAGAAACAACAAAGTGCAGATGTGTGTACGAATCTATAATTAAGATATTGATTTCACAGTGTTAACAGTTTCAGTGATTTTAATGGTAGTTTCTGAGAGTGAATGAAATCTAGACTGTCAGTGAAAATTATGTTTAATAATGTAAATGTTATTTGCTCTCTTTCTGAACAATGAAAGATTAGTAGCAATATTTATATCACATTAACTTTCAATGTTAAATTCACATTTAAAATAAAGTCAGTCGTATTAAAAATATGTTATGGCATGACACCTATATTTGTTACTTAAATAAACAGACAGGGTTTTATAATAAATTACATAAATTGGATTAAAGGCTGATGAAATATATACATTTATACACACACACATACATTACATACATTTTTTGTCTATATATCTATATAAAAAAAGGCTCCGTATATATGACCCAAAGTAACTAGTAACTAACTACTTGAGTAGATTTTTTATCCGATACTCTTTTACTCTTACTCAAGTAACTATTCAAGACTAGTACTTTTACTTTTACTTGAGTAAATATTTCTAGAATTACTTTTACTTTTACTTGAGTAAAGTTTTTGGGTACTCTACCCACCTCTGTAGAAAGGTTATATGGATGTGTATAGTGGTACAACGATGTTATGTGAAAATGAGCACTTAATATTGACAAGTAACACTTCATAATACTAATAAAATTACCTTTACACCACATACTATGTGGCCCTTTTAACCTTTATTGTTTCCACCAAACATTTGACATACTCTTGAAGATTTCTTTAGGTCTTGTCTCAGACCCAATCTCTCTGGTCTCGGTCTTGACTCGGACTCGACCCTTTCTGAACTCGGTCTTGACTCGGACTCGACCCTTTCTGAACTTGGTCTTGACTCGGACTCGACCCTCTCTGGACTCGATCTGGACTCGGACTCGAATGAGCTGGTCTCGACTACAACACTGTCATAAGCCACTGAGAGTGCATTCAAGGAGCACGATTCTGCGCACCTTTTGCGCAATATGGATTAATTAGAAAGGAAATTAAGCCTTTACATCAGTAATCCAGAAGAACGAATGAAGAACGGAAAGCACGGGTAAGAGTTTAGTTTATTTCATAAAAGTCTGAGTTTACACATTTTACCGTTTACACATTCAATCAAGTCAGTTTTTCTAGTTAGAAAACTAGTTAGAAAAAAATACAGTTGTAACAGGACAGTAACAGTAATTATAAGTTAAACTGCAATCAGGATAGTAAAAAGAAAGACCTGTAAAGACAAAAGTAACATTTTGAGAGTTGTGAAATTATAGTTCTAAATAATCTTGTTTTAAAAATTGATGTCTGTTAGGTCAGTGTGTACTTTCTTACAGTAATACATTTTAAAACATGTAGCCTAGTCATTGTTAACCACTACGTTGAAGCAATGTATTTCGATCAAGATAAACAACATCAGATATTTAGAAACATTGTTAATTTTTTAAATATATTGTCTGTACATTGAAATGCATCTTTTTCTTCTTATAATTTAGGAATATCTAAAGCAGTACATTCTTCAGCGACTACATGATCGTTTAGTTCATGGCTTGGAGAGACAGCCACTGAACGTTACCTAGAGTTTATTTGCAGACAGGAACTAGTATTTATTAGTGCCCTGGCTGATATGGTAGATATGTCAGAGGATGTAATGGTAGCTCCTACAAATCTGAGCAACCATATACAGCGTCTGAGGTATATGGAGGCTTTGGAGCAGGTATCTATAACAATGGAGCTGGGACAGGGACATCCTAGAATTTAAATTTCTACGATCGACCTTACCCATCTAATAGAACTCGGTCTTCCAACCCAGTCTATTGCAAATTAACTTGGTGTGTCTTGTGCAAAACTTTTCAGGAGGATGAATGAAAACAACTTATCTGTAAGAGCTTTGTACAGCACATGTACAGATGAAGAGCTTGATGCCCTTGTCACAGAGATTAAGACCTCCATGCCAGACGCAGGATATTGTATAGTTCAAGGGGCTCTACTGGCACAGGGGCATTAGAGGTCAGATTCTGGAGGGGAGGTCCTAATGCTTCGCAGGGTGGAAGATGAAGAGGAGGTTTGTGTACAGTATCTGCCCAGTCCTTTCTAAGGTTATCTTGGACTTTCAACATCTGTCATTATATCAACAGGCTGATGTTCGAGGTCTCTGTAGACCAGAGGTGTTTAAAGAGACTCCTGGAAGAACTAGTTTGGTACAGCATAACATAGTACTTTGTGATGGAGCATTACCTCGACGAAGGAGTTATCGTGTTCCTAAAAGACTGTTGATCTCTTTAAAAGAGGAAGTGGATCAAATGTTGAGTATGAACATCATTGAACCCTCTCGAAGTGACTGGTGTAGTCCTGTGGTGTTGGTTCCAAAGAAGGATGGAAGTCTTCATTTTTGTGTGGACTTCCGTTATCTTAATTCTGTCTCTAGATTTGATTCCTATCCAACACCCAGGATTGATGAACTGATTGATTGCCTAGGCCAAGCTAAATGGATAACCACTATTGACCTTTGCAAAGATTATTGACTGCCCAGGCAAAAGAACTGACTGCATTCCGCACTCCTTGGGGTCTCTACCATTTTTCTGTTATGCCTTTTGGGTTACATGGGGCTCCTGCTACATTTCAGAGGCTTATGGATCTGGTGTTGTCTGGCCTTTCCAATTACGCAGCTGCATACTTGGATGACATTATTGTGTATAGTTCATCCTGGGAGCAACATCTCCAACATCTGAAGGAGGTCTTCCATCGCATCCAGGAGGCGGGTCTCACCATCAACTCTTCCAAATGTGCTCTAGCTAAAAAAGAAACGGAGTACCTTGGGTATGTAGTCGGTAATGGGGTCATTAGACCACAACTCCAAAAGATTGAGGCCATTCAAAACTGCCCTCTGCCAGAGACAAAAACTCAGATACGATCATTTTTTAGGGATGGCGGGTTGGTACAGAAGATTTGTACCAAACTTCTCTGCTCGTGTGGCCCCCCCTAACTGATTTGACTCGGAAGAATTTCCCTAACCGGGTTTCCTGGACAGAGGAAGCAATGGAAGCTTTCCAGGATATAAAGGCTGCGGTATGTGAAGAAGCAGTGCTTTATTGCCCTCATTTTGAAAAACCATTTGTGTTGCAAACGGATGCCTCTGATATTGGCATTGGTGCAGTGCTCCTTCAGGGTGAGTCAGACAGACATCCAGTGGCATATGTCAGTAGAAAGCTTTATCCAAGGGAGGTACGGTATTCTACCGTTGAAAAGGAGTGCCTGCGGTAAAATGGGCCTTAGATTCCTTCAGGTACTACCTTATTGGTAGAGAGTTTACCATTGAAACTGATCATCAACCATTGCAGTGGATGGACAGAATGCGGGATACCAATGCTATAATTACCCGCTGGTACCTTTCTATGCAGCCTTATAAGTTTAACATCCAGCAGGTGCCCGGGAAAAGTAATACAACTGCTGATTTCCTCTCCCTTAGGTGGGGGGATGTGTGATGGCCTGGATTTAAACCACACAATTCTTATATACATTCATCTTTGCAGTTGATCATGTAAAAGGACATTACTATATTGGTTTGGTTTACGATCTTTATTTGTCATTGTACGGAGTCAGTGCAATGACAAATAAAGATCGTAAACCAAACCAATATAGTAATGTCCTTTTACGTGATCAACTGCAAAGATTCATGTATATAAAAATTGTGTGGTTTAAATCCAGGCCATCACAATGTGTTACATTTTATTTGTCACTGTTATGAGGCCTGAAGGTCTTTGTTTTTGTGAAAAGTATCAACACTGGTGTCATTGGCACTGTTATTACTTCCAAGTAAAAATGAATCAAAAGACAAATAAAGGTATTTGAATTTATGTGCATTCATTTTAGGTTTGGTGGTTCCAATAAATGAGTGTTGTGTCGACAGTTTCATGTCAGGACATCCTTTATCCCCTCTTAAAACAACATGGAGCTCCTCTCCTCTGGACTGCTGACGTATATTTATTAACAGAAATTAAACAAACGTTTTCAAACACCATATGGTGACTTCTATTTTGCTGCGTTCACTTGGTGCTTTCGCTTTTCCGGTTTCCGGTTTCGACTCCCGTCAGCAGTCCCGCTCTCTCTCACTTGCTTCCGTCTCTCCTGGCGTTTTATACCCTCTCCACGCCAATTACTAGAACAAGAAACAGGTGATAATAATTTCTGCCCAAACCACTCACTTACCGCTCGTCTCCTGATCCTCTCTCCCGCTGCAAACTTCGCTAAACCACGCCCCCCCTTCCACAAAAACCAATCCTGATCACCTGCTTATGACAGTCACGAATCCGTACTGATCAGAAGGCTACAAGGAGCACAGCACGACTGCGTTTATCTCATTGTCAACAAGCACGTGAAACCTGGATGTTTATCAGAAGAACAGACCCACTGTCATACCATAATAGATTACGAAGTACATCATCATGATCAGAGCGCGTTTGCATGTGATTGGCGCTGAGCGCTGCTCTGGGACCCGCGCACGTGCGCCTTGCTTTGATCCGAGCGATTGTCGCGTGGTGCCCATGCAACAGTGACGCCGACACAGAGAGAAGAATACAAGGATGAACTAGACCTCAAACAATGGCCTGTTTTTGAGTTGTATACTGTACACATGGAACTGATCTCGGCAAACACAAACACTGCGAAAGCGAGTGATCATAAACAGTGTTGGGGAAAGTTACTTTTAAAAGTGATGCATTACAATATTGCGTTACTCCCCAAAAAAGTAACTAATTACGTTACTTAGTTACTTTTTATGGAAAGTAATGGATTACGTTACTTTTGCGTTACTTTTTAAATATGAGCAGGGCTTGATTGTTTTTAATATAAGAAGTTCTATTTATAGCAAATGTAAAAGCCCTTTCACACCAAAAAGTGTAAAGAATAAACATCAGGCTGAAGGAAAAGTAAATTCACATCTGTACAGTAGCACACAGGAGAAGAATATTCAACACTCTTCAGCAATAAAAAAAAACAATGAAGCACAAAACCATATTAGTATGGTTGAACTGGATCATCAAAGGACAGCAGCAAAGTTAATAAAATGGGATTAGATACATTTGTGTTATTTAACATTTAATTATTGCAGGTTTGTGTCATATTTTAAGTTTGTATTTCACCGTTTTAATTCATTTTGATGAACATTAACCCTAAATTCCTTTGTGAGTAGGATGAATTAATACACATTCACATTTAGTCTAGAACTACATCATGTTCACACAGTGCACACAACGCCTCTGTACTTCTGATTTCTCTTAGTATGGGGACTGGAGACTTGTCAGTCAATAAATGGAAAAACAAAGAAACTGGCATTACTTTTTTGAGAAAGAAACTCAGATATTTTCTTGTAAATGAAAAAGTAATGCGTTACTTTACTAGTTACTTAGTAAAAGTAATCTGATTACGTAACTCGAGTTACTTGTAATGCGTTACCCCCAACACTGATCATAAAGACATAAACATCGTGCAGTAGTATCTGCTTACAGCCACTAGAGAGAGGCAGCTTTCAGTGTATAAATAAATCAGAAATAGCGCAGTGCCATCCGTGGAGATTAAGGGTGATTCATTTTGTAATTGGTAAGACATCAGGACACTGTACAGACAGTAAACCTCTGTATTTTGACACAGAGTGATATACTAGCATCATTCTACTGATCTGTTGAAAAAGTGTGTGCTGACAGATACACACCATAAGAGACCATAAACATTATAACATTTAGGGTTGTTCAACACTATTTCCAAGAATTCATTCCGAGATTCACGTTTAAATGTTACTCCCAACAAACTGATGTGCTAAAATGAAATGAAGTTCATTGGCCTAAAATGGGAAATGGGAATTGAGAACTAATTATTAAATTGTAGCGCATATTCAGGCAGGACATTCAGTCATTACATTTTTTATTAAAAAAATTCCCTTATTTTGACTTATACAAAACATCTAATAAAACAACAGCTTAAACTTCATTCTAAATAACAACTGTAAAGTCCCCACGAGTTTCCAGATGAACAGGACTGGATTGAATCATAACAGTTGAAAAAATGGGGTTAGCACTGCTTTGATATCTGGTTATGAAGCCCTGCTCTACAATTACAGTGAATTTTACAGTGTGAATTATTAACACTTCTGTTAATAAAGTGCAAACAGAAACATAGAACAAAATGTTACAATAGAGTTAGCACTATAAATTCTAAAACCCCTATACAAGCTGTAAAATATTATGTAAACAGTTTTGGAGCTTAATAAAAATGGCAAAAAAAAAAAATATTATTAAATAATTAAAATTTAAAAAATAATTTTTACAAAAGAGTTAATACGCTTCACATGTCTGCTTTTAACTTCTCCAAAAAAAATTGTCTCTGATAATTTCCATTGATTGATTGACTGTCTTTTTAAGGAAAATGTGGGTGGAGTTGAAAAATTTTGAAACAACATGCAGAACTACCACTTTTTGCTATAAGTTTAATTGCATCATAATAATTGCTGTTAACAATCTTTGTTGTCTGTTTACATCTTTAATTGATTTTTCCATACATTTCTGCCACATGTACATATGAGTCACCAATGATAAGCTACAACTAAATATTCTAGAAACTTTAATTTTCTGTAAAGTTGCTTGCAATGATTTGTATCGTAAAAAGCGCTATACAAATAAAATTGAATTGAATTGAATATAACAGGGAAATAAATACTAGTCCATGGCTAGAAGTGAATGGCTACCATCAACTGTTTGGTTACCAACATTCTTCAAAATATCTCCTTTTGTGGTCAACAGAAAAAAGAAGCTGGCACAGGCTGGGAATGACATGAGCACGAGTAAATGATGACAGAAATGTCATTTTTGGGTGGATTATCTCTTATTACCTGAATTAGTTAAGAAAATAGTGGGAAACAAACAAGTAAAAAAATACAAGTGACATAAACATTTTAGCCCCTTAATGTGGCCTCTAAAATTTAATGTGTGGTGGTAACTGATCAAACGTGTGTGTGTTTGAAATATGCTGAGTTTTTCTTTACTGTGTACAGTAGTTATGATGCAGCACACAAGGTTGAGTTGTTGCAGACTGTCTAAAACCTACAAAGCTTTTAGCCATGCTTTGAATCACTGCAAAGAGAAGTGTGTGTGTGTGTGTGTGTGTGTGTGTGTGTGTGAGAGAGAGAGAGAGAGATGCATTGACAGAATGTTTCTTTACTATGGACACTGGTTGTAACTTTCTTCGGGTTGCTGGTGAATTATGCCTGAAGTTGCCTTGCAACGTTTCAAATCGTCCTTTGATGTCTGCTTGGCTGTATATAGATAATTTGTTAAGCATGATGAAGGCATGGCAGTTACGATCGTGGCTTCAACAATGTTTACAATGAGAGCTCATCTTGTCTGTGGAAATTACCGCACCATAAAATTAATTCCCCAGTGTGACAACATCATGATGTTTGGGTTTGTCAGCTTTGTGTGAATAGGGAATATGTCTCATTTAGGCATTTGAACAATTACAACTCTCATAATTCTGAAGGTTGTTGTATTAGGAAACAAAACACCAAACAAAGTAGAGTCTATGCTCAAATGTTAATGAACTTTTTGACTTTTTGATGTTATTTTGGTGCATGAAGCCAGTTCTCCACAATTTCACATACTGTATGTCACAACAAATCACAAAAGGACCCCAAAATTCTCTCATCATTTATTCAACCTCATGTCATTCCAAACCCCTGTCTCTTGCAAAACAGAAAAGAAGATATTTGGAGAAATGCTACAACAGTTTTTTTTTCCCCCATAAAATGAAAAACAGAACTGGGCCCCAATGACATTCACTTCATGAAAAAAAATAAAATAAATAAAGACAGGAAGTTCGCAAAAGAAAGAAAGTTTGCAATGACATGCGTGTGAATAAATGATGAATATCTTCATTTTTAGTTAAATTATCCCCAATCTCAACATGTTCCATTAACACTTGACATCAACAAAGTATTGCAATATTTTAGTTCTCACTGTGTAATTTTTTTTGTGAAAAAATAAGTTTGCTTAATTGCATTGAAAGTGCACTAGCTGTGTATATTAAATCTTTAAAAAATTATATATTTTCAAAAACTGTATATGCAGATAATATTTACGAAATTAAGTGTACTTGAAGAGTTCACCCTCTTCAAAATATTTTAATAAATGCACTTTGTAATGATGCCAAATCAAAATATTTACTTTTACTTTGTTTTAATAATCGTTTGTCTTACTTTACAGAAGTACACTTGTGTGTCAAAATTACATTTAAAGTTAATATATTTTAAATATACTAAATAGCAACATCATTATGACAAGTGTGTAAATAATATATTGAAATACATGACATGCAAGTTTGAATAGAATGGCATTTAAGTTATTTTAGTTTATTTAGTTTAGTTTACAGGGCAGAGGAGGCAATGGGATGGTGACCCCACATCATTTCACAAATGCAGTCCAATTGCACTTGAACACATCTGTGTAGATATCAACATTACCATAGGGAGCGGTACAGCAGATCTCTTTAGTTTTCCTGGTGAAAACAAGTTCACACAGACACACTTTTGTCTGGTGAGAATAATCTTGTTATCAAGTCAATAAAAAAAGCACCTCATTGATCAACGAGAGACAGCGCCTCAGTTTACATAAGCACCAGCAGACATTAATCTCCAGACTTCCGCATACTGCAGGCCTGTGTGTGTGTGTGTGTGTGTGGGGGACCTGAGAAACATATATGAGACTGAAAAAAAGTTTGACATGCAGGTATATGTCTCTCCACTAACATGCTTTTCTTCTTATTTAAGAACATCCTGTTGTCCTACATTTTAGAGTTAAAGCAGTACTTATTGAGAGCTTACATAAACATCTTTATATCATAAAATGCTCCAAATATGGCAAATGGAAAATCAACCCTTACAGCAATACAGCTCAGAGCTGTCAGCGCGATCCACTGTTTGCTGTTTCTGGATATTGGAAAGCAGGGCTTTTTATTAAAGCCTGTAAAGAGCAATAAGGGTTTATTGAAATCTGCTTAAATGGGGGATATAAGTAACTAATCGCTTCTTGAACACAAGAGAGAGAGACGTGTTTAATCGTTAAGTATAGTTGCTTAAGCTCTCACCACATTAGTTATTGCATCGAACAGCACTTGGTGTGGACACTGAGTGTTTTTTTAAAGAACATCCTGTAGCACAGGAAAAGAAATGCTGACATGAGTCGAAATCAAAGAAAACCATGGCAAAAATCTTATTTTGTCATTTATCTACTGAGATTCAGACTGGAAGCACAATTGTGAATGTGATTTCTTTCATATAACAGCTTGATAAAAATACAGGTGCATCTCAATAAATTAAAATGTCATGTAAAAATTTCATTTATTTCATTAATTCAACTCAAGTTGTGAAGCTTGTGTATTAAATAAATTCAGTGCACACAGACTGAAGTAGTTTAAGTGATGATTTTGGCTCACATTTAACAAATTCTCAACAAATTAGAATATGGTGACATGCCAATCAGCTAATCAACTCAAATCACCTGCAAATGTTTCCTGAGCCTTCAAAACGGTCTCTCAGTTTGGTTCACCGCTGATCTGACAGTTGTCCAGAAGACAATCATTGACGCAAGGAGTGTAAGCCACAAACATTCATTGCCGAAGAAGCTGGCTGTTCACAGAGTGCTGTATCTAAGCATGATTTTCATAACCCCCTCTGTTGAAGTAGCTTTCTCTTTAACCCGTGGGAAAAAAAAATTGTCTCTCAGCAACTGTATACAACAGCCCAATTCTTTGGGAAAACCACAGACTTGGCAACAATATGTATAATGTAGGTACAAAAAATCCCAGAATTAAATGTATGAATTATGAATCCTAGCAACCACTTAGAAACATTACAACAGCCAATGAAAAAGTGGGAAAATTCATAAGAACACATTAGCAACCACCTAGTGTTGTATGAGAATCCAGCTATTACTGATATGCAATCACTCATGGGAAAGTGCATTATCTCTTTTATCTTTATCAAGTGCACGAAAGTTCACAGTGAGCCCACATTTCACAGTCATATTTTCTCTGTGCGCAGTAAAAGAGAGCAGCAGATGGTTATGAGTAAATCAGAGGTTGTGCTGAGAGCGCCAAGCATCCGAGGGCAGGAACAGTCAGGTAGATGTTTGGAGGATCAGCAGTCGCACGTGGGCTGACCGGACGCGTTGCGCGCACATTCTGTTCCGTTCACTGCGCTCGAGCGTCGAGGACTGCGCGAGAGGAGATGAAACTTTCCCTCGGAGGGACCGAGCGCCAGGAGATTTTTCCATCACAAGACCGAGATCATTGCTGCCAGACGTTTTGTAAATGAAGACATCTGCCGTTGTACACCTGGTTGCTCTCGCGGCTTTACTTCGCGCCTCTTCTCACGTGAGTTAGAGCAGAAGGTTGAATTTGTTATACATGCGACGCACTGCAGAAATAGTTTTATCATGCAAAGGCTATTCAGTGTTCATTGATATAGTTAACACAGAGAGGCATGTTTTCACGTAGGTTGTAAAATTGCAATTTGTTTATTAATTAATGAAAGAACAAACATACTAATTTAAATATGCTATTAAACTATATAGCTCTGGCCAATATATATTTGTTGAGAAACGTTTGACAGCACTTAAATTAAAAACTTATAGAATCGTCAGGTTTCAAATTAAAATCTACCTCGATATAAATGTATGTTAGTGTGATTTTACTAACTATTGCTATATGGTCAAACTATGATTTACCTTTTCTAGGTGTTTTTGTTATCAGTATAAAAACATCAGAATATATATCATAGGCTATACATTACTGTATTGCATTATACTTTATATACACTACTGGTCAACAGTAAAAAAAAAAAGGCATTTACAAAGGCATTTATTCAAACAAACATGTAAAACCAATAATATTGTGAAATATTATTATAATTATTACAATGTTTTCTGTTTGAATATATTTAAGTTAAATTTATTTCTGTGATGCAAGGCTGAATTTTCAGCATCATCACTCCAGACTTTAGTGTCACATGATCCTTTCGGAAAAATATTCCTATTTTTACAGTGATTTTGATTAAATAAATGCAGCCTTGGTAAACATAAGAGACTTATTTATCCCGAATGTTAGCCTGGTAGTGAAGTCATAACTTCAGTCGAAGCATTGTTTTATTTTGAGTTGTTTGTCTGCTGTACAGATTTTTGTTCGATACCAATATATACATATGTGCGTGTGAAGGTGTGTGCCATTCCTCCAGAATGTGACCTAGACTTCATGCTACTCAGAGAGGAGGAAAACTGCTACAACATCATCTATCAAGAGAACTTGACAGAGACTGGGTCCACACGCACAGGCGAGCCACTACAGTCTCTCTCTCTCTCTCTCTCTTTCACACACACACACACACACACACACTCACACACACACCTAATGAGACGATTGAGTTCATATAGAGGGCAGCTATTTTTGATATCCTAGAGTGTTTTCCACAAACATCCTTCATACACATCAAGACACCTAATGCCCTTTTATACTTGTCGTTTATGTGGACATACAAAATGATAAGTGTTTTTGTGCGTTCCTAAGAGGTGTAATGCGATATCAGGAGGGAAGTTTAGAGAATGGCCTCCATAATCCATATTCCATAAATCACACCCTTATCAGATTAGATATATAACGCCCTCCAGCGCAGTGAGTACACACACACTTGCTGGTCTAACTCCTGCACAACTATTGCCCACTCAGGATACAATGTAATGTGAGTGCACATCTGTTGTTTTTGGTTGAGAGGGTCTATGTGTGTTCAAGTGACAGTCTCATAAACTTTAATGCCCTGTTTACACATTCAGTTCCTTGGAACGAAAAAGAGACCAGATTCAATGACAGTTGGTGATTTACAGTGTAATGATGTAATGTTGGCATGTCCAGCAATGTGTCAAAGTTGAGAAGAATTTATCTTTATGCAAATAAGCAGCAATGCTGTAGAGCTCTGCAGGGATGACGTATTTTTGTAGTTAAACACTGAAGTTCACATCACTCTGGTTCCCTTGACAAAAGGATTTTTTTTATTGCATTATTGCGGAAAATAAGCTCTGTGACCTACACAAGTTTATGATTCTTGCACATTTTGTTCATCATGATGATCTTCATAAATGAACACAACTTTTATGAAATTTGAAGCCTAAATACAATCGCCCTAAGTTAAAAGCTACACATAGGCTATAAATGAACTAAACCACAGAATTTTTACATGATGATGTTTAATGTCCCTGAAAACCACTTGTTAGCAACCTCCTTTTTCAAAACAAGTAAAAGCTTTGAAAAAAAATCACAAGGTGGCATTACTGCTGTATTTTATGTTGTAGATTAAGACGCAGACATTTCCCTGGCATTTAACCAAAAACAACAACAACATAAAAACAAACCTTATCTTCAGGACGATGAAACACAGAAGTCCTAAAATGTTAACTTGTTTCCAGGTACATGTCCAGGTTAACTTATCATTTGTCATCACATAAATCCTCAAACTCTCAGTTGATTAATTTAAACCTTGCTTACACGTGGTTATCTATCAGTTCCGAAGATGCTGTCTTTGAGTTAGTTCAGTCAACCCAGAGTTGGAAACTTACAGTAGGACCTCTTCAAGTACCCACACTTATGGCCACAGAGCAAGACTCTGTTCTCAACAGAGCATTGAATTCAAGAGTCATCATGAAAACAGTCAAAAGCTAAGAAGAAATGACCATCTTCTTTCTTCTTCTCTTGTGAAATTGCAGTGTGCTTTCTTAGTTTATAATCCCACCTACTGGGCAGTGGTGGTTACATTCAGAGAGACTTACTGTATATATATATATTATCAATATAACTAGTTATTAAGGTTATATGAGCTTACTTACCCGTGAACTTAACTTTCACATAATCTGCTTTATGGAATACCCTTCATCAGCAGGAAGAACCACTCTCAGACCCTCGACAATAAAACTGTCGTGAACAGGCCTTAAAGTTTCTCACTCTGTAAGCATAAATCCTTTCTCAAAATATTGTCTGTCCTTACATGCACAGGAAACAGTCAATACAGGCCTGTCAACACAGCCACATCACAATAACATTGCAACGCTGTACAGATCTCTTTTGGTCCTCACAACCTCTCCTCTCCATATTTCACTGGAGAAAGCGAAAAAGATTTACAACTCCAAGCAACTTTTCCTGTCATTAATCAGACTGAGAGAGTAAGAGACAGCAAAAGGGGCAATAGAAGAGAAAGACTGTGCCATTCATCAGAGAGATAGAGAGAGAGCAAGAGAGAGAACAAAAAACAAGTTCAAGGACGAACGTAAAAAGATTGCATTTTTTTTGTAAACAATAAAGATATATAAAAACATTAACTGAAAGCAAATTATTATTTTTTTTTTACATTTTAATTAGTTGCAACATGTGTCAGCACTGTGTCAGTGTGTGTAGACCAGATGAGATCCTCACTGATGTTAACGCTGAGGAACTTAAAGCTGCTTACCCGCTCCACAGGTGTCTTGTCGATGGTGATGGGTGTGTGTTATATGCTCTGTCTCCTGAAATCCACCACCAGCTCCTTGGTCTTATCGATGTTGAGTGAGAGATGGTTCTCCTGACACCATTTAGTCAGGGTGCTCACCTCCTCTCTGTAGGCCATCTCATCGTTTGTTGGTGATCAGGACTATCACCGTTGTATTGTTAGCTAATTTGACAATGACGTTGGGGCTGTGTGTGGCTGCACAGTCATGTGTGTACAGGTAGTACAGTAGTGGGCTGAGGACACAGCCCTGAGGAGCACCAGTGTTGAGGGTCAGCAGGGATGAAGTATTGTTGCCGTTTCTTACCACCTGACTTCCACCACCTGATCTGTTTAGTCCCAGAGTCTGGAGCTTCGCAACAAGTGTGGCAGGCACTATGGTTTTAAATGCTGTATTGTAATTTTGCTGTATTGGTGTTCTTATTTTCCAGGTGGGAGAGAGCAGAGTGTAGGTTGAAAGCATTAGCAGCATCTGTAGGACATTTGCTACGATATGCAAATTGTAGCAGATTCAGTGAGGCAGGCAGAACAGAGCAGATTTTTTGAGCAGAGCAGAGGTTGACCTTTTCGTCTCAGAAGTAAAACTCCCACTGCCCGATCTATTTCTCCATAAAGCAAGATGTGCTGGCCCACGATTGGCCCAGCTCTCATCTATACGTCTTCCCCCATCATTGCACTGCTTCCACAGATCATCAGACGGGTCAGAGAAGTCAGTCGCTCAGTCCTCGTTGTGGCCCCACTTTTAAAGAACTAAACTTGGTTCCCAGCGTTAGTGTAGCTGTCAGCAGCTGCCCCGTGGCCGATATCGTTATGGAGAGACTTTCTCTCAGAGGCGAAGGGCATGATTTGGACCCCCAGCCGGAGCTGTGGAGTGTTCATGTCTGGAGCCCCGATGGAAGCCTATACAGCTCCCAACGAGACACCATTTCAGAGGCTACAGTACCGTCTATGAGATTAAATGGTTAGTCTTCTGTGACTGGTGGGAAGCACAAAGCTTGGCCCGGTTTCTTGTGATGTATCCCAAGTGCAGACTTTTTTGCAGGAGTTTTTGGACAATGGGCGTCCCCCTTCCATGCTCAAAGTTTATGTGGCACCTATCGCAGCAAATCATTCCCTTGAATCTAGCCTGTCAGTCAGCAGAATAAACTTGGTCATTAAATTCTTGAAGGGCGCCCGCGGATTGAATCCTCCTAGTCCTCCGACTGTGCCAAATAGGACTTGTTCATAGTCCCGAGGACCCCTAAGGACTCCTCGCTTTGAGCCGCTCCATTCGGCCGATCTGCTGCCCATGCTGCTTAAGACTGCCCTCATTTTGGCATTAGTGTCGGTTAAGCGAGTGGGTGACCTGCCAGTACTGTCAATCAGTGCTTCCTGTCTGGATTTTGGGCCTTGTGACTGTAAGTTCATCCTCAAGCTAAGACAAAGCTATGAGTCTAGGTTCTTTCTTTTCCGTTTAGAGCCCATGCAATTATCCTTAAAGTGCTCCCCACTAGGGCTGCACGATATGTCGTTTAAGCATCGATATCGCGATGTACGAATCCACGATAGTCACATCGCAGGATGTATGGGCCAGCTGCTCCCCGGCCCTTAATGGATGTGAATCGCGGATTAATTGCACAGCTTAACCATCATAGAGTGAACGTTTATCATTGACAGGACTGAAAAACACATGCAAGTTTAACAGGGCAGAGAGAGAGAGAGAGCGCGCGCGAGAGACAGAGAGAGAGTGCGCGCGAAAGAGACAGAGAGAAAGAGAGCGCGCTCGAGAGAGAGCGAGCCATCTTCAAACAATAAGAGCGCTGTCTTGCTCTCTCACCCTGGTGCATATTAAAGGGGGGGTGAAATGCTATTTCATGCATACTGAGTTTTTTTTACACTATTCAAAAGTTGGATTCCCATGCTAAACATGGACAAAGTTTAAAAAATTAAGCTGTACGTTTGAAGGAGTATTTTTGTTCCAAAAAAACCTCTTCCGGTTTGTCACAAGTTTCGGAAAGTTTTTTTAGAGTATGGCTCTGTGTGACGTTAGATGGAGCGGAATTTCCTTATATGGGTCCTAAGGCATGTCTGCCGGAAGAGCGCGCGCTCCCATATAGCGAGGCTGAGCACAAACATTTCACTGATCAGAGCGATTCACTGATCAGAGCGAGAGCGTCGCGAAAAGTCACAAAAGAAGTGTGTTTTTGGTTGCCAGGGCAAGACAACCCTGCACAGATTACCAAAAGAGAAACAGCATTAAGGGACCAGTGGATGGAGTTTATTTTCACAGAGCATCAACGGGAGTTGTGCAAGTGTTTTTGTTTGTTCCCTGCATTTCGAAGATGCTTGTTTACAAACAAGGCCCAGTTTGACGACGGATTTGAACATCGTTTATTTCTTAAGGATAATGCAGTCCCAACGAAAAAGGGTCACGATCGTGTGTTGGAACCGCAGGCGGTGAGTAAAACTGCTTCAAATATCTCTGTGTTGTTAACTTAGCTATCGGCACGTGAGCACATCAAGTAAACAACATGCGATGTTGTCATCAAACTGCACTTTCCAGCTTAAAAAAAAAAAAAAAAGACGACATAAAGTGGAACTTAGTCATTTTCCAAAACCGCTAAGCAGATATATACAGTTTCAGTACATACCACATAGAGACGCATTTGCTGATGCTGCTCTTGTTAAATTTCAGCCTCTGGATCTGTGTCACAGCTTCCAAACGCTCCCAATGCGAAAGCCTACTGGCGCTCGTGATTCTTTAGCTCCGCCCACACGTCACGCCTCTAGGCGCTCGTGTTTTTCCGGGAAAAATCGGTACAGACTATCTTTCTCTTATAAATATTTAAAAATAAAGACTTTTTGGAGTTATGAAGGGTGCAGTACTACTCTATAGGTACTCAAGATTAACAGGATATTGAGTGAAAACGAGCATTTCACCCCCCCTTTAATCATTTGACACGAGGGTGTCGTTGTTTAAATCATTTAAATTGAGAATGTAAGTGTGCTCACCCCATTTTTGTTTGTAAGAAAAAATATCGCAATATATATCGCAGAAAAATAAGATATCGCAATGTCATTTTTTCCCAATATCGTGCAGCCCTACTCCCCACTCTGGACAGTGAGCAGGGTCCCAATTCACTCTGCCTGGTTAGAGCTCTTAGAGTGTATATTGAATGCTCTGGTCTTTTCAGATGATCAGAACAGCTATTTGTCTGTTTTGGAGGCTGCTGTAAAGGGCTGCCGGTTACGAAGCAGAGACTTTTCAGCTTGATAGTAGATGCTATAGCCTTGGCTTATGCCTTAGAATGCTTGCAATGCCCTCTAGGGGTGAGGGCCCACTCCACCAGAGGAATGGCCTCCTCATGGGGAAGGTCCAGCAGAATTTATATAAGTGAGATTTGTTCAGCCGCCGCCTGGTTGTTGCCAGATTATTTGCCAGATTCTATCATTTAGATGTCCTTGCCCTGCAGCCACTGATTATGTCTATTTCTTTGATTATGACTATTGATTATGTCTCCCTAAGGGTGTAAACGGTTATATCTGTAGTCCCAGCTTGGCTGGGAACTCATTTTACTTGTGATTGTGTGGCCGCTGGCTTGTCGTTGCCATCCTTTTGCTAAAATTCAATTTTTAGACATCTCTGCACTGCTGGCATTGGTTGTCTGTTTGATTTGCCTATTTCTTCCCGAAGGTGGAAATAGTTATATCTGCAGTCCTCAGCTGTGCTTGGGACTCAGTTTGGCTCATGTTTTACTTAAGTGCTCCGAGACTGACCATGCAGAGCAGTTTGTTCTGTATCTGCTCGTAGCACGGTGTGAGTGTATGTGTTTCCCATACACAACGTGAGAGAACTTTCGGAAGGGAGCACTCCAGTTACTGACATAACCTGGGATCCCTGAGATAAGGGAACGAGCATTTTCACTCGCCATGCTACAAGCTGCATGCGAATCAATGACTGTCACTTCAGTTGAATGATTTTGATTAAATGATGCTCTGAGCCGACTTATATAGAGGTCGGCCACGCCCATTCTGTCAGGCTAGAGTGCCATTGGTTTGTGAAGCTACACAAATGTGGACAATCAGGCTTCAATACCAGTGTAAACCGGAGTTTCCCCATACACAATGCTCATTCCCTTATCTTAGGGAACTGAGGTTATGGCAGTAACCGGAGCATTTATGAATCTTAATTCAAGGACATAATGATCATTCAGTAATCTTATCAAATCTGAAAAGCGGTATAAGGACACGTTTATGGACACCTACATTAACATTAACAGACATATGGTCACCTTTAACAGCTTCTACTATTCTCCTACTTATAGTAGCTTTTTTATTCAAGCATCACTCTGAAATATTTGCAGTATTTACACCAAATTACAAAGAAACTTGCTTGTAACACATTGAACTGAACATGAAATGTTGTTGTAGAAAGAATTAATCAGTATTTTCTTGTAAAACACATTCCATTAATCTTTGTTTTATTTACAACTTCTACTAGATTTTTTTTATATTCATTATAAAGATTTTAAAATGTATTAATTTACATGACTTTTCCAGGTTTATAAATTTTAAACACTTTTAAATGTAGGCTACCTCATACATACATGTTTGCATCTGTAAATAAATAATGTTATTTTTAGCTGTTTCAGCTCATTTTAATGCTGTTTTATGTTTTATTTTAAATAATTGTAAGACATATTGATGCCCCTTTAGAAGTTTGCTGAAGCCCCTTATATAGTGGGCTCTGGTCCCCTGGTTGAAAACCACTGCACTAAATGTTAAATCATGGCTCACAGTCACCATTCCAGTTCATCACAAAGGTTTTCAGTGGGGTTCAGGTCTGGGTTTTGTGCAGGCCAGTCACATTAATGACTACCAGAGTCAGTAACCCATTCCTTAATGGGCCTTGTTTTGTGCACGGAGGCAAATCACTATGCACACATAAATGTAGAAAAAACACTACTCAACCATTGTGCTCACAACAATTTTCAGGATTTTTAAATTTTAGTACTTTAGTAGAGCAATAATTAGATAAAGATATAATAGGATTATATGCTTGTAGTTATCACACTGTTCAGATTCACTCTTAATTCTGTTGTTTCCCACCTTCAGGTTGCAGTGCTTTATGGGATGATCTGAACTGTTGGCCTCATGCTGAAGTGGGAGAGACTGTGTCTCGGCCGTGCCCCAATTTCCTTCGGGTCAAAGGTCAGGTGCTGTGTTTTCACGTACAAGCTTTTATTAATTCAATATTGTTAAACCCATCAAGCCTGAAAAAAAATAAAAAATAAAATAAATAATAATAAGTCAGGAAATTCTTTCAAATAATTAATTGTTTATTGAAACAATGAATTAGTTTATTGAACCTTTAGACAATATTCAAAAATAAATAAAAAATTGCATGTGTCTTTTTTTGTGTAATATTTGATACATCAGGCTTTTATGACTCATATAGTGACAATATGGAGCTCATATGGCCACAAAGTAAGATGAAATTGTGATAGCGTGTAAATCAATGAGATCTCTAATAGTATAACTGGCTACTTACATAAAAAGCATATAAATATCAGCTGTCACGCTTTATCTCCCAATACTATGTCTTAACTAGATACGGAAGTTCTAAGCGGCCATGCATTATAATATTTTTTCTTCTTGTTTTCTCGTTATAACGACTTAATTTTCTCGTTATCTCGACATAACGAAGTTCGTTTTCTCGTTATAACGACTTCATTTTCTCGTTTTCTCGACATAACGAAGTTCGTTTTCTCGTTATAACGACTTAATTTTCTCTAAGAAGTTACAAAACTGCGCCAGCAGGTGGCACTATAGACCTGAATATAACTGATGGGGCGTTGTACACTATCCACTTTACTGTACGCGGACCTTCCTCGTGATCGCTATAATTTGTGCAGTCTTCATTACTGACATCTAATTAATTCATAAACGTTAAATGCTTGAATCAATATGAATATTTTGTGTATTAAGTTCCTGCTAGATGCATGAGTTTCACCAACGCTTTCTGTGTCATAAAATAACTGCTTATCAAAACCAAGGTTGACATCACTGTATTCTGTTTATCTACAGTAGGACGGGATTTAACGATGTAGGCTGATGTGCTTCTTTTCCTTATTACTAATCTTTATTGTTAACCATATTGATGAGAAATGTGATGTATATGTAAAATCCATAGGCTTATTTAATTCAGTTTTGTTCTATAATGTTGTAATCTTTTTTTTCCACACACACACACACACACACACACACACACACACTACACGTACACATGGAGGCTCTTTTCAAACTGAAGCTTGTAACACACATGATATCTGCTACATCATATAATGACTACTACAAATTACAAATTATATATAATTTTATTTCAAATAAAGGGAAAATGAAAAGTGAGTTTAATCCAAGCAGCTCTAATTTCGCGGTGTTGCCATTTAAACATGTTAATTACAAAAACAAACGTTCGTTGTACTGTCTCTGGAAAAATCAACAATGATTGATCAGCCTTTATTTATATACAGTATTGTAGACATTATTACCTATAGGTGAAGCTAAATTTGCTGAAATATAGGCTACAGTAAGAGCGCCTGCATGGTTGTCCATCAGATGCCTGTCAAAGTTGAGTTTGTTACTATAGCAACAGTAAAACTGTCATGTCCCTATAACGAGAAAACAAACTTTCGTTATGTCGAGATAATGAGAAAAATAAGTCGTTATAACTAGAAAATGAACTTCGTTATGTCGAGATAACGAGAAAAATAAGTCGTTATAACTAGAAAACGAACTTCGTCATGTCGAAATAACGAGAAAAATAAGTCGTTATAACGAGAAAACGACTTTTGTTATGTCGAGATAACGAGAAAATTAAGTCGTTATAACGAGAAAACAAAAAGGAAAAAAAATTATAATGCATGGCCGCTTTAACTTCCGTAACTAGAAGATATTTCTATGCTGATTTTTTTTTTAACTCTATAGTGTTTGTGGGGGTAAAATATATACTAATGCAATGCAATACAACGTTGATTGAGAGGTAAACAAATAAACATTTCTCAAAAGGCTGATTGATCATATTTGATACATTTAAACATGATTTTTCTCAAAAATATGTATTACAAAATAAAGTAAACCTTAGTTGCTTCAGTCCAGTAAGTGTTCAACTTGAAGTATTATTAACAATATAAATGTCATTCTTAAGTTTACTTTATAAAAATCTGTAAAGATTTCACAGCAAATTAACCCCATCCTTTACAATTATACTTAAAGTCCTTTTACTTGTTGAAATGTCTGAACTATAGCAGTCGGATGACAGAAGGCATGTAGTAGATTGTGAGCAGCTTTCTCAGCAAAGTTTTGATCATGTTAGAAATTCATGTATCAAATATGATTAAACAGACTTTATTTATAGTGAAAATTAACAACACAATGAATGGATTATGGGAGCTGTATATGATTACGGACTTAACAGATAATGGATAAACTGTTGGACAGGCCTGTAATTTCGTTGTCTGTTGTTTGTCTCATGTTTGTTGTCCACAGGAGCTGTGATGAAAAACTGCACTGAGAATGGCTGGTCTGAAATCTTTCCCTCATACGAACTCGCCTGTGCCCATGGGCTCAATAACAGCTTTCAAATTCCCAATGACTTGGTACTATTGAAAAACATGTTATGCTTTATTACTATATTCATATGCTTTCAGAGAAACTAACAAACATGACATTTCACTTAAGAACAGATTACAAGTTAAAGAGAAAAAAACAGTAAATGCATGTACAAGGGACAGCGTAACAATAGCTTCTCGTCTTCATTTCACTGAACCAGTAACACAGACACTCACTGAAACACAGGAAGTTCTTTAAAATGTAAATGTCACATAATATGAATTGATCTGTCTCTTCTCTTAGGTGCTGGTCTCACATGAGTATTTCTTTTATGTGAAGATCTTGTATTCTGTGGGATACGCCGTCTCTCTTTTCTCACTCAGCATTGCCCTCATAGTGTTGTGTGTGTTCAGGTAACAGACTGTGTGTTCACATATGTTTGATTATTCACATTATGAACATATCAAGTGTAATGATAACACTGAGCAGCAAACAAAATGCAGTTGCTAAGATGTTCTTTCAGTTGTTAGGGAATTGCTGAGGTAGCTGCTAGGGTGGTTGCTTAAGCATTGTTCAGACTGTCAATCCAAATCCAATTTTTGTGCATATCGGAATCTGATCATATTTAGTCTGAAAAAAAAAAAAATTCCTATGAAATCCACTTTACTGGGCACAAAAAAAAAAGGTTTCAATAGCTATGTTTACATCCACGTTTTTACGTGTATTTTGGGCTATTGCATAAAAACGCTGAATTTAAATGCCAAGAAGCACATGAATTAAAAAAAAAATATGCAACTGAAAACATGCACATGTTTTCAAACACTTTTACAGAATAAATTCCATGATGCACATCAAAAAAGCCACGTGACTTTGTGAGATGGGACACATAACTGGACTAACCATCTCGTTGCACAGCATCTGAAATATTGTTTTTGTCATTCTGAAATGCCTGAGCCAAAGTCTGTCGTCAAAAAGTATTTTGGTAGGCTATAATGCGTTATGTGCCAATATTTGATGCGTTATTCCAATTTTCCAATAAGTTAAAATTGCAACTTTGGATGCAAACATAGCTTAAAGGGGGGGGGGGGGGGTGAAATGCTATTTCATGCATACTAAGTTTTTTACACCGTTAAAGAGTTGGATTCCCATGCTAAACATGGACAAAGTTTAAAAAATTAAGTTGTACGTTTGAAGGAGTATTTTTGTTCCAAAAAAAGTTTTTTTCGAGTATGGCTCTGTGTGACGTTAGATGGAGCGGAATGTCCTTATATGGGTCCTAAAGACACTTCTGCCTGAAGAGCACACGCTCCCGTATAGCAGAGCACTGAGAGGCTGAGCACAGACATTCACTGATCAGAGCGAGAGCGTCGCGCAAAGACACAAAAGAAGTGTGTTTTTGGTTGCCAGGGCAAGACAACCCTGCACAGATTACCAAAAAAAAATAGCATTAAGGGACCAGTGGATGGAGTTTATTTTCACAGAGCATCAACGGAGTTGTGCAAGTGTTTGTGTTTGTTCCCCTGCATTTCGAAGATGCTTGTTTTACAAACAAGGCCCAGTTTGATGCTGGATTTGCACATCGTTTATTTCTTAAGGATAATGCAGTCCCAACAAAAAAGGGTCACGATCGTGTGTTGGAACCGCAGGCGGTGAGTAAAACTGCTTCAAATATCTCTGTGTTGTTAACTTAGCTATCGGCGCGTGAGCACATCAAGTAAACAACATGCGATGTTGTCATCAAACTGCACTTTCCACATGTACAGCTTAAAAAAAAAAAAAAGACGACATGTGTCACACACCACTGAAGCACAGGAGACAAGATGAGAATTCACAGAATTTTAATGAAGAGAGAATACTTGATTGGGGAAACACCGCAGAGATGAACGGATGTGAAAGCCCAGTATCCGAGAGACTTATAAACTTCCACTACGCAAGTCCTGGTGTACTTCAGGGCAGAGGAGAATGGTAGGCAACTGACCAACAGCAGAAGATGACGTCGATGACGATGAGGACGAAGAGGATCTGAGAACTGGAGATCAAGAGTCGGGTAAGTCTTTCACATACGCGATAGACGAGACCAGACGATTAGGAGTCTGTGAGTGCGGGTTTATATGCACGTCTTGATTGGGCAGCGGCAGGTGCAATGACTTAATACTCAGGTGAGCAGGAACGGGAAGGTTGAGCTGTAGGGTCTGACGCTGGTTGGTTGGCTGGATCCGTGACAGTACCCCCTCCTCCACGGGCAGCTCCTGAAGCCCGATGATGGTGGCGACGAGGACGGCCTCTTCCTCTGGGTGCTGGGCGATCAGGGTGATTGGTGTGGAACTCTTGGAGTAAGGCAGGGTCTAGAACATCCTCATGTGGAATCCAGGACCTTTCTTCAGGACCGAAGCCCTCCCAGTCAATGAGATATTCCAGTTGGCCTCCTCGTCGCCGTGAATCCAGGATGGTCCGTACAGTGTAGATGGGGTCTTCCTCCGGTTCGATTGGAGGAGGAGGTACCTCAGCCACATCAGACCCTGTGGGAGAAGGGAGAAGAGAAGGTCGGTGAGGTTTTAGTAGAAATACATGGAAGGTAGGGGTAATTCTGCAATTTGGAGGTAATTTTAGACGATAAGTGACAGGATTGATCTGCCTTAAAATAGTGAATGGCCCCATGTATCTGGGACTCAGCTTGCGGCAGGGCAGCTGGAGGCGTATATCCCTAGTAGAGAGCCAGACCTTCTGTCCAGGGAGGTATGTAGGTGTTACTGCTCTGTGAATGTCTGCCTGGATCTTGTGCCTCCTAACTGCCCCTTGCAGATGGACATGTGCTGAGTCCCAGACCCTCTCGCTCTCCTGAAACCAATAGTTGACTGCTGGGACCTCAGAGGGCTCTCCTGACCAGGGGAACAGAGGTGGCTGGAAGCCAAGCACGCATTGGAAAGGTGTTAGGCCTGTGGTGGACTGGCGGAGAGAGTTTTGAGCGTACTCGGCCCAGGGAAGATACCGGCTCCAAGTATGTTGGTGGCCATGGCAGTACGACCTTAGGAAGCGTCCGATCTCCTGAATCTTCATTTCAGTCTGCCCATTCGATTGCGGATGGTAACCAGATGTTAGGTTAACTGATACACCTAAGAGACGGAAGAAGGCCTTCCAAACTCTGGAAATAAATTGAGGACCTCGGTCCGAGATTATGTCTTCGGGTAGCCCATAGTTCCGGAATACCTGATTGAATAGGGCTTCAGCAGTCTCCATTGCTGATGGCAGACCCCTTAGTGGAATAAGGCGACAGGCCTTTGAGAAACGATCTACCACCACCAGAACACAAGTGTAGGAGTTAGAGTTGGGCAGATCCGAAATGAAATCCACTCCTAGGTGTGACCAGGGTCGGCGAGGAATAGGCAGTGGAAGTAACTTCCCCTCGGGAAGATGGTGTGGTACGCTGGAGATGGCACAGGTAGAACATCCTTGAACAAAGCGTTTGATTTCTCTGGTCATGCCAGGCCACCAATATCTGTTGCGGATGAGCGAGAGGGTTCGTTGGCTCCCTGGGTGTCCTGACCCTAAGGAAGAGTGTACTGAGTTCATGAGGGACAGTCTTAGAGCTGATGGGACATAGGTCAGACCCTCGGGGACTCCCGGTGGAGCAGGTTCAGTAAGAGTTGCTTGGGCGATCTGATCATCTAGAGCCCAATGGATGGGACTGACGATGATGGCTGGAGGGAGAATGGATTCTGGTAGACTGGTGGGTTGGTCTGGGGCATGAATGCGGGAAAGGGCGTCGGCCCTTTGATTCTTTGTTCCTGGACGATACGTCACTGTGAATTTAAACCGGGTGAAGAATAATGCCCATCTGGCTTGACGAGGGTTTAGGCGTTTAGCTTCCCGGAGGTACTCTAGGTTGCGATGGTCAGTGATGACTTCAAACGGATGATTGGCTCCCTCCAGCCAGTGACGCCATTCTTCCAATGCTAGTTTGATGGCTAGCAGTTCTCGATTGCCAATATCATAATTCTGCTCCGCCGGGGATAACTTCTTGGAGAAGAAGGCGCACGGATGGAGCTTCGGTGGGACACCCCCCCGTTGTGATAACACCGCTCCCACACCTGTCGTAGAGGCATCAACTTCAACAATGAAGGGTAATTCCGCGTTAGGGTGGATCAAAGTGGGAGCTGTAGTGAAGGCTAATTTTAGCTGGGAGAATGCCTGAGATGCTGCTGGAGACCATGATAGATGCTTGGGTGTCTTCCGTAGGAGGGAAGTGAGGGGAGCTGCTAAGGTACTAAAGTTACAGATGAAGCGGCGATAAAAATTTGCAAAACCCAAGAATCGTTGGAGTTCTTTGGTCGAAGTGGGAATGGGCCACTGCCGGACAGCTTCCATCTTCTTCAGATCCATTTGTATTCCCCTGGCATCAATGATGTAGCCCAAGAACTGAATAGAGGAGCGGTGAAACTCACATTTTTCGATTTTGAGGTACAGGTGATTATCCCTAAGTCTTTGGAGGACCTGTGCCACATGGAGACGATGATCGGCCTCGTTCTGCGAGTATATGAGGATGTCATCTATGTAAATGATCACAAACCGATGTAGGTAGTCCCGGAATACCTCATTCATGAAGGCCTGGAATACGGAGGGTGAATTGGCTAGTCCGTATGGCATGACCCTGTACTCATAGTGCCCTGAAGGTGTGATGAAGGCAGTCTTCCATTCATCCCCCCTCCGTATCCGGATGAGGTTGTACGCACTGCGCAGGTCTAGCTTGGTGTAAATGGACGCCCCTCTCAACATCTCGAGTGCCGCTGGTACCAGGGGAAGGGGATATTTGTACTGTACGGTCTGCTTGTTAAGGGCCAGGTAGTCAATGCATGGTCTTAGGCCTCCGTCTTTCTTGGCTACAAAGAAGAAACTGGAAGCGGCAGGGGATGTAGAAGGGCGGATGTAACCCTGACGAAGAGCCTCTTCTACATACTCTTCCATGGCCTTCTGTTCTGGGATGGATAGGGGATACACTCTTCCCTTAGGTAGGGTTGCACCTGGCAGCAGTTCAATAGCACAGTCCCATGGTCTGTGCGGGGGCAAACGGGTGGCGAGTTGCTTACTAAAAACATCCCGGAATGGGCTATACTCTTCTGGGACTGCTATATCATGCTGACCTAGGGGACTCTCGATGGTTGTGGCCTGGAGGAGTAACTGGGTTGATCTAGTAGGGGAAGAGGGTCTAGTAGGGAGTTTTAGACAACTTTCAAAGCAGGAGGCGCTCCAAGAGAGGATGTCGCCAGTAGTCCAGGAAAGGTGAGGGTTATGCTGCCTAAGCCAAGGGCGTCCCAGGATGATATCTGCTGTTGATCCATCCGGCACCAGCAAGGAGATCCTTTCATAATGGGTTACCCCAATGCGTAGGGTAAGGGATGGTGTACAGTGAGAAATAATACCTTTTCCGAGAGGTTTCCCCAGAATGGAGTGTACATTCATCTTCTGGCAAGGGATTTGTGGGATGTGGAACTGGCTGACGAGGTGTCTGGAAATATAGTTTCCCGCGGAGCCCGAGTCAATGAGGGCCTTCGCTGAAATGGAATTGGGGCCAGAGATCACCGATACAGGAAAGTAGACTAATGATACAACTTCAGCCCTAGAGGTCAGGCTACTCACCGCTGGACGAGGTGGACGAACGGGGCATTCAGACCTGAGATGACCCTCTGCTCCACAGTAAAGACACAGGTGTTGTTGCAGCCGTCTTTGACGTTCAGCAGGTGAGAGATGGAAGGAGTCAACTTGCATCGGTTCGATGGCTGATGCTGAAGGATATTGCACTGGGGAAGATAGGCCTACTGCGGTGGTGGTAGGTGAAGTAGGAGGCGCGGGCAATCCCAGATCACATGCTGCAAGCCTCTGGGCTACCCGGATAGAACGTTGGATCAGATTCTCCAAACCAAAGCTATCAACATAGATGGCGAGATGTAATCGGAGAGATGGGGATAGCCCCTGTCTATAAGCTGTGATGAGAGCAGCCTCATTCCATCCGCTCGCAGCTGCTAAGGTGCGGAACTTCACTGCATACTCCGCCACCGAGGATCTTCCCTGCTTTAGGTGATATAATTGGTCATGTACAGAAAGGGAGTTTGCAGATTGATGAAATACCTCCTTAAAATGTGTTACGAAGGTTTCCAGGGTATGAGTTGCAGGCCCAGCTTGTTCCCAGATGGTTTTAGCCCACAGGAGAGCACGGCCAGAGAGCAGTGAGATAATAAATGCGATCTTGGCTCTATCTGTGGGGAAGCGCTGAGGTTGCATCTCAAACAATAAGGTGCACTGCAGTAAAAAGCCGCTGCAATTCTCCGCCGCGCCACTGAACGGCGCTGGTAGGGCCATAGGACCGGCCGGCAGTTCAGGTGAGGAAGCGGCGCCTGGAGGAAAGAGTGACTGCCGGAGCTGATTCACGAGTTCGGCAAATGGATCGATTTGTGACGTGGTCGGAGAACTGGGGTCCATATCTTCGTGAAATAAAGGTCTGGTCTTCTGTCACACACCACTGAAGCACAGGAGACAAGATGGGAATTCACAGAATTTTAATGAAGAGAGAATACTTGATTGGGGAAACACCGCGGAGATGAACGGATGTGAAAGCCCAGTATCCGAGAGACTTATAAACTTCCACTACGCAAGTCCGGGTGTACTTCAGGGCAGAGGAGAATGGTAGGCAACTGACCAATGGCAGAAGATGACGTCGATGACGATGAGGACGAAGAGGATCTGAGAACTGGAGATCAAGAGTCGGGTAAGTCTTTCACATACGCGATAGACGAGACCAGACGATTAGGAGTCTGTGAGTGCGGGTTTATATGCACGTCTTGATTGGGCAGCGGCAGGTGCAATGACTTAATACTCAGGTGAGCAGGAACGGGAAGGTTGAGCTGTAGGGTCTGACGCTGGTTGGTTGGCTGGATCCGTGACAGACATGAAGTGGAACTTAGTCATTTTCCAAAACCTCTAAGCAAATATATACAGTTTCAGTACATACCACATAGAGACGTCGTTGCAGATGCTGCTCTTGTTAAATTTCAGCCTCTGGATCTGATTCTGGATCATAAATATACGCTGAATCTGACTGTTACCTGGTTTGTCTGGGATGATGGTTTTTTCCTCACGGTAATGTCACAGGTTCCAAACGCTCTCAACGCAAAAGCCTACTGGCACTCGTGATTCTTTAGCTCCGCCCACACGTCACGCCTCCAGCCGGTCGTGTTTTTCCGGGAAAGATCGGTACAGACTATCTTTCTCTTATGAATAGAATAAAACTAAAGACTTTTTGGAGTTATGAAGGATGCAGTACTACTCTATAGGTACTCAAGATCAACAGGATATTGAGTGAAAACGAGAAAACGAATTTCACCCTTAATATATTCAGATCTTTAGATATGGCATAAATTCCACTTTTAACATACTTTAAGCATACCTGCAGAATTCAGAAATTGTTAGAAAATAAGTAAGAATTGCGAGATAGAAATTCAGAATTGTGAGAAAAATGTCAATTCTGAGTTTATATCCTGGAATTCTGTATTGTGAGATAAAAAAAAAATGGCATTACCTTTTTTATTCTTTCGTGGAAATGTTATCTCGTTATTTTACCTGTTTTTTATTCTAATAAACAATAAAATTGTGTTCATAGATCAAACAGTGTGAGTTGAGTTATGCATTTTGGGTTAGCGAAATACCTATGTACAATACTAAGGATACTCGCTTTAGCAAACACAGCTAATGAAGAACAAAAACAAAAAATAGCAATATTACACTTACACAAACTTTCATATCCCAAAAAATAGGAAATTACAGTTCATTTTAGACACACATAAACCATTCCAATTAATTTTTAAAAGCAACACACAATCAATCCTCGAGCACAGAGGAACTGTCCTCCAGTGCTTGTTCGGTTTGTGATAACAATTGTAAATCACACAAAAAGAAGTTAAAATTACAATAGCTATCATTCTGAGCAAAAAACATGGAAAATGGAAAGTATCCTGACATCGTAGCAAATTTGCCTAAAAAGCCTAAACCGTGGCTCTGCTAAACTCTGTGACATCAGCCAAAGAATTCTGCCATTCGTGTTCCAAGTTCTACGCTGCAGTTACTTGTACAGGCTGGCTTTGGGATGATGAAGATGTTTAACATTTAGATGTTTACATTCGGATACGTTTAGAAAATGTCTAGTTAGAAAAATCCCACATGCCACACTGAATTAAACACATTTTTATTTACACACTTTGTATGTTTTATTTGTTTAAAATGCCTCATCCTCTCTCTAAATCTCTTTCCATCCCAACTCCCGTCCCTCCTTCAGGAAGCTGCACTGCACTCGTAATTTTATCCACATGCAGCTTTTTTTGTCATTCATCCTGAGAGCCATCTTCATCTTCATCAGAGATGCTGCGCTGCATTACTCACAGGAGTATTACCATTGCAACTCTCATCCGGTACAAACGCATAAACAACCACACGACACATGCACATAAACACATGATATTCTGCATCATAAAGAAAAGTGCAGATAAGCTCTCTTAGCTGATGTGTTTCCGGGGTTTCCCCTCAGCCTGGCTGCAAAGTGGCACTGTTCCTGTCTAATTACTGCATCCTGGCAAACTACAGCTGGCTGCTGGTCGAAGGACATTATCTTCACAGCCTCATTAACCTCTCACTGCGTTCACAGAAGAAACGTCTGCACTGGTACATCCTGCTTGGCTGGGGTAGGTTCCTTTCTCTTGGAAGTATTGTGACACTTTGTGGTTTCCAAATGTTAGTGGATAATGTTGATAATTCATGTCATTCTCTGCACCTGCACTCTTTAAAAGAAAGGTTAATTTAAAGATATAGTGAACCTTTCCATTGCACAAAAGGTTCTTTTAATCAATAAAATGTTCTTTACATTAAGAATAACATGGTTCTTTGAAGAACTGTTCACTGAAAGGTTCTTTGGGGAACTAAAAAGGTTCTTCTATGGCATCAATGCAAAACCCAATTATTTTAAGTGTGTGGTTCCTCTGCTATAGGACACCTGTGTGAATTTAAGGAGAACTGATTTCATACATCCAATAAAAATCATCACAAAACCAGCAGACTAAAGGACACGGAGTTCATTCTGAGAAAATCTCTAGTAACATTTAGCACAAACAAAACTTGCCGTGATATTTTGTTATTTAATTCCGTTAAATGGGGTCATTTTTAATGTGGCTTAAGTGTTCAAGCAGTTTCTGAGGTGAATATAAATAATTTTGTTTGTTTGTTAAGCAATGATAGAAGAAGATTATATGGTTGAACATTCAAGTGTTTACTTTAGGATCTCCACTGTATGTCCCCATACCGAAATTTAATATTGCCCTATATCAAAGAGTGAAATTGCCTTAGCTATATGTTAACGATCTGTACATCCTCTGGGTAGATAAACATAAGTTTATAACCTATATACAATCCACATAAAATACTTTACAATAGTCCCGACGGCACAAAGCAAAGGCATTAATAACCTTCTCTAAGTCTTTCCTTGACAGAATAGGCTTTAGTCGAACAATAGACCTAATATGGAAAAAACAACTCTTTACTTATAATAATGCATTAATCTGCTTGTCAAATTTCAGCTCTTGGACAAACACCACACCTAAGTTCCTTATTTGGTCATGGCAATAATCGGACCATGAACCCAAATATGTAGACATATCTAAACATCCTTTGGCAGTGCCAAAAATATAATCTCAGTTTTACTCTGGTTCAACAGAAGCATATTTTGAATCATTCAGCTCTTAACCTCCTCTAGACATGCAAATAGCAAATTAGAACCATTGTTCTCTCCCACTCTCATACTGTAGGTAAATAGATCAGTGTATCATCTGGACACAAATGGTAAGACATGCTGTATTTTTTGGGGCAACATGCAAGGAAAATAAAATGGGGCCAATAACACAACCCTGGGGGACCTAACAAATAACAGGTGCTGCCATTGAAACAGTTACCATACCTTACAGAGAATTATCTATTTGACAGATAAGACTAGAACCACTCTAAAACCATGGCACTAATTCCAGATAAATGGGATAACCGCTTTATAAGAATCAAGTGGTCTATTGAGTCAAAAGCTGCACTTAAGTCAAATAAAATCAGAGCTGCTGCGTTGCCTGCATCTCTGATTATACGAAGGTCATTAACCACTCTTAAAATTGCAGACTGAGTGCTGTGACCTGCCCTTAAACCGCTCTGAAATTTGTCTAAGATCTCATACCTACTTAAAAATTACATTAACTGGGAATAAACCACCTTCTCTAAAACCTTTGGTTGATGGGCCAATAATTCTTCAGTTCTAGAGGGTCTAAATTAGGCTTGCTTAAGGCCTGTTGGAACAACTCCATTATGAAGACTAATGTAATCCTCGGCCACCAACATCAACCATCTCCTTAAGAAGGTGTAAAGGAACCACATCGCAACAACCAGGTGTAGGCTTCAAACCCATAACAATGTACATAACTTGCGCCAGAGACACCTGCTCAAAGAGCTCAAAACTCCTTACACATGCTGGTGACATCACAGACTCAACTGAAGATGTAGATAGACAAGTTCTAATCTTTTCCACTTTTACACAAAAAATGTCTGAAACATTTCAAATGCCTCCAATGAGGGGGTCAAGATAGAACAATCAGTCGGATTGAGAAGTCTATTAATTATTGAATAAAGGGCTGCAGGGGCATTATATTTCTGTGCAATGACACTCGAGAAAATTCTTTTCCTTGCAGTTCTCACAGTAGCCTGATAAATTGAAGTGAAACCTGTAGCTTATCCTATCTCTATTTCCGTTCAGCCTTTCTGCTTTCCTGCCTCAGAGAACAAGTATAGTTATTAAGCCTTGAATTTGGATTAAGTTAAGGTTTCCTAAATTTATATTGGGCCACTACATCTAAGATCTCGGAGCAAAAAGAATTGAACTATATCAACAGCTCATTTGGGCCCACAGAGGGAGAAGGAGATTCAATCGATCACCAATGGATCCACCAGCTCCTCCAGGCTCCCTCGTCCCTCCCTCCAACTTGGTCGGGCGTCGACCTGTCATCACCTCTGGACTCCTCTACTCTGGCTGCGCCTCATCGCTCAGTCCCACTGGCTCCATTGGGCTCCTTCCTCCTGCCAGCTCCACCTTCACTCCAGCTCTGCCCCGGATCTCTGGATCTCCACCTTGGTTGCCAAAGACCTCGGCTCCACCCTGGCCCCCCAGATCCTCTGCAACCCCCTGGCTCATTGGCTCTCTGCCTTGGGCTCCTCCTCCATGGCTCCTTCCTCTGTCAGCTCCACCGTGTGTCGACATCATGGCTGTAGACTAGGTCCAGCTGGACTCCTCTTGTTCCAAGCCCCTCGTGTCTCCTCCTTGATCTCCACCAGTCATCCTCCTCCCATACTGTATATCCGTCCTCCTCTGGAACCTACTCCTTAGTACCCACCCGTGCCCCCCCTTCTGTTGTTTCTATGGTGCGAGGACGCAACTTCTGGGAGGGGGTGTTATTTCAGAGTTATGGACTATCTGTGTGTTTTTGCTCCCTGTGACCCAGTTTCTTTCTCTTGTTGATTGTTAATTTGATTCCAGGTGTGTATAGTCATTACTCCCTTAATTGTCTGTGTATTTAAGGTCTTGTCCATTTAGTTAGTTTTGTCAGTTCTGGACGTACTTTCATATGTTGCTGTGTCTCCAACATTGCCCTTGTGAATTGATAATTAAAGACTGTGTTTTGATCTCCATGTCTCCTCGTTCTGTGCTCTGAGGGAATTGTGACAGGTTGACTAAGTTTTGAACTAGGCATACTCATTTAATTCAGAACATTTAAGATGAACAACGACATTGATTAGTTAAAAATAAGCAACTAGTTAAGATACCCTATAAAGTGTTACCAAATTTTTGTTCATATTCTTCTAAACTTCTAAACTTCAAATTTCTTTTGTTTGATTTCATCTCAGAGTTCAAAAACAGTTTCACTTGTCAGAACTCCTGTAAACTTGGGCTTCCGGGGATGACGAGGAAGCGAGCAAAAGCGTAATATCTTAACTCCCTGACGGTCTTACGCTCCCTGATGGAAAAATACATAAAAACCTGAAAATTATAGTCTAATATAGTATGTCAGGGGGTAAACAAAGAAGAACAAGGGCGAATCAGCAAACAACTACTCAACCGGCAGATCTTTTGTCCTCAGAAACCAACGCAGCTAACGAGCTAGCTAAAGATAACAAAAGCATGGAAGCTATTCAAGCTACTATCATTGCAGAGCTAAAAAAAAGTTCAAGATGACGCTAAAAATGAGCTGATTGACAAGATTGGGGCGTTAAATATCGAAGTGAGTGGTTTCCGAGAAGAAATGGGGAAACGTATGGATGACATTGCTGAAGAATTAAAAGGAGTGACTCAAAGAGTGGAGGAGACAGAGCAGAGAGTGGCCGACATTGAGGAGATCAGTGCCGATGTTTACGATGCCCTGGAACATGCTCTATACATGCAAAAGGTGCTCCAAACATGAGTAACAGAGCTGGAAGCACGTTCACGCAGGAACAATATTCGCATACATGGTATAACCGAAGAAGCCGAAGGCACCAATATTCAACTTTTCATGGAGAACTTTTTAAAATCAGAACTTTCTCTTGCTAATACGACATTTAACATACAGCGCTGCCACCGCTCACTAGGCTCCAAACCACCACCGAGTGCTAATCCCGGATCCATTGTCATGTGCTTTCTGGAGTACCCAACGAAGGAGAAAGTGTTGCGTGCGGCATGGGAGAAAAAGACTATTCAATTCCATGGAAAATGTGTGTATTTTGACCTCGACTACCCCAGTTACATTCTTTCCAAGCGCAAATCTTACAACCCAATCAGAAAAATGCTGAAAGAGAAAGGCTGTCGTTTCCAAACTATGTACCCGGCCAGACTTTGCGTGTTCTTTGATGATGGCCCAATCATCTACAAAAGTCTAGAGGAAGCTACGGACGACTTGAAGAAGAGAGGGCTAATACAAGATGATGTGGTGGAGGACACCGCACCCGCCGCACCCACTCACAGGTCGGGGAAAACCCCTTGGGAATCGGCGCGTGGAACCAGTCGGAACAGAGAGGAGCGCACAAAACATATTCAGGAAAAGCTGAAAAGATTCAAGCACCCTGATAATAAGGACTAACTAAAACGTCCCAGCTAGTCATCTCTACGTGCTGGAATAGAAAAGTAAACAGAGGATTATGACTCCGCCCCTTAAAAAGAGTGACATTGTTATTGACCGTCACATGAGGAACGCTTTCTCTTTGCGCTGCTACGATAGAGGAGAGGAAGAGTGGCAGCACTGAGAGGGTTCTCCAGGCCCTCCTCTCCCCCCCAAACATGAAGGTGGACTTACACTTCACTTTTGGAAGTCACCCCCTTTTTTTTTTCTTTTTTGTTCAGGTGTGTTTTACGTTCTTCCTTGCAGACCTTTGTTTCTTCAACAGAGCATCTAGAGATATATATGTACATTATTCTATACCCCCATAAAGATGACGGTCAAACAGCATTACAAGGTAATTACCCTTAATGTAAATGGTTTACATAACCCAATTAAAAGAAGCAAGGCTATTGCTAAAATGAAACGTGGGAAATATGACATAATATTCTGGCAAGAAACGCATTTTTCAGACGCAGAGCACTAAAAGATACGCAATATGGGATTTAAAAACTTGTTTTACTCTTCATACTCAAAAGGTAACTCTAGAGGAGTTGCTATTCTTCTACCAAGCAGGCTAAATTTCCATCTCAGGTTAGCGACAAGGAGGGACGTTATGTATTGGTTAAAGGATATATAGATCATAAATAAGTGACTCTCTTAAACGTGTATAGACCACCAGGTAAAGACAATAGTCTAATTAAGAGAATTTTTGACCTTATTGCAACAGAAATATCGGGAGTGTTTATTTGTAGAGGTGACTGGAATATTTGTCTTAACACCTCCATAGTTTCTTCGAGCAAAATTAAAAAACCTCAAGCAGAGGCAATCCTTGTTAAGAAAATGCTTAAGGAAGTTGGGATGATGGATGTATGGAGAAGTCTGTATCCAACAAACAAGAGTTATCCTTTTTTTTCTCATTCTCACCGTGTGCATTCACGCTTAGATTATTTTTTTATGCTAAACGCTGACAGACATAGAATTGTAGAATGTGAAATAGTAGTGAAGGACGTATCTGATCATGCGGATATATGTTTAACATTACATTTAGATAATGACCGTAAAGAAACATTATGGAGACTGAACACCAGTTTTTTTAAAAGATGGTGAATTTCATAATTTTGTTGAAAAAGAAATTAGAGACTATACAGACTATAACAATGACACTTGCACTTCTCCAAGTATATTATGGGATGCCTTAAAGGCCGTTCTTAGGGGAAAATTGATTATGTGGTCTTCTATGAAAAAAAAAGAAAGAGAAAGGCGTTTCAATGATTTGACCGCAGAACTAAAGTCCCTTAACAAGAACATATGCAAAATAATAATAATGACCTATTAGAAAATATAGCAGAAATAAAGCAAACTTTAAACAGGGCCTATGAGGATCAAATAGAAAAGAAAACCAAATTTATGAAACAAAATTACTATGAAAATGATCCCAAAGTTAAGAAACTTCTTGCTTGGAGATTGCGTAAACAGCAGGCTGATAGATTTATACACAAGGTGAAAAACCCTCAGGATGACAACATACACTATAATTTGAAAGACATACAAAATTCTTTTGCAGCTTTCTATACGCAACTATATACCCAACCACACCCATTGGATCAAGAAGCTACAAACCGTTTTCTGTCCTCGCTTGACCTACCATCAATAGGAACAGAACAGAACGAAAGGTTAAATCAATTAATAACAGAGGAGGAAATTAGTATAACAATTTCTAAATTGAAAGTAAACAAAATGGCAGGTGAGGATGGTTACCCCGCAGAGTGGTACAGACATTTCCGACTTTTAATTATTCCCCAACTTAAAAATTGTTTTAACCACATCTTAACAGGAGGAGAAATACCACCATCCTTGAAACGGGCGGTGATTTCAGTTATACACAAACCAGGCAAAGACAAAATTGAATGTGGTTCGTATAGGCCAATATCGGTTTTAAACATTGATTACCGTATATTTGCAACAATATTAGCCAAGAGGCTTGAATCAATTGTCCCTGAACTAACAGACACAGATCAATCTGGATTTGTACGGAACCGACAAACTCATGATAATGTAAGGCGGGCCCTCCATCTTTTTGATAAAATGTAAAATAAAGAATCAATAGCCGTTAGTCTTGATGCTGAAAAAGCATTTGATTCTGTTGGTTGGGAATATTTATACCTATTTTTAAACAGATTTGGATTTAATAGTAATATTATTGGATGTATAAGATCTTTGTATGACTCGCCATCTGCCAGAATTAAAATAAATGGGGACCTTTCCGACACTGTGAATTTAGAAAGAGGCTGTCGACAGGGCTGTCCCCTTAGTGCGACGTTTTTTGCTCTCTTTATTGAACCTCTTGCTCAAGCAATCAGAGAATGTAAAAACATCTCAGGTATTATCATAGGAGACTCGGAACATAAAACATGCTTGTATGCTGATGATATCCTCTTAACATTGTCTAACCCTAAAGTGAGTTTACCCAACCTCTTGTCCTTACTTAAAGAATTTGGTACCTATTCAGGATACAAATTAAATTTGCAAAAAACTCAGATTATCTCATTTAACTATCACCCATCCATAGATATAAAACAATTGTTAAAATTCAACTGGAAATATAACAAAATAAAATATTTAGGAATTCAAATTCCAAAAGATCTTTGGAAAATTATGCTATATTGACCTCAAATATTAAAGCTGATATACAGCGGTGGTCTCTGTTGCCAATGAATATGTATAATAGGATTGATAGTATCAAAATTAATGTGTTACCAAGGATTCTCTATTTTTTCCTGGCACTGCCAATTCAGATACCACCCAAACAATTTTATGAGTGGAATAGAATGATGTCACATTTTATCTGGGCAAAACAAAAGCCAAGAATAAAGTTCCAAACATTACAGTTGCAAAAGGAGAAAGGCGGATTGGCTGTGCCATGTTTGGAAGATTACTACAAAGCAGCACAGCTGCGAGTACTGATAGGCTGGAGTGACCCAACATGCGAGGCTAAATGGAAGGAAATAGATCAGTCATATTTTGACACCCCTCTACAGTACATGCTCGGTGATAAACCTCTTCTCAATAAACATTTAAATTCACAATGGCTACCTTCCTGGATAACAGTACCAATAGAAATTTGGTTTAGAATACTAAAAAACAGCAACACTGAGAGGAGTGCCAGATGTTTCAGATGGCCAGCCTATGATTCTGAGTTTTTACCTTCAAAGACAGATTGTGGTTTTGTGCATTGGTCTCAAAAAGGCATCACGGGATATTGGGCTCTTTCAGATAAGAAGGTTCTTAAAAGCTACTCACAACTTTCAGAGACATATAATTTACAAAAACATGATTTGTTCCGATATCTTCAGCTGAGGCACTATTATAACAAAAATATAAATTTTATGGAAGAAGTAGATCTGGTTAAACTTCTGGTAGAATCTTGCAAAGGTAATGCCCCTAAGAAACAAATATCAAAGGGATATACATGTTTACAAGCTACAAGAAACCTCTCAACCACATATATTAGACAAACATGGGAAAAAGAAGCAGATATATTAATTTCTGAAGATGATTGGTTGAACATATGTAAGACTGCCATGAATACCTCATCTTCTGGTACTTGGAGGGAGTTTATATGGAAAAACATTGTACGTTTCTTTATTTCACCATATGTTAAGAGTAAACATTGTAAAGATCCAGACAAAGCAGTGTGTTGGAGAAACTGCGGTGACATCAAAGCAAACCATTTTCATGTTTTTTGGAGCTGTACCAAAATTACACCCTTCTGGTCAATGGTGGTAAAAGAAATAAAAAGCATAACCAGACTGGACTTGCTTTGCGATTTCACAATAGTCTATTTAGGTAATCTACCTCAAGAGTTAACAAAATCAGAGAAGTATCTTCTGTCAATACTATTAGCTGGTGCAAAGAAAGCCATAACACGCAAATGGCTGTGTGAAGATGTTTCCTCCAAAACAGACTGGTTCCAGATCATCACAGACATTCGCGAAATGGAAAGACTCACATTCTCAATAAGGTTGGCCTCGGACAAATATAAACATTATAGGAAAAAATGGGACAATTATATGAAACGAAACTCTGCCTTTAGGTATTGACAAGTATTACTCTATTTTATTATGCTGTAATATCAAGTGTAATAGTCTAATGGTATTGTGTGTGTGCAAACTAGATGCTCTGTGTTTTTGTTTTGTGGTCTGCTGTTATGTTATTTTTGTAAAATAACATTTGTGAAAAAAAAAAAAAAGAACTCCTGTAAACTTGAACAGTAAAAAAAAAAAAAAAAATACAGATAAATATTGCATTTTTCCTGCATTTGCATGGATACAAATGAAAATAAAGGGTATGCAAATTCCTGATATACAATTAAAACTTAATTATGTTCCCACAGGGATCCCAATGATCATTATTATCAGCTGGAGTTTGGCCAAATACCGGCACCAGGATGAAGGGTATGTTCACAAACATTCAAAAATAGTGGGTAAAAGTATTATACTATTTTAAGCTCTTTCTGATCTCTTGGGGGACTTTCTTTGTTTATACCAACCTCATTTGGACAACGACAAAAGATTATTTATTATATTTGTTTTATGTAAGAGAGGCTATTTTAAACCAGCATGGCTGTGCATGAGAACACAGTATGTTTTGTGTTTGTGTGTGTGTGCTGTCAGATGCTGGGAGACGAGAGATCATGGCTGGATATGGTGGATACTGCGAGTTCCAGTAATCATTTTTATCACAGTAAGTAAACTTTCCAGTTCAGTTAGATTTTGGCCAGCTTCTGGCCTATTTTCTCAGATTTAAACACTGTTTTTACTTCCAAATGTCTCTGTTTACAATGTTTTTAAAGAGTTATTCATAATACTGTCATGCCATGTTTATAATATTTTTGAAATATCCAACAGCTTATGGAACAATGAACAGTTATTTTAATTATCTCAAGGCAACTGTCTTTCAGGTAAACATGCTGTTTTTTCTGAGTATAATTCGGACATTAGTGGCTAAACTGAAAGCTCCTGACATGCATGGAAATGAAATCAATCATCACAGGTGAGAGAAAATAAAACGTTCGAGTGATAACAAACTGAATTGCAAAAAAATGACAGTGACAAAAATAAAATGCCTTTTATGGAAAGTAATTTTTTTCTTCTATTTTTATATATATATATATTTATTTTTGCACGGCAAGGGTCACAGAAATTACACAGTTTTTTTCAATTACGATTGAAAAATAAGCGAGTGTGTAAAACCGATGCAGAACTCTTACTCATCCATGTTTGTTTTGTAGGAAGCTGGCGAAATCTACATTTCTCTTAGTGTCGCTCTTTGGACTGCAGTATGTGCTCTTTGCCTTTTTTCCTGATAGAGTGAGCGTGCTAACCTTCAAAATCTGGAATGTCATTGAGCTAGCATTAGCATCCACACAGGTGATGATGTACAACACAACATCTCTCCTTCAAACACAATCATACACAAACAGTCACAGCAATTTATTAGTATAGCGCTATACACACTGTTTGTTTCAAAGTAGTTTTACAGAAATTCATGATGTTTATTATATCTTCATAGCTTATGGCTCATTTGGCAGATTCAAGCTTATGGATAAGAGATCATTTACATTTTGTGATTATGCAAGCAATCAAGCAGTTGAGATATGCTATACAGTATATCGCTTTGGGTGTTTTTGTTCACACATACATTTATGCATACTGTATATACATTGTTACAAGAAAATCTGCCACTTGATATTTGCTGCATAGTATACTGTATATCGCTTTACATTAGTGTAGTGTATGTATGCCGATAAAGCTGGAAATACTTACATATCCAACTTTAAAAGGAGCGGGGTGAAATGGTAACACTTTACAATAAAATGATAAAAATAGGCATTTGAGATTTGCTATATAATATATATTGCTTTACATGAGTGTACTGTTTGTGGTTGAATTTGGATTTAATATATGTACTAGTTTATATATAGAGCTATGCGATAATATAGTTTACATATTTGCAGCACTATAAACAATCATGCAGCCGAGAATGTGAGGGTACTGTATGTATGCGGATAAAGTTAGATTAATTATATATATATATAGTTTATATATAGAGCTCTGCGATACTACAGTTTACATTTTTGCAACGATATAAACAATTATGGAGTAGATGTTCGTCATATAGTAAATATAGCTTGAGTGTACTGTATGTACACAGGTAAAGTAGGTTATACCTTATAGACTTTAGATGTGCTTCAAGAACAGGAAAATTTTAAAAATGTTCTGTAATTAATACTCTCTCTGGCTTTATAAAATTAACCCCTGTTGCCTTTTGGTTCTGTTTCATGTTGTGTTTGCTATTACAGGGCTTTATTGTGGCACTGCTGTACTGTTTTTTGAATGGAGAGGTGAGTGAATTAAAAATAATTGAAATTGGAATCGAATTACCTTAGGTTATGCTTTCCAGAGACGGACTGAGTTTAATTCATCACACATTTCCTGCGCATTTTAGACACACTTGTCATTATCGGAACCCATTCTAGGCATACGACGCAGGACGGTCCTGTTTAACGTTTCCCTGGTAAATCTTAACAACTATTGACCTTTAACTTTTGACAGGTACAATATGAAGTCCAAAGACGATGGAGACGGTGGCGCCTGAAGCAGCATTTCCATGGTGATCCCAGGGTGCATCACAGCTCCCTGAGTAACAGTGGCCTGCCGCTGACACAGGTCTCACTGCTGACACGTCCCAGCACACAGACCACCTGACCACAAGCACCCAACACCACCGGAGATCACTCGTGCCACAATCCAACAGCTAAAATCATAACACATGCATCGCCCATTTACCCAATCCCTCCGGCCAACTAAAACAACAGTCTCCAACAGAAAAGCTTCATGGCCATAACAAACTCTCACATACAACTACATTCTACATTCTTGTGATGTACCTGCATCAGTTGCATTGCATCACTGCCATTCATAAATCTCTCACATCGCCTCATGGGATAGTAATGAGTCCATTGCATGCACACTTCAGATTCACGCAGGAAGTAGAAGGTCATCCTGGTACTTTTTTGCCTTCTCTATTGTGACTATTGTGAATTAGGACATACTACTTTAGTCACATACTGTTTTTCACCTACTATGTAGCAGGGAAGTATGTGGTTTCAGATGCAGCTTTTATTACCTGAATGGACATACTTATAGTGTTGTAAAAATGCAAGTGTTTACAAGAGCTCTATTTTGATTTTCAGTACTTTGTATTTTAAAATAAACTTCTAAGTGTCTGTTCAGTAGTCTCTATAACAGATTACACAGTTTAGTAATTGTGCTGCTTCTGATTAATTGATAAAATTTAAAAATGTTATACAAAATAAACATACTTCTCTTTGTGCCAATAAAATGTGCACCACTTTTTTTTACTACCAAATTATATGTAATAGGCTATCTATTTATTATGAATATTTAACTTAACTCTAACTTAATTTCTATGACTTGCAAGATTTCAGCAAAAAGTTCTCACAATTTATTTCCAAAACAAGATGCATGATGAGATTCACTTACCCTCAATCAATGTTCTGGAGTGGTATGGATTTTTTTAATACCTGGGATAGTCTTGCACACATACTTCCTGTTGTGTGTACGCACTCTCAAGTGGCCAAGACCGCAAGTGTGGTATTTGGTAAAGCCCTTTGTTTCGAAGTGGACCAAGAACCCTGAAAATGTGGATCTTGGTCGGATGGCAGTGTTCACACTTATTCAAGTGTACACTAACAGAGCAATCGCACCAGATTTATTTTTAATCAAACCAAATCAGCCAAGTGTGAACCCACCCTTAAAGGAAACTGAGCATGTAAATTGTTTTGTTTTAGCAATGGTAAATTCATCCCCTTGTTCATCTATGTGTAAATATTGAGATGATGCCTTGGACACCTATTATCCATGTATTGTGCTGTGAAATATATAGTGAGTTGTGGGAAAACATTGTAAAGAAAATAAAAATATTGTTATTAAATTAACTGATCCCCATGTATAGTTAAGTATTAAAAACACTGTAAAATGGTCTGTTCAATGATGACAAAGAGAGAATTCTCTCTTAAATAAACTTTTAAGACTAATTTCATGAATTTCAAGATTCATGGTTTGTCAGAGTAAGTTGTCAACTGCTTGTCATTGTTATGCTTGGTTCTCTCTGGTAATATCTCTATTTTTATATAAATAAAGGAATCTCACAACCACATGCTACTCAGTGCTCTCACTTTACTTCACGTGCTCGCGCATCTCAATGACGTCAAAAACACAGGACTCACAGATTAACAATACATGGTCTTTCACATCTTTCTGACAATATAGAACATATTGTAACATCCTTCCTTTTTTTTTTTTTTTACTGTCACTGAGGTCACTGTATGCAATAAACTTTTGACTAAGAACAACAATATAACAGATACTCAAAGTAACGATTAAGTGTCACAATAACAATTAACAGATTTAAACAAAATCTTTCAAGTGTGTTGGTCTCTTGACTATTCTGCCACATCTGGTTGTCACAACACTGTTGTTGTTATTCGAATGTTGTGTGCGTGTGTGTGTCTCTGGTACTGTCTGTGAATGTCCCTCATCCCGCTGGATCATCTGATTAGACTGTTCAATCTTGTCCCTCAAGTTTTGTGTTTCTGCTCTCTGTGGTCCTCCAGGCACAGGTCTGAGATGTTTCCTATTCCTCCTTACAACAGTTCCATTTTCCAGCTTGACTGTATATGATCTGTTATTGGCGATTCTTAACACTTTTGCTGGTGTCCAGTCAGATCTGTGTTTGGTGTCCAACTGAACTCTTACGTGTTCTCCTTGCTGGAGAGGTCTCAGATCTTTTGCTCCTCTGTTGTAGTAGAATGCTTGTTTGTGTTGGTTGTCTTTTACTGCGTGTTCTGTGTTTACAACACCTGGCTGCAGGAGGCTGTCATGTGTCGGCAGTAATGTTTTAGTCCTTCTGCTCATGAGTCTTTGTGCCGGACTGGCCTGGAACCCCTGAGATGGTGTGTTCCTGTGTTCCAGAATAGCTAGATATGGATCAGTCTTGGCTCTCTTTGCTTTCTCCATCAGCTGTTTGGCCGTCTTTACCGCAGACTCCGCTTTGCCGTTGCTTTGTGGATAAGCTGGAGATGACGTTACATGTTTAAATTCCCAAGCTGTACTGAACTGCTTGAATTCTTGTGAGCTGTACTGTGGTCCGTTATCAGAGATCACAGTGTCTGGGATCCCGTGTCGTGCAAAATGGGCCTTTAACTTGTGTATTACTGTACTTGACCTGGTGTCCGTGAGACAGTCTACTTCCCAGAAGTTTGAAAAGTAATCCACTGTGATGAGATATGCTCTGTTGTTAAATGAAAACAAGTCTGTTCCCACTTTTGACCATGGTCTCATAGGAATGTCATGTGGGCACAATGTCTCTTTCTGCTGCCGTGCATCCACTGCTCTGCAGACTGCACAGTTTCCTACGTATGTTCTTATGGCGGCACTCATCCCGGGCCAGTATACGCAGTCTCTTGCTCGGCGTAAACAGCTTTCTATGCCTAAGTGCGAAGCATGAATTCTCTCCATGATTTCTTTTCTTAGCTGTGCTGGTATTACAGCTCTCTCTCCTCTGAAAATCACACCATGTTGCACACTAAGCTCTTCTCTTACTGAAAAAAATGGTCTCACCTCTTCTTTCAGCTGAATCTTCTCTTCCGGCCATCCTTGGACTATCACTTGCTGTAATATCTGAGATGTCCCATCCTTAGCCGTTTCTGTCTGTATCTTCTGTAGACTTCCTTCTGATATGGGCAGGTACTGCAGCATGTTAATCGTCTCAATTTCTGTCTCTACGGATCCTTCTGTAGCACACTCCGGTAAGTACGCTCTGCTGAGAGTGTCTGCTAGGTACATTAGTCGACCTGGAACATAGACAACATTGATATCATATCGCTGAAGCCTCAAAAGCATTCTCTGCAATCTCTTAGGTGCACCTAAAAGAGGCTTTCTTGTGATAGTTTCTAGGGGTTTGTGGTCAGAATGGACTTCTACATTCCGGCCGTAGGTGTACTGGTGGAATTTCTCCATCCCAAACAGGATTGCCAGGCATTCTTTCTCTATTTGAGCATACCCTTTTTCCGTGGGTGTAAGTGCTCTGCTGCAAAAAGCAACTGGTTGTCCTGCCTGCAGAAGTGCTGCACCCAGCCCGGTCTCTGAGGAATCACATTGGAGAACTAGGTCTTCTTCTGGATTATAATATTTCAAAACTGGTGCAGAGGCAATCGTTTGTTTCAATTTATTGAACGCTTCTTCCTGTATATCAGTCCATTCCCAAACCACATCTCTGTGTGTCAGTTGTCTTAATGCATCGCAGCTATCTGACAAGTGTGCACAAAATTTGGACAGATAGTTCACCATACCAAATAATCTCTGCAGCCCCTTCACATCTGACGGCCTGGGCATCTCCATTATGGCTCTCACCTTCTCTGGATCAATCTTTAGACCCTCTGAAGTCAGTCTGTGTCCGATGTATGGCACCTCTTTCTGTTTCAGCTTGAGTTTGTTGAAATTTAGTTTGATGTTTCTGTTTCTACACCGATCCAGTAGTTGTCTCAGTTTTTTGTTATGATCTTTCTCCGCTGCCTCATCATTATCGCCTTCCCCACAGATGAGGATGTCATCCGCTATTATCCGGATTCCTGGGAGCCCCTCCAGCGCCTGAGTCAACCTGTGCTGGAAAACTTCTGGAGCCGGGCTGATCCCCATGGGCATTCTGATCCATCTATACCTGCCAAATGGAGTAGCGAAAGTGGTAAGATAACTTGACTCTTCTGACAGCCTTACATGCCAGAATCCGTCCTTTACATCACACACTGTAAAAACTCTCGCCTTGGTCAGATCCGGGAGAACATCGTCTATGGTAGGCAGAGGAAAGTGTTGACGCTTAAGTGCTTTGTTTAGTGGTCTTGGATCTATACAGATTCTTAATTTCCCACTTGGTTTCTTCACCACCACCATGCTGCTAATCCAATCTGTGCTCTTTTCAACCTGAGCTATGATGCCTCTATCTACCAGGCTTTCTAATTCAACTTTTAGATGCTTCATTAGTGCCACCGGAACTCTGCGCTTTGGAAGCCTCACCGGTTTAACTTCAGGATCCACCTCGAGGTTATATTTCCCTTCCAGGCATCCATCTCCCTCAAATACATCAGCATACTCTCGTTGTAAGTCTTCCTTGCCCCACGTTTCGTTTTCTTTGCATCTCTCTGTGGTAACAATATCATCAATTGCCATAATGTTTTCATGCTGTATTCTTACCAGATCCATTGCTTGCACGGCCTTGTTTCCTAGCAGGGGAACTGATGAGCTTTCCTCCACTACAATGAACTCCAGACGATAAAGTTTTCTGTTTCTGGGGTTTCTTATTTTTATTCTGCACTTCCCTATGGGTTTCAAAGTGCTCTTGTTATACATGACCAGAATCTGTTCAGTCTTTTCCATTACTGTGTCAGGGTCTAACAGTTGAATGGGTATGACGTTGCAACTGGCTCCGCAGTCTAGTTGAAATTTTACTGGCCTCTCACCTATCAGCATGGTTGCAAACAGCTGTTTTCCATGTTTGTCCTCCTTTTGTGAACTAAGGCTTAGGATTTCTTGATATGGTTCTTCTTCCTTTTCTGCCACACTGTGTATTCCTTTTCGCACGGTCTCTTTTGTTTTGCATGTGGCTGCAAAATGGTTCATCTTTCCACATTTCCTGCACTGCTTTCCATAAGCTGGGCAACTCAGTTTTTTCCACTCATGCGGTTTTCCACAGAATTTGCACTTAGCTGGTTGTGTCTGTTTGGCACTCTGGGCCTGTCTAACTCTCTGAACTGCATGCACTTCCGTTTTCTGACCCTCAATAGTCATCACATTCTCTTTTGACAGTTCTGATGCTTTACATATCCTTACACACTTATCAAGTGTCAGGTCCATCTCTCTTAATAGGCGTTCTCTCACGTGCGAGTTCATTATGCCGCATACTATTCGGTCTCTAATCAGAGAATCTCTCGCCGATCCAAAATTGCATGTGTCAGCCAGCACTTTCAAGTCAGTAACATATTTGTCAAACGTTTCGCCTGAGTTCTGATTTCTGGAGAAAAATTTGTATCTTTCCACAGTTTCATTCGGTGCTGGATTGCAATGATTTCTGAACGCGGTTAACAGCCATTCCAGCGTCAGCTCGCCGTCAGCCGGCAGAGCCGCGCTCAGCGTCTTACACAGTTCTCTTCCTGTTTCTCCGATTAAATATTGGAAAACTTTTACCTTCGTTTTGTTGTCCGCGTCTGTAAGCGACAAATCGATGTACAGGGAAAACTCCTCTTCCCACGCTTTCCAAGCTTTGGGTATGCACGTAGCATTCCAGTCAAAGTTTGCTGGCGGTTTCAATCCGAACGCACCCTCCATAATCGGACCTCGTCTCTCGCAGTTGCTTTCTCGATAGCAAACTTAATGTTTCACTTTTGTATCGTACTTTACCGCTGCCACCATGTTATGCTTGGTTCTCTCTGGTAATATCTCTATTTTTATATAAATAAAGGAATCTCACAACCACATGCTACTCAGTGCTCTCACTTTACTTCACGTGCTCGCGCATCTCAATGACGTCAAAAACACAGGACTCACAGATTAACAATACATGGTCTTTCACATCTTTCTGACAATATAGAACATATTGTAACAGTCATCAACAATATTAATTACATAAAATAAGAATAAAAAGATGGCAGAATGAAACAAGCTGCTGTGAAAGCAGTATTTATGATAAAAATACAACCAAACAAACTAGTAAAACATTTATTTCCACACCAGCCCTGCACCAATTTTCAAGTTTACAGAAAATTCTTCCAAACCTAAAACACAATGCAAAGCAATTCAAAACCCAGATAAAACACCTGTGAAAAATTGAAATGGAACATTCCTTCATATTAACATTGGTACATTTGGCCTTTTCAGAAGGTTCCTCATTATTTATAAATCTTAAAAATTACTTATCAGTTTTGATGCAAAAGAATGCAGATACAGAGCAGAGCTGCTTGAGATGAACCGACAGTGGCTTCTAATGCAGCTTCTCCAAGTATTAAAGAGATTATTGTTTGTGTCGGCCTTATTTCAACAGTTTGTCACGATGTCCACTGAGCAGCAGTGGTTCAATATGCTGGATGTGCCATGCTGCCATTCCATTGAGGAAGAACAGGAAGGTGGCAGTGAACTGGCCCCAGAAGGTCAGAGTAAACCCAAAGAGCGTTGCAGATGCCCCTAACAGGACTACAAAAGTTGTGACCCCTCCGCCAGCCATCAAACCCGCCAGCAGCACCAGCCATGCCCCGAGGCTCCAGCGTTGACTGGAGTCCCTCCCTTCACTGGCCTGTGACATCACAAGCAACTCCAGTCCGAATATGGCACTGACCACAGCCAGAGTAATCACAGAACGACACGCAGCCAAGCCCACGCCCAGACCATCCACCCCTGCCTCCTCCAGGTGTCTAGTGCAGTTAGACGACGCTTTAAAACTCTGGGACCCCAACACAGAGCCCTGGTGCTCCTCCAGTGAGCAGAAATACCACAGGCCCCACATACGGCGGCCGTCGAGCAGCCAGTGACCATCACACACAGCAATAGATGAGAGGGTGACAGACAGAAATGTACACAGGATAATAAGACTGCGGCAAAATAAGTCTAAAAAAAGAGGAGTGGATTTCTCACGTGGATCAGCCCCAACCTGGAGAGAAACAAGAGTTATCAGAAGAAATCTGATCCACATATATCAACATCAGATCCTGCTGGCCACTTATGTTATGCCCTTTCTGAAGACTGAACACTGCTAGACTGCTGGAAAATTCAATTGTTTACCTTAGGATATTATGTTTTTTTTTTTTTTCTGCAAAAAAAACTAACTTTTCCCTTCTCACAACCATGTAAACAAGGCTCCATTTTTAGTCTTGGCGCTGAATATTATAGTAGCTTATCTTACCTTTTCATCACAAGTAAATCAATGATTCCACTCTAAAGAATAACATAAACGTCAAATAGCCTAAACATTTAAAATACACAAAGGCATTACCCTGATTTTTATTGCCGTCATATTGAGTTCAACGAGACGTAAAGCTCAGAGAAGGAGAAGCGAGACGAAGAAGCCAAGTCAACTCCAGTCGAAAGTACAGTATGATGTTAGTGTAACATTAACTGGCGTCAGTCAACAGAAGTAGTTCAGTCTTTAAACCTGCCCCTCCCGGCTTTCTCCTTAGACACGCACATCACTGGCGCTTCGTGTGTATCAGATCTGTATGAAGGAGTTTCTTCAAATTTGGGCATTTTCATCCAAGGGATTTTTATTACAACTAATATTTTTAGTTTAATATATATATATATATATATATATATATATATATATATATATATGAAGGTAGCAAAACTTTGGAAAGTTTATAATATGCATTCTATAATATAATAGGCATAGAAATACATGAGTTCATCTTTTTATTGTCACTGTTATGCATACATTAAATTTTTACCCTTGTCCCAGGCAATTTTAACTATTCATTAGAAAGCGAGCATCTAATTAAAGAGTAAATCAGACACACACACACACACACACACACACACATACATATATTGTAAACAATATAGTCTGAAGTCTAAACTTGAATCAAAGCCTTAACATCTCACATGTGTTGTGCAAAAAAATACAAATAAATAATAAATCTTCAAATTATGCACAAAAATGTGTAAAATGTGCATTTATATAAAATGTGCCTTAGCAAGATTTTTTTCTTCCAAATGTTTTATGTCAATCACATACAGAGAATGCATTAGTGGGCATATTCAAGGTGACTCATTTTTAATTTTTATTTTTAATAATACCAGTAGGCCTATAGTATCTCATTGTCTCATTTTTAGTCTTGTGTGGCTTTGATCCGTTTATAAACTTTTCCAGTAGCCTAGGTTGCTAGAACTATTTTAACAAATAACTAAGTACATATTTACATTTATTTCCGTTTTTCACTCAACACAATTAAAATGGCTTTATCTCACCAGTAAAAAAACAAACAAGCAACCTTAAGACACTGACCAGTCACTAGTAGCAGTTTAACTAGTATGTTTAAGTAATTAGTAAAATAATATGTTGTTGGTATGAAGCATGAAGCCTTAAACTTTGCTGAGAATGTTTCTCTTCACAGAAATCATTAATTTATTGATCATCAAATCTGCAATCCTACAGTTTAGCTCTAACCCTAATCAAACACACCGGAGTATGTTAATCAATGTCTTCAGGAACGTTAGAAAATCACAGGTAGGTTTGTTTGATTAGGTTTGGAGCTAAACTCTGCAGGAAAGTGGATCTCACGAGCCAGATTTGAGGATCACTGATCTAAACTGATGATTGTCATAATTACTGACTGGCCAGGTCCCTTTTGGGTGACTGTTAGCCTAAAACATAATTATGCGATTTATAGTATCTATAGCGAAAAGACTTTGAGCCCTTTCCAGACTGAGGTGAAGACATTAGGTTGGATAAAAATCATGGAAAACTCTGGAAATGGTTGACATTGATGTTTACACACTCATCCACCTCATAAACCCATTGAACTAGAGGGAAATATTTTAAAGCCCTGGCGTGTTGGTAAATATCTGGTCAGGTGATGTGAACAAATACCTCATAATAACTGCGATCAAATGACTGACAGGACATTGATAATATCAAGAACTGGCCACGTTACCGTTAAGGCAGACCTTATGAATTAGGAGTGATGGACAAGAAAAGTCATTCCTTGATATTAGTTACAGTCAGACTCAGGAAATCAGCTCACTTATAGTATAGAATATTGCTATTCTACAGAAATGCACAACTTCGTCTTGAATGAATTGAATCCAGCACTCATACAGTAAATCCTTTTTAATTATTTGATCCAGTAATTTATTATCAAAATCTTTTATGGAATCTATTTAAAAAAAAAAGTCAAACATCAAAGTTTTTCTTAGTCAGTGTTTGTACGAAAACACAAGGCAAACATGGTTCTAGAAAACTGACTTTATGGCATTGTATAAATTTGAATTCATTTGTGCTTTTCACTAGACGGTTGCTGGTGGACGATTTCTCTTGGCCTGAGAGGAATGTGCTTCTTCTCTCACACAGAACCGAGTCTGCCTGCTACGATGTAACTGTAACACCCTTGTGAGAGGACACACTGGAGGCCTAAAGGTGTTTTATGGGAGGACAGTACAGGTAAAGGCAGGCTGGCCGTGATGATATTAGATTCCGTATATCCCCTTCAGCTCCTCTACCTTGGCGATGTATGCTTTCATTGCATCCTCCTTACTCATACCTGAAAAGTGAAAGAGAGGATAAACAGTAAGACATACATACAATGAGTCTTGAGATCATTTACAGTTTTGTATGTTAAGATGGTGAAAAAACAGTTGTAAAATGATATGTCCCTGCCCCCTGCTGGTAGGGAGGAGAAACTGACCTTTCTTGGCATTCCAGGCATCCCATTTGGTCTTGCCAGCGAAATCGAACATGCCTGGTCGGGCTGTAAAAAAATAAAATTAAATACACATTTTTTTAGAGCTGCAGTTTTGATTTTAGAAATAAACTACTTAGGCCACATTAATTTATTTACTTGAATTTTGACAAGGAAAAGCTCACCCATGTCAACGTCTCCTAAGGTGGCCTGTTTGTATAGACCGTAGATTTCCATCACCTCAGCGTCCGTTGGTTTCGTTTTCAGCTGTTTGACCTCCTCTGCTGCTTTCTGAAACTCAGCCTGTGATAAAACCAGCAGAACACTATGAACAATCAGTCAGCAACACTGATTCAAGGTTCACAACTCTCTGAACTATGACTTATTTTGCTGTGCCACTACGGATTCTACAACATTTGTTTCACCTTTAACAAGTGATATATTAGACACTGGTGATACTTTGTGATATTCAAGACTAAAGACCCGTTCACACCAAGAACTATAAAAAAAAAAAAAAAACTAGAACGATATGTGTATTACATTACATTTACACAGCATAGATGCACTTCTGAAGAGGAATATAGGTTAATGCTACTCAGAGGTTGCATATCTGAAAAGGTGGAGCCAAGGCCTTACATGGGGGGTGCAACTGATGCTGTAGCACCGGCCCCGGGTCGAACGGACCGAGGCTTACTATTGGCTATGGATTGATACTAGGGACTGAGCAGGCATAATTAAATCTGGCTTTTATGCAGCATCCCATTTGGTCTTGCCAGTGAAGTTGCATCTTTACACAGTTTGAGCAGACACAAAGGTGGATCAGAGTGGCATGCACACCAAGGCTTGTAACAGGAACCACACAACGTGCTCCAGTATAACCAATGTCTTATCAGTGCAACATGCCATCAGATTTCAGTGCATAAAGACTAAACACAGACCCACTTCTCACACCTTCTTTAACTGACAAGTATTTTTGGAGAAGAACCGTTACAACTAACATTTTCACGTTATTATTAGGCCTATATTTATTTATTATTATTATTATTATTTAATGTGGTGCAGACAAAGTTCCTCTCCACATGCTCTAATACTAAACTAATCTACTTTCCACTTAAACGTATCTATTCTAAAGTTCTAAGAATATTGAATTAAAAAACCTTTTAGCTGATACAACTTCCAGCTGTTGAACAATAAATGAGTGTGACGTAAGGACGCAGGACGGAGGACGGAACAGAGCACCGGTGCATATTTTCATTTTAACCCAAAAATGTATTTCCTGTCATCCTCTCGTCATTCCAAAATATGGCATTCATTTTGCTTTGCATAAATTAAGAATGCAAGTAGTAGCAGCACTTCACATTCCGCCACACCCACGTAGACATGCGCTTTCTTGAGCTCTGCATGCACATTATTATGCACATTATGCCCACCAGTGTCATTTACTAACGTTACGTGTATTGTAAAGTTGACTACTTATCATTCTCGATCGAGGTAAACCATCTTTAATCTTTAAGACATGAAAAACTAGAAAAACCAGATGCGCTCATTCAAACAGCACCATGTCGTTTTCTATGAGCGTCTTAAACACAGCACACTGACAACCATAGTTTGTAATGATCAAATACTCTCATATCAAACAAATGCGTCGTGTTTGCACACACTCACCTCAGACATGGTTGTAGATGTTTCAGTCTGGTACAATGATGTGTTTTGAAGACCCGCTGTGACAGTAGCAGCGTGACACTAGTGAGATTGCTGTAGTATCGGCTACCACGCCTGAAGCCACGCCCCTTGCACTCCATTGGCTGCTGGAAAATGTACCGAGCAATCAGTCCAATCAAATTCACGAAAATGCAGGTCTTTCAACTTGGGTAACAGGCTCAGGCTAGGGATGCAAGATTGAGAGTATTGCGCAAATATAGAAATGCCTTTATTGCTACTCATTACAACAGAAGTTATTTTTTACACTGACGTGCCTTATGATTATATATATGTATATATATATATATATATATATATATATATATATATATATATATATATATATATATATATATATATATATGTATTTTTTCAGTGAATTCTGAATTCAGGGATTTGGATAAACAATCGATCCATAGTTTTGCATGTAAACATATAAGCCCCCCCCCACCCCCCCGGAAGAAAAAAAAAAGATCATGACTAAAAAAAGCCTATATAAATGTTTGTGTAACCAGTTTTTGTATTACACTTTTACGTTTGGAGTGCAAATACTCACATATAATGTTTTTTTGTGTGTGTGATTAACAACAGTTTATTGATCTAAATATGTAAATTACCTTTAAATATTGTGTTTCCAAGCTTTAACTTTATTAAGTTTGAGTTATAGATGACATGTCCATCATGGTTCACCAGCAGCCTATAAACTGACTGTGTTATGCATGCTGGCCCTGTCCCATATTCAGAGCACTTGATGCATATACTTATTATGTTTACCCACACACACATAGTTACAATCAGTCTTTATGGTATTTTTGCATAGTTATCATACTAACTTTTTGATGGACGATAATTGTAATGGAGGTAAAGACGATTACAGCCCTGATAGCACACATACATCTGCAAGATTTCTGTTAACACATGTGCCCAAATTTTCCTAAATGGTTTCATGCAGTCATGATAATAGTGTGCTATGTGAACATTTTCTGCATTTATTTTCCCCGTGATTTTTTTTCTTCTTCTTGAAAATCGTATTTGAATGTCCGCACATATGTTGTATGCACCCTTCAATGTCAAATTTGAATACAGTAAAAAAAAAAAAAGTCAAAATGAGGTTATTTCTTAGAACAAGCAAAAAGAAGAATAATCTTATTTTACTAATAACTAATCTTATTTCAAACAGAAAAAATATTATCTTGCTTGCTTATTGCCTTTTTTTCCTAGAGTTCTTTACTGAAAACAGGACAATAATTTTTGTTTGTCTAAAAAATCCTTCTTGAGCAAAAGCATTAGAGAGAGTAAAAAAAAAAAAAAATACTTTTCTTTTTTTGGCTTCATTTGGCATCTTACTCAAAATAACTGTTTTCAACATATCAATATTTATTCATAAACCCATTTATTATCTATAAAACTTGAAGAATATTTGATGCAAATCTAAAAAAAGCTGTATCTAGTTTATGATCTCTTGAATATGAAAATACAACAAACCCCAAATCCATTTTGACTTAAAGTTGTGGAACATTGTGTATCAAAAAGTTAAATGAAAATAAATAAATAAATAAGAAGAATTAGATATGTATATTTTCTGAAGAAAATGTGAGAGGGGCTTGCCATGGCAAAACCTGGCAATAATCGTGTTAGCATGTTGTACACCTCTGTGGCGCCCTACCTAGAAACTATTTCCCCAGCCGCCTCTGAGTCTATGTCATGATGCCACCAAAATGTAGGCAACATTGCAAGGGCTTTGACATAACTGAAATAGATCCAATCTGATTTGCTATAGTTATGCAACTTGTCAGTCCAGTTGGAAGTAAGCTACTCGTAAAACAAGCCTTTGGACCGTTGAGATGTTTGTTTTTCGCTCCCACTTTTTTCCGCATTGAATGTGTCGCGTGCTGCATGTGTATCTATATTTCTGCAGCTCTATTGATTTTTTGCCTGATTCTGCTGTTACCTGATCGACGCATCTGCTGATTTGGTCTAGATAGAATTGCATTTCTCAGAACCTGTTTTTATACAGTCTTTGCTCAGTATGTGTTGGAAGAAAACGATCCGATATTCGTTTTATAATTACAGAAGTACGATAAAACAGTGAAGTGGTTGCGTCTGCTCTGCTTTCCTTAATTCTACTTCGTTCTAGGTTACTTTTTAATATTCTAGTCTGGCCTCTGCATGTTAGTCCGTGTGGTTTGTAATGAGATCGGCTCGAGATGTGTGAAAATGCGGTTCTGACAGTTCAATCTTTTGAGCATCGCAACTTTAAACCGGTGGTTGTTAGTTTAGATCAGACGGTGGATGAGTTTGTTAAGTAAGGTAAACAGATTAACTAGCTGTATGACTGTATGTGTTTAATATAAACAGTGATAAGAGCTAAACTTCAGCGCTTCTCTCTCTTAAGACGGTGCATCATGAGCTGGATTGCCTCTGCCCTTTAAGAAGTTTGATTATGGCCAGTCTACTCTTACTAACTAAAAAATATAATATGAACAGTTATTGCATTAACACCCTGTTGCTGTGTTGTTGTTGCAGACACAATGAAAATCATACACCCATAGACAGTAAAAGATGGTGTAGCCATCTTTTCAGAAGTGAGGGGGACAGAAATTACACACACACACACACACACACACACATACACATATATAAAACTTTATGATATAACATTTCTGCAATCTATATAGCTTACTAGTCAACAGTTTTTTAACAGTAAGATTTTTAATGTTTTGAAAGAAGTCTCTTCTGCTCACCAAGCCTACATTTTTTTGATACAGCAAAAGCAGTAATATTTGGAAATATTTATACTATTTAAAATAACTGTTTTCTATTTGTATATATTTTAAATGTAATGTATTCCTGTGATCAAAGGTGAATTTTCAGCATCATTCCTCCTTCTTCAGTGTCACATTAATCAGAAATCATTCTTAATATGCCGATTTGCTGATTATCAATATTTAAAACAGATGAGTACATTTTTTTCAGCATTCTTCGATCAATAGAAGGATCCACAGATCAGCATTTATTTGAAATAAAAAGCTTTTGCAACGGATTACTCACTAATGCTTCTGTGTGTATGTATGCGTATATATATATATATATATATATATATATATATATATATATATATATATGTGTGTGTGTGTGTGTGTGTGTGTGTGTGTGTGTACTTGTTTTTCTATTCTGGTGGGGACTTAAACCTGAATACACACAGACTCATGGGGACTCGTGTCATGGTGGGGACCTAAATTGAGGTCCCCACAGGTAAACAAGCTAATAAATTACACAGAATGAAGTTTCTTGAAAATCTAAAAATGCAGAAAGTTTCCTGTGAGGGTTAGGTTTAGGGGTAGGGTTGGTGAAGGGTGATAGAAAATACGGTCTGTACAGTATAAAAACCATACTCCTATGGAGAGTCCCCACAAGGATAGCTGACCAGACAGTGTGTGTGTGTGTGTGAACGATTTTTTTAGATTTGGAAAAAACAAAACCGAAAATATCTGTTTTCATACAGCAATAGCTGGACGCTGTTGTCCATATTAGGAGTTTCCTGGTATGACTTTCTGCGCGAGAGCGCCCTCCGGCTTCGAGTATGAATGAAACACACACACACACACACACACACACACACACACACACAAAGAGCAGAAGAGTTCTCTGTGATGTTCATTTCCCCTTCTGGGTCCGAAAAAAGCATCAGGTCATTCGCAGACTATCCCGTCTCTTTGAGTTTAAATCTATATTTATTCACACCAGCTCTTGAAAACCTCTATACGAACACACCTGCCCGAAAAAGTGCAGGGGACGAATTTCCATGATGATAAAACTGGGGAGGACACGTCCCCAGCGTCATCTACGTCCCTGCACCAGGCACATGGCGCAAAGGTCTTTTTTTTAACTGATCAACAACTTGTGGCATAAATTATATAGATATCGACATGATTACATTTGTTTAAAAATTGCATGCCGTAGGCCTAATCCTTTCATGATCACTCTGCTCCTTGTATTTCACTAAAGTATATAAATCTATACTTGATTGGTTAAAAAACAACCCAGTTCCCATGATAAATTGTTGACATGACAAAATTATTAAATCTAACCTTAATAATATGTTTTTCATCATTTCAGACGAATGAGCTTGTGATGAGTTTAGAGGATGATGAAAAGTTGATTCTTCGTGCCGGCTGCAGGTTACGAGCATGTGGTGTTGGTATGCAATGTCATATTCAGGGCTTAATGATTCCGTGCACATTTTTATAGAATGCTATTTTCAAGTGCAATTATATTTCCTCATGTGCACAAAAATGAATAAAAACAAACAAATCTGTACCTGCTGAGTTCTTTATTTGAACACCTTTCCTCTTCTCACAACCAATGAGACAGAGCTTGTATTCTTCAGAATGGCAGACTATGAAAAGTTCAAAGCCAATCCAAAGACAGAATGGTGATGAAGACCAGGATGCAACCGCATATTCACCAGAAACAAGCATGTGTGAAAAGTTCTTAAAGGGGGATAGAACCATATATATTAATTTAATTCATACTTTTTATATTTATTCTTACCATTCAAATACCTTCAGCGTAGTGTGACAAATTTTGAGGGGAGATGTTTTCATGTTGTCAAGTGTAATTATTTTCTTGGGGAAATATTGGTGAATTTTTAATGCCAATTATTATTTTTTTATTTCATTTACCACAAATCAGGTGCCATATATCTAGTTTTGTTTGAATGACACCTTGGAAGTTGATTGCCATTTTGTTAAATAAATTTGAAGATATGAATCATGTTTTCGCAACATTTGATTAAAAGTTCAATTCAAAACTTCCTTTCCATAGCTCATCTGCAATAACAACAGCCAATCAGTCAAACCAAGGAAACGAAGTGAAACTATAAATGTATTAATACATAAGTTTGTTTAGTTCATGAAATGGTAATTATTGATACGCAGTATAATGTTGGCCTTCCTGTTACAGATGGAGTTTGTCAGAGAAATTGAGTTTAAACATTGACTGGCCCTGAGGACAATCATCTGAGGTACTGACATATATAATAATATTAGGCATGTGTTAAGTCCTTTCAGTGCATAGAGAGAGTTACAATACCTCGGTACAAAGTATTTCAGTCTCTTTCCTGAAGCTAAAACTGTGTGGTATCGACCTAAGTTTTGAATTAATACATAGTTGTTAGACTCAAATATCAAAACAAAACACTGATGATGGCTTTTATACTCTAGGGAGCAGAATCAGAGAGAATACAATCAGAGAGGTACTGTGTGCGTTTGAAGAGAGCTGTAGTCTTTGTGCCTCTGAGAGATCACAGCTGATACACACTGCACCTAATAACACCAACATCCAACAATACTCAACTTTAATATAAAAATGTGCCTTATCTTATCTGTCTTTGCTTTTAGTCTTACAAAGATGAGACAGTATGACAGTCTCATATAATTGCTGTTCCCAGTTTAGATGAGGCTGAATTTAACTTAATTTAATACTTTTTCAACATTTTCCACTTGGCCAAAGTGCATATTGGCTGTAATGTGTTGACCAACTGTATATCTGCTTAACACTTCATTTTATACAAGTCCTTATTAATTAGAAAAAGTTTTTAAACGCACGTGTTCTTTCCCAGAGTTCTATGGTATTCCATTAGGCACCACATGGTGGTGCTGTAACACTGGACAGTTGTGTTTACTCTCCCATCCCCGGCGGATTCGTGTCAGTCTGGTGAAGATGCATGGCAGAAGCAGGAAGCAACGGCACACCAGAACAATGCAGGGTAGAACGACAGCCAATAAGTAGCTTGGTGGCATGTAGAATGGATATGCCTCAATGTGGAAGGCAAAATCCCAGCCAAAGAAGAGTGTGTGCATTATGGACAGAGTCAGGGCAATGTAACCCAAACCAGACTAAGGAAGAAAAGAGAGAAAACTTTAGTCAAAAAGCTATGATTGTGCTTTTGGGTTGAATGTGCTAATTTGCATGCTAATCAAAGACATTGCCAAAATGTTGTACATTTGAAATCATGCCACACTATCTGGTCAGTATCAGAGCAACATTTCATGTTTCCTCCTAGCCTAAAAATCAACTATCAATTAATTGTTGCACCAAAACTAGCTAGACACGACTTACATCAACATGTAATGTGACAGATCAAGTGCACCAAGCACATGGGAAATTCAGGTACCAGGAATAAACTAGGCCTGTAAGATTGTATGCAATAGCATGTACAAGTTTGTTCAACCCTGCTCCTGGAGAACCAGACCATTTCTCAATATGCATTGTGAGCTTGCATCCTTGTGTTCTCGTTCTAATGTCACAATCAGCTGATTTAGTTCAATTCAAATACTCAAGAAAGCAAGTAACAAGCATGCATGAAATTACCTGGTTACCAATATTGAGGATGCACCACATGAAGACCTGAGAGAATTAAAAATCCCAGACATCTGGCACCTAATGACATCTGTAATGTGTTGTGGGTGAACTATCCCTTTAATCCCCATTGTAGCATTGATTACTCATGTTATGAATGTGACTAGTTTCTTAATGTCAATCACCTTCTCTTCATTTGCCTGATCTGAATCCTTATCAAGTTGCTTACCTGTACTGTTTCTTTGACTTAATATCCTCACAGCCTCTGCATGCATCACCTTACCCTGAATTCTCATCTTTTTCTCTTTTCAGTACTTCACAGCCACCATAAGCCACACTTTGATTTCCACCACAGTTACAACATCTGGGTTGCCCCTTGTGACCACACTGCTCATACTCATGATCTTACCCACATAGCACTTCTTCTTCTGCCCTTACGAAAAAGAAGTTTATTTAAGTGTGGTATTAGTATACTTCTTTTAAACTAAAAATAGGAAATGTGTACTTCTCAGAAATGGGCTTTATGTACTCCTCATAGATATACTTAAAATGACATTTAAGTGTACTTGACTTATACTTACAAAAAGTCTAAATATATTTGATCTATACTCCTAGTATCCGTGTTTTCATTATTATACGGTAGAGGGCGCTAGTACACATTTTCCGTACAGAATTTCCAAAAAAAACACAAGTGAAGAAGAAAAAAGAAACACCAAATATTAATACATGTAATCTAACAGGATAAAATTACATGAAACAGGATCAAAACTGTACATTAGCATCTTCAAATTCAACCATGACAAACAGAAATGGTTGTTAACTTAATTAATTATTATTAATTTGCAGGGCTTGTTTTTGTTTTACGGAGAGCTTGTCTCAACAGAGCAATAAGAGACCATTAACTAGTACTCATCCTTTTAATTACACAAATGTCTCATTAAAAATGTATACACATTTATAAAACTAATCTGACATCAGGTAAAAACTACAGATGTTGGTTCAGTGTTTGTCAGCAAACCGGTTAAATTTTGAAACAGTTGTGACGTTATGAAGCCTCGTTTACTGAAATCATGTGACTGTGGCAGTTATGTGCTCTGAACCACTGTTTCTAGACAAATGAAAGCAAAGGTTTCAAAGATTTAAGAAGCAGTGCTTCAAAAGTACCCATCACTAATACTGGTTCAACAAAGCTCCAGCTAAAGTAGTTATATGTGATTAATGTGTTACAGCAGTGTTTACCAACCCTGTTCCTGGACGTTAACCAACCGTACAAATCGTAGAACACTTCCTAATCAAACACACCTGAGTCAACTCAGCAGAGACACCAAGACCCGAATATGGGACAGATAAAGGGATATATCCTAAATGTGTGCTGCTGGTGTGCCTCCAGGAACAGGATTGGGAAACACTGTCATAGTGTACATGGCCTCACCTGTACAAACGTAAACTCTCTCCAGTTGAGAGTGTTGCCCACTGTTGGAAGGGAAGTGATGGCCAGTAAAGAGAGGACACCAAGACCCAAAACTCCACATGAAAGGTACAAGTCAGATCGCCAAACACCCAGCTCATCCCAGGGCTCCTCTGTACCTGCTTTAACCTGACAAACACACAGCAGACACTAAATTAAGAGAGGCACATAAAGTGAAACACTTATCATTTAAAGATCTTTATTCTCAGGTTGGCATACCTGTCTGTAGGCAGTATTGACAAGCCTGTGCACTGTTATTCTGCGCAGTGGCAGGCAAAGGCTGTAGACACCATGCAATGCTGCACAAAGGAAGCTCAGCAGGCCCAGTTGTTTCCTCCGCTGCATCCAGTTGTCCAACCAGGATGGGAAACGCCGGTACTTGGTGCCCCTCCAGAGCTGCAACCATGCAGCAAATAATCCTGGTAAGTATACGAGTGCCAGGGTCACCAAGGCTACTGCTGGCAGGCTCTCTTCCACCAGGTCAAAAGCGAGACGGTAGAAAGCATTGTGTCCTTGTGCAAGAAATGGCAGCAAAATTCCCCGCAGAAAACCGTAGCCATAGAAGAAGAGAAAAAGGAGGAAGGTGACGACAACCGGGCCACTCCAAGATGGGAATAGGCGCAATGGGCTGACCTCAATCTCTCGAGCAGCAGACAAGCCACCCATATCCACCGGATGGAACCCCATCCGCCGAGCCAGCTGCACGACTTTCTTCTTCCCCTCTGTACTGTTACTGCAGATCATGACCTGTAATATGTAATAAGAGTTCAAATAACCCTGTATTTGTTTTCAGCAAATACACATAACACAACAGCAGCCCTGACCTGTCTGCTTCCATCATGAGCCCCAGTCTGCAACTCCCAGGTTGAAACCGTGTTAAAACCTTTGACCACTAGACTGTCTGGAAACAGCTCAGCCAGTCGTTCCGCATTGGACGGCCCATGGATATTCACTTTTGCGCCGTTACTTACATCCACAAGCACCTTCCCTGCCAGTGCAGACTGTAGCCCCAGCAAAGAGCAGTAATGCTCGGGGAACATGGCCATAAATACCAGGCACACTTGTGATAGAGCCCCCTCCTGGTTCCTCAACTCCACTCCGTCAGGGAACAGTCCTGATGGGATGCGATTCACACAGCGACTCCCAACCACCACTCGCACACCAGAAGCTACCAGCCGCACAGCCAGTGACCGAGAGAAGTCTCCAGAACCGAGTATGGCCACTGTAAGACCAGTTAGACGTACAGGTAGGGCATCAGAGGGGGCTTCAGAGTCTGAGAGCAATGGAGTTGTCATATCTTCCACCATAATAAACCTGAGAAGATGAGAGTGAGTTTAGGAAATTATATGCATTTATATTAGGTTAATGTTAGGTATTTATAAACTGCTGTCCTGTTACCATTAAAGTAATAAAGGCACAAATTCATATTCTTTTGAAGAATAGTATTAGCACATATAGTTCATTAATACAAGTGTATAACTAGTTTAGTGGTTTGTGCACCACATGAAAATCACACCAAATCAAAATCATTTAACATCCCACAAAATTCTGACACGCAGGAACTAACAATGCTTCCCCTTTCGAAAGCATAACAGGAAAACAAATAGATCATCTCATTCTATTTTCTCAATTTTAAACTCAATCATGTATGTTTATTTAATATTTACTTAATGTTTAAATGTGCCAAAATTACACAAGTTCTACATGGCTGATTTGCCTATACAAATATTGGATTTCTTCTTTTAAATAAACACTGGATGACAGTATTGCTGTTGTTACTGGTGGTGGTGTTAAAGTTTTTATTAGTTATTAGGGCTATTGTATTGGCCTGTTAAAAGTTTCTCTTTTTAGCATTTCAAATGAGTTGTAAGTTTCGCTTCTGCTGAAGGGGTGGAGTACAGACAGACCTTCTCTATTATGCCTGCTCAGTCACAGCAATTGCTAAAATAACTTTTACATTCCATTTTTATATATTTTTAAAACATAAGTATTAATCCACATTCCACATCAGAAAATCCATTATACTACATGCTGATTTATCATGTACTCACCACTTTCGTATAACTTCACTTTCTCTGGTGACTCTTGGACTGGACTGTGCGGTTCCAGGTCTGGATAACAGAGGCGCTTCTGTTACTCTGTGCAATAGAGATATGAGACCGTGCAGAAAAAGACATGCCTTATCATAAACGGAACGTTGTTAAATTCTAGCGTCAAGTTAACAGCTGATTGGTCCGAGTGGTCAATCTGATATGACGTCTCGAGACCTTCCTTCGCGCTCCATAATCCTTGACGGCAAGAGAGAGACGTGCACTGCACTATGCCACGGGCCTTTCTTTTGAAGTGCGGCGCATCGAGTGTCTTTGGAGCTTCTATTTTGTAGAAGCGCACAGGGGACTCAGCTGATCCGGATCATACATTTGCAAACATCTGCACGGCCGCGATAAGGACGCGGCGATCATGAGCACTGCAGGTTTGTTACGCGACGAGGCGGTTTCTCGCTCCGCCGACTCTTCATGCGGCTCTAACCGTACAAAGACTGTGTGTGTGTCCGTGCTGGCAGCACTGGTTCTCGGTATCGGGATACTGTGCGCGCTGGCGGCCGGTCCGCTCCATGCACAGTGCTTTATTGAGTGGTAGGCCTATGTACAGTATAGTAGCCTAGTCACATTTGACACAAATTTGATAAATGTCTGCATGCGTCACGCTTATTCTTGATTTCTAGACACATTTATTCTATAACATATTTAAAGTCGCTTTGGATAAAAGCGTCTGCTGATTAAATGTTAAATGTAAATTCTTATATTGTATCTTTTATTACATTGCATGTATATACATATGCTCATTAAATATATTATTTTCGACTTTAACCTCTTGTTTGTTTATTTGTTTATAAGGAAAATAGATATTCCTTGCTTTGACGTCTCCTCCCTCTTGGTCAATCAGATTAAAGAGTGGTCAACAGAAACATGTCCTGGGAAGAGTCAAAGATGCCTTTATTCTGTGAGTGTGTATATGAAAAGGCTTAAGAAAAGACTTGGCATGTATATTGTTTCATATGATGAATATATCAAATAATATGAATCCAGTAAGATGAAAAATGGAATTATTACCCGAACGTGTGATTTCGTAAAAAATAAAATAAATATATATATATATATATATATATATATATATATATTAGGGGTGTAACGGTTCACAAAATTCACGGTTCGGTTCGATACGATACACTGATGTCACGGTTCGGTTCGGTTCGATACGTTTTAGATACAGCAAAATGTAAAAACATCTCAACTTTTCAGAATGCCGCAAGCGCACCGCGGGTCATGTGACAAGAACCAACCAATCAGCTTCATCCTTTCCCGTAACAACGTTGAGAGCTCAGCCAAGATGAAGGATCAGCTGATCATAGTTGTATATGGATTGCAATTTTGAAATAAATTTAGTAGCAGAGCTACTGCAAGCGATTTTTAGAGCTGCAAATCCATTTATCCTTCGCTGAAATTTCCGCGTCTCATGGAGAGAGCACGTCATTGTTGCTTAGCAAAGACAGACGCCTCATGAGCGCTTCTGCCCGAGCGCTTTGGAAAGGAGGAGAAAGACGCGCTTAGCGTTTTCCATGCGTTTTTAGGCACGATATGTGAACGGCCCCTAAGGCGCTCGCTCACTCAGCACGCGCTGAAGGCTCGTTGCAAAATGTCGAATGCATTTAACAGACCAGAAATATAAGATCCTAAAATAACCAACAGGTCTGGTGTTTGGGTTGGATTCCCTGTAAGCTATAGTGTCTAAATGCTGCAGGGATAGTTTGCTGCGTGCATGTTTCTCCTTTTTTTTCGTCTTTTCCCAGATAGTACTGACGCATATATCCCAGATATTCCCGCTGGTGTTTTTTTTTTTTTTTTTGTATTCCCGCTGGTGTACCCTGTCATGTTGCAGATGCGACATACCGTTGTTTTTTTATCCACCACTCTCTTGCCATCACCATTATAGCTTAAAGGGAATCCAAAGTGCACCCAAACACCAGACCTGTTGGTTATTGGAGGATCTTCTCATTTCTAGTCTGTTAAACGCATTGGCTATTTTGCAACGAGCCTTCAGCGCGTACTGAGTGAGCGAGCGCCTGCTGAGTAGCCTAACACATATAAGATGGTGTTTTTTTCTTCTTCGGGAGTGTCAGGGGCGTTGCCTGTTACGTTGTTTGGGTTATTGGGCTACCTTGTTGAACGCATATCATTATATTTCTCTCTCTCTTTTTTTTTTTTTTTTCAAATATAATTAAATACTCCAACGAACCGTTCGGTATACATAATGCGTACCGCGTACCGAACCGAAAGCGTCGTACCGAACGGTTCAATACGAATACGCGTATCGTTACACCCCTAATATATATATATTTATTTATTTTATTATTTATGAAATCACACGTTCGGGTAATAATTCCTAACTATGGTCTCACCATCTGACCACTAAACTTTTTTCATATATATATATAATATTTAAATGATAATTAAAAACAGCATGAGAGGTTGGTAGCTAGCTAGTTGAAGATACATTAAATGATGGACAAACACAAACAATGGGGGCTTCAGAGGAAAGAGGGTTGAGTAGTTAATTGCAAAAAAATAAATAAAAAAATTACACCTTGTGTTAACCTAGTGTGATTGACACTGATGTCAAGGGGAAGTTTTGTTAGCTAATATTAACAGTTGTAATGTATGTCTTTGGATGAGAACAGCAATGCATCTCTGGGATAACATCTCAAGATCTGGCCATTTTTCTTGTCCATGATGCTGGTATACCTGTATGCTTATCGTGATAATTAAAATGTATTCCGGTTCATATCTTTAGCTGGTGTCTGTAAATGCAGAGGACATCACTGCTACACACACCACTCCAGTGATGAGGTTTGTGGATGACATCACCTTTAACCTCAGCAGTCCACACCCAGATTCCTGTGATGTTCAGGTGAGTGGCACATTAGCTTTCTCACAAAAGTGAGCACACTGTATTTTAATGCTGTGATTGCAGTATTTGTGAATGTCTTGACAATTAATTAAATCTTACCAGAGCAGTCTTGGAAACATTCAATCGTTCTCTTGTTTCTGAATCCCTCCTCAGGGCCGGTCAGTCTCTCAAAGCTGGTATGCCATTTTAGACTCCGGAACAAACTACCTGAACATGTACAACCTCATGAGAGGTGAGTAAAATAAACTGAGTGTGAACAGAGCTAATGTTGTGCTGAATAAAGACTGTTAAGTTTTAAAGGGATAGTTCAATCAAAAATGAAAATAACCCTATGATTTCCTCAGCAGATGCATCCTAGGTGTATATGACTTTACTCTTTGCGACAAATCCATTCAGAGTTCTGTATAACAAAAAATTCCTGGCTCTTCCAAACTTTATAATGGCAGTGAATGGGTGTTATTTTTCAATAATCCAAAAGAAGTCCAATTAAGTGCATCCATCCATCATAAAAAAGTGTCCCACATGTCTCTGGGGGGTGAAATAAAGGCCTCCTAAAGCTAATCAATGCATTTTTGTAAAGAAAATATCCATATATACAACTTTATAAATCGCAATTTCTGTTCTGTTCTGGCGGACGTAGGCATAAGTGAGAAGTGACGAACGCAGAAGTGCAGTGGAGAGAGCAAAACAAAAGTTTTTGTAAAGAAAAATGTCGGATTTTGATATTTCCTTTGCTAAACAAATGCGATTTTCTTGTCTACACATGTACGACAGTTAGAAGAAGCTAGAGATTACTGTTTATAAAGTTTCACATAAGGATATTATACTTACAAAAATGCACTGTTTTGCATCAGGAGGTTTTTGTTAACCCCCCAGAGTCTGGGGGACACTATTTATGATGGATGGATGCACTATATTGGACTTCTTTTGGACTATTGAAAAATAACACCCATTCACTGCCATTATAAAGCTTGGAAGAGCCAGGACATTTTTTTTTTAAATAACCCCAATTGTATTTGTCTGAAGAAAGTCATATACACCTAGGATGCTTTGAGGTTAAGTAAGTAAGTCCTGGGGTAATTTTTATTTTTTGGTGAACTATTCCTTTAATAACATAATTGACCAGCCCTGCCCTTCCAACTGTTTCTGTCAACCATAGTATCAGAAAAGAATTGGGCATAGCTCTTTTCTAATGGAAGTCTTAGAAAAGTGCTGTATTTTCTCTTTTTCAAATAAATTTGAAGAAGTCAACTAGGCCTAAGTGTCAACCCTCTTTCTTCAAAAGAACATGTAGAATATAAGAACAACTACATTTGCTCCAGAGTTCATAATTAATTCATGTATTGATTCAACTAATTGGTGTTGTTAGTAACTCAGAATTACAATTTATTGTACCATCGCAAATCTTTTGGTGAAACTTTGAAAACAAGTGTGTTCATGTGCAATAGTGCAATGAACCACATTCAAATGAAGCTTCTCTAATGTTGTTCTAAACTACTGTGACTTTCTATCTTCCATGGAACATAAAAAGAGAAGATTGTGAGACTACTGTCCCTCTGCATGTATAGTGAATTGAGGACAGGAGTTTTCAAGCAAAAACACCATCAAATTATAAAAAAAAAATGTGACTCATACTACCTAATCTTCTGAACTAATTTGATATCTTTTTGACGAAACAATCCAATATTCATGACATTATTCCCTGATAATCTTCCCCTCCAGTGGGATGTTAACTGTTGTGACTGAATCACTGAGTCAATAAATTAAACTCAAGAACCAGATCAGTTCGGATTCTTGAACAAATCACTCAAGAGTGGTTTTGTTTACTGGACAAATGAAAAGATCTGACTCATTCATTCATAAAATGGACATTCATGCACGTCACATGAACATGAATGCATCTGAACTCTTCATGTTCGGTTCACTACATAAAATTAGAATTTAGGTCCGGCCTTCATGTGAACCACTTTGATTGTTACATTACAATTTTTTTTCTTAATTTTTTTTTCGAGCCTGACAGCCCCATTCACTTTCATTTGAATAATACCTACAAGTGATCAGAACATCCACATCATTTCTCCTTTTGTGTTACACAAGAATTTCAGTCATATATATAAACATGACAGTGAGTAAATAATGACAGAAGTAAATTTTTTGGATGAACTAACATATACAATAAAATATGTCTCTCACACACTCTCTTTCTTTTTGTGTGTGTGTTGCAGGTAGTGGTCTCTCATCTTCTCCTAGTTTTACTGAATCTACCAGTGACAGACTGTGTACCCAGTTCACCTCCACACGACAGAAACTTCCCCCATAAGCAGCCTGCACACATCTGGATCTAACCATATTAATAGAACAAATACATACATAAGCGATTTTAGTGGTTGTACACCAAATGTGTTTTTGATCACCACATGTAAAGGGTGAAAATTTTTATCAGTGAAAGACAAAGGCAAAGACTGAACGTTGACATCAGTATCAACTGGCAAACTCTCCTTGGTTCAGAATAGAAAACTGATTTTAACCTTTTTCGTTATCATTGGACTAAACTGTGACAATATATCTGAATTCCTTTACTACTGTAGTCACAGTCCTAAACCATAACTCTCATTAATCCCCATCCAGTTATTAAATGATGTACATTTCTCTCATACAGGGTTCTGTTTGTTTGTTTTTATTTGGTAGAGTTTATGAATAAAGAAGCATCTATCAAAAGGTCTCAATGAAATTTTGGTTGAAGGCAACTTTTAAGTTAAGACATCAATTACATTGAACTGCTATTATTTATTGAAAGCTTTTGCAACAAGACTTTATTATCAATATTCATGATTTGAGCACTTCTGGTTAGATGCCAACTGCATTACGTTGCCTTGTACCTTACATGTGCAATGATAATAAAGTTTTATTTTATTTTTGCATAATTGATTCTGTGATCGATCCCGTCTGTTTAAGAATGCCGTGAACGAGCACTTATCCTATACTATACAGATGGATTATGTAATAAGTGTATGTACACTATAAGCAAAACTATGAACATCATTTACCCTAGTGCAATGGACAGTAAAAAAGTGCCTAGAAAAATATTTGAGTGTGCAAACTGATTATTCAGTATTCTGGATAAACAGACAGTAGTGCAAGTAATAACAAGTGAACTGTTTTGTTTGTTTGTTTGTAAACCAGATGTAGTGTCGAGGAGGGGTTAGAAGTGTGTGTGTGTGTGTGTGTGTGTGTGTGGGTGTTGGCCGGGGTGGGGGGTGGGGGGGTTCAGAGGTGCTCATGAAGCACCTCCAGGAGAGCAGGAGGTTAATCTAACAGTCTATGATCAGGGTGAGAGGAGTCCTTAAGAAGGCAGCGAGCTCAAATTTGCGTTGGGCAGTTTTCACCACCCTCTGCAGTGCCTTGCAATCAGCAACTGAGCAGTTCCCATACCAGACTGTGATACAACTGGTTCTCTCGATCACACACCGGTAGAAGTTCACCAGGACGGCTGAAGACAACTGGTTCTTCTTTAGTGTCCTAAGGAAGAAGAGGCACTGGTGAGCCTTCTTGACCAGACTGGAGGTGTTTGTGGTCCAGGACACAGGGGTGTGTCTAGAGCATTTTCAGTGGGGGGTTGGGGCAATGCTGGGGCACTGCCTCCAAATGGGGTGGCCGCAGGTGACAAAAAAAAAAAAAAATAAATAAAAAAAAAAAAATATTCTACAGTATATTACGTAAATCCTATTGATTTTTTTTCTTTTTTTTTAACAGTAGATTTAATCTTCAAAAATGACCTTGTTGTATGATTTATGTATTTTGAATTCTCCCTTCAGATTAGACTATGGAACTGTAGTGTTACTTGTTTAGAATTAAAAAATTTATTTGCTTTTAATTTATGTCATTATGTCCTTTTTGAGCAAGCATCTTATACATATATTAGACCAATTTGTCAAGTCTGCCTAGGAAACTCAAAATTGGATTAAAAATTAAACTATGCTATAAATACTTGGATTATTATATTATTATATTATTTGTAAGTTGCTTTGCTAAAGGAATAAATGAAGGTAAATGTTGTATATCTTTTTAAAAGTTTTTAGGCAGCTGATTGTACCCTTGGCTGAGAGGACAGCATCTGTGCATTTAGTTACCAGTGAATGTTTGCATTAATTTTTTGCATTCTGCTCCATTATTCTCAAAGGCAAATGATTGTCTGCTTGTTTAGATGGTTTCAAAGATTTGTTTTACTAATTCTGATTTGCATTTCCAAAACAAAAACAAAAAACAATCCATTTGGTCTAATCACGTTATGACACATTTCTTTTTTTCTTTTACAACTGGACAGTAAGTTGGTTGAGTTTGCCATTTACTTGGTCATAGATAGTAATAAATTAATATTTCTGTGTATTATTCTTTGTCGTTTGTGTGTAAAATGTACTTAAACTATATGCACTTAACAATTCACCTTTTGCCAACATTGTGCACTTCTGTTTCTGTAAGGCAATGGATGTTTAATTTCATCCATGCTTGAATAACCAGTTACCATTCTTAAGGGTTATAACAGAGCAAATAAAAATTAAACTGTATTTTTTTTTGTTTTTGTTTTTTTGATGTGACATACAGCCAAGTATGGTGACCCATACTCAAAATTCATGCTCTGCATTTAACCCATCTGAAGTGCACACACACACACACACACACACAGTGAACACACACACACACTGTTAACACACACCCGGAGCAGTGGGCAGCCATTTATGCTGCGGCGCCCAGGGAGCAGTTGGGGTCCAGGGCCTTGCTCAAGGGCACCTCAGTCGTGGTATTGAAGGTGGAGAGAGCGCTGTACCTTCACACCACCCACCTACAATCCCTGCCATTTGGATTTTGGATTACGAGTCCAAATCTCTAACTATAAGGCTACAACTATTTGCATATTGTTTAGATGAGAACCAAATCTGGAATCATTTAAAACAAGCTGGAAAACACACACTCATAACTTAAGTTAACTTAAAGAACTCATTATTTTGAAGTAAAGATTTATCTTAAAATATCACATTAGCAAACCATATAAACTTTTCACACATACTGTGTGTTCATGATAGCAGCCAGAAAATTATATTTGTTACAGCCAAGGCATTTTCACAGTAGTTCATTAAGGCAAACTGTGTTCTTGTTAGCATGTGTTCATAAAAGAAACTCATTTAAGTACTAACCTAATTAAACATGAACACATCTGTCCATTTTTTCATCTTGCAAAATTATGGTTAAAATAACACTTTATTTCACATATTATCAAGTCCCATGCAAAACATGATGCAAGTTGGAATCGTGTTTCCAGGTTTGCTACTTTTAAACAACAATAATCACAACCACAGCTCACATGGATAAAGACAATGAAATTGTGAAAATCTTTGTTTAACTTGGCTTAAGTACATTGAAGCTAAATCCATTTTTCATGCCATATTTCCCTGTCACAAGTTTCTTTCTTAGAAATATTATAAGGTTTATTTGATTGATTAAATGCACCTATTATGTATTGATTCAAGTCCGAATTACAGTTTATTGTACCATCGCAAATCTTTTGGTGAAACTTTGAAAACAAGTGTGTTCATGTGCAATAGTGCAATGAACCACATTCAAATGAAGCTTCTCTCATGTTGTTCTAAACTACTGTGACTTTCTGTCTTCCATGGAACATAAAAAGAGAAGATTTTGAGTAGACTACTGTCCCTCTGCATGTATAGTGAATTGGGGACAGGAGTTTTCAAGCAAAAACAACATCAAAATATCTTAAAAGTTATGACTCATGCTACCTAATCTTCTGAACTAATTTGATATCTTTTTGACGAAACAATCCAATATTCATGACATTATTCACTGATAATCTTCCCCTCCAGTGGGATGTTAACTGTTGTGACTGAATCACTGAGTCAATAAATTAAACTCAAGAACCAGATCAGTTCGGATTCTTGAACAAATCACTCAAGAGTGGTTTTGTTTACTGAAAAGTGAATGAAAAGATCTGACTCATTCATTCATAAAATGGACATTCATGCACGTCACATGAACATGAATGCATCTGAACTCTTCATGTTCTGTTCACTACATAAAATTAGAATTTTGGTCTGGCCTTCAGATGAACCTGATGGTACCTTTAAAATTTTTTATTTTTTTTCGAGCCTGACAGCCCCATTCAATTTTATTTGCATGATACCTACAAGAGATCAGAACATCATAATTTACCCTTTTGTGTTACACATAAGAATTTCAGTCATATATGAGCATGACAGTGAGAAAATAATGACAGAAGTTACATTTTTGGATGAACTAACATAAAATATGTCTCTCACACACTCTCTTTCTTTTTTTTTTGTTTTGTTTGTGTTGCAGGTAGTGATCTCTCATCTTCTCCTAGTTTTACTGAATCTACCAGTGACAGACTGTGTGCCCAGCATATATACATATACCGTATGCTAAAACTGCTGTTAGTGTGACAGCAGTATTCTAAAACTACATGCAGAATGCATTTTGTGCCTAGAAAAGAGACTTCAGTAAATAATCCACCAACATATTGAATTTCTACAGAAAGACAGGCTATTTTTTTATTATCCTTTTAAAAAAAAATATGATTTAAACAAAATATTTGGATAGACAAATAATTCCCAGTGTATGTGTAATGTGTTGTGGCTTGTTTCACTTCTGCTCGATGTACTGTTATTTTACATTTGACAGAGTAACGCTACTTGTCTACCTTTGATTAATTCCTTCTGCTTTTATTATTCTTGTTTGCAAGTTGTTTTGCCTAAAGGCTTTGCTAAAGGAATAAATGAAGGTAAATGTAAATTTTGTAGTTCTTTTCAAGTTTTTAGGCAGCTGATTGTACCCTTGGCTAAGAGGGCAGCATCTGTGCATTTAGTTACCAGTGAATGTTTGCATTAATTGTTTGCATTCTGCTCCATTATTTTTTTCAAAGGCAAATGATTGTCTGCTTGTTTAGATGGTATTAAAACTTTGTTTTACTAGTTCTGATTTGCATTTCCAAAAAACAACAACAACAAAAACAGTCCATTTGGTCTGTTGACATGAGATAAAGTCACATTATGACATGATTATGGTTATGATTATGATTTTGCCATTTAGTTGGTAAAAGATAGTAATTCATTAATATTTCTGTATTACTCTGTGTAGTTTTGTGTGTAAAATTTACATGACAACTATCTAACAATTCACTTTTTGACAACACCTTGCACTTCTGTTTCTGTAAGGCAATGGATGTTTCATTTCATCCATGCTTGGATAATTGGTAACCATTTCGAAGTGTTATTAACAGAGCAAATAAAAAGCAAACTGTATTTGCATATTGTTTAGGTGAGAACCAAATCTGGAACCATTTAAAACAAACTGGGAAACACACACATTTATAAATTAAGTTAAACGTATAGTTCACCCAAAAATGAACCATCAGCAAGCCATCCTAGGTGTATATGACTTAATTCTTTCAGACGAATCCAATCGGAATTGTATAAAAAAATGTCTTCGCTCTTCCAAGCTTTATAATGGCAGTGAATATTGTCAATAGTCCAAAAGAAGTACAATAAAGTGCATCCATCTTTAATAAAAGTGTCCCACATAGCTCTGGGGGGTGAATAAAGGCCTCCTGAAGCAAATCAATGTGTTTTGCAGGATCAGCAAAAGCTTTTGATCCAGGAACATGTCTTACTTGGCAAAATCATGGCGACCAAATCCTTTAAGACAGATTATTATTATTTATTTTTTTATCTTCATTGATAGTGATATAGCTTTTTTTGGAAAAATCTGTGGAATAATTCGATTTGGACGGCTCACAAGTCGGTTTTGACTCTAAAAAAACTTTTTTTTGCTGGGGATGTTTTACATCATTTCAGTGACTCTAGTGGACACTTTCTGCGTATGGTCATCTGTTTAAATAATACTGTGATTATATTAATTAATGGTTACTAGTTCTCTTGAGAATGACTCTTGAGAAAATTCTGCTGTGGCTTCCAAATGCTTTATTTTTCATTGGTGGGGGCTTTAATATTGTGCATAATAATATTAGTCTTCCTCTACTAATTCTAAATAAACAATATTTAGAGATAAATTTGATGTTTGCAGGAAGACATTTCATGGTATTAAATCGTATTTGGAGTAACAAAATTTGTTCTAGACAATCCTGTAAAGACTATTGGCTTATTTCACAGTGTGTCAGGGATTTTAATGTTTATGTTAGCATTCTACCTATGACTGATCAAAAGGCAACTCTTATCCAGTCCCTTTTATCTTCAGTTTTCTCTTCTCCAAGACCTATTCTCTTATTGGAAGCTCAACTCTTATAACCAATTGAGATAAAAAAAAAAAAAAAAAAGTTGTTATTTTTTGATTAAATATTACTGAATCAAAGCTAATAATTAGAGAAAATTATTCAATGTAGAACTTGATAGAATGTTTTTCCTCTTTTTTTCTTCTCAAATGGAGGTTTTTGTTTCATAAATATTGGTATATATTTTATATACAGTAAATTACCACTAGCTTAGTGTTTTGTTTTTTGGCTATTTTCCAGGTTTTTTGTATATTGTTTATATATATGTTATTGTTGTTGCTATAATATGAAATTGAAATTATGTGTATTTATATTTATGTTCATAAAAAAGCTAGAGGTTACTGTTTATTAAATGTAAAATTTTGATTTTTTTTCTTACAAAAACACATTGATTCGCTTCAGGAGGCCTTTATTCACCCCTTGGAGCCGTGTGGGACAATTTTTTATGGATAGATGTGCTTTATTGGACTATTGACAACAAACATCTACTCACTGCCATTATAAAACTTGGAATAGTTTATATATATAATATAATTCCGAATAAAGTCCTATAAACCTAGGAGTAAATCATGGAGTAATTTTCATTTTTTCCACATTTTTTTCATCTCTAACACTTTATTTCATTTACTCTCTTTATCCAGACCCAGGCAAAACATGATGGAAGGTTGAAATCATGTTCCCATATTTGCTACTTTTAAATAACAACCAACACTTCTGTAATCACAGCTCAAATGGAAAAAGTAAAATTGGCTCAGCACAATGAAACTGTGACAAAATCTTGAAACAATTTTAAGTACATTGAAACAAAATCCATATTGCATGCCATATTTCCCTGTCTCTAGTTTCTTTCTTAGAAATATTATGAGGTTTATTTGACTGGTTAAATGCACCTGTTCTGTTTGTTCTGTCTGTACAGGTGTTCAGTGATTGGTCACAGCATCACAGTCATTTGTCATTGGCTGTATGTCAGTTTAAATAAGAGAGAGCCAGTGTCATCATGCACAGTTCTGTTCTCAATTGAGAGAACATCGTCACTTGATGAAGATGAAGACAACACTCGCTGTGCTCCTAATCATGGAGCTCTACGGACTCTCCTCCGGTCTCATGAAAGAACATTTCTTTGTGAATGAGAATGAGTCATGGTCTTCTGCACAAGAATATTGCAAAACTAATTTTCACGACCTCTCCACCTTTACTGATGAGAATGAGTATAAGCAGTTTTTGGGAGATGTAGCTGATCAAACGTCTGCTGCCTGGGTTGGACTGTACACAGAATCAGGAGTCTGGAAGTGGTCAGGAGGAGAAAATGCAACACAAATTAGCTGGGATCCTAGTAATGGAAAACTAGAAAATGATACCTGTGCTTTCCTACAGAGTGGCCTTAAGAAAAAAGTAAAATGCACTGCTAAATACTCCTTCTTCTGTATGAATATAATAGAGTTTGTTCTGGTGAGTCAGAAAGAGACCTGGGTTGGAGCTCTGGAATACTGCCAAAAACAATACAATGATCTGTCAAGTCTGAGCACAATGAAAAGACTGGCTTCTGCTTCACTGGAAATCACACAGGCTGAAACAGATTATGTGTGGACTGGTCTGCGTTTTCTAGCAGGGGACTGGTTCTGGGTCAATGGAGATGATCTTAACTACACAGCCTGGGATCAGAATGAACAGCCCCAGTGTCCTGCAAGAGACCTTCGTTGTGGAGCCCTAGACAAGCAAACACATCTTTGGACACACAGAAACTGTGACGAGAAGTTTCACTTTCTTTGTCAGAAGAAAGTAGAATGACACAAACCAATTCATGAAAAAGCAAAAAGGTAATTTTTGTGAAAATTATGAAACCCTTTTCTAAAGAAGAGTTCAAATTTCATGTTAACAGCGAATTTGATATTTTAAAGGTGCAATGTGTAATATTTATTATGATCTATTGACATAAATAGAGTTTAACGGTGGATAAAGACCTTACTCAATGAACCATTATGTTTTTATTACCTTAGATTGAGGAATTATTATCTTCATACACCGCGGGCCCCCTTACATGGAAGTCGATCATGTTTCTACAGTAGCCCTAAACGGACAAACTGCTCTACAGAGCACATTTCGTCTCTTTGTTGTTCTTGCAATAAAACTCTGACATAATGATAAACAAGTACATTAAGATTCACATTCTGAAATATATTTATTGAATAATTAAGTAAATATAATTCCTTAATTTACCTTTGTAAAGAAATCTCTTCTTGTTCTTTTGATTTAATGGTGGGTTGCGAACCAACTTTAAAGGGTTCTACTGTGATGGAGTGTGAAAAGAATGACCAAACCCTCCTATATCCTATTATACAACCCACTATTCTTAATAAATCTCATTACTTCATGTATTTGTTTTCCTGAGTTTGGACCGTCATTTAATAAACTGGTTAAAGTAAATTCCTGGCATTCTACTTCTTGTAATTCTTCCTTAAGAATCCTTCTTTTCTACTGTACATATCTTCATAACATTCTCTACAGTTTCCTCTATTAAACAGACATACCATAAACCTGTGTTATGTTTCTCTATAATGTGTAAAGTATGATTTAGATTTTTTTTTTGTCCTGTTTGTAAATGTGTGAAAATAACTTGTTCTTTTCTGCTTAAGTTGTGAATTATTTTGCTTTTCTTTATGGATTTTTGAACCTTGCAATAGTGCCAGGTCGGCACTGTAATCATACCGTCGACTCGGTATGACATGAGTCCCAAACTGCCATTTCCTATTGCGTGCTTCTAAAATAAAATGTTTTCCTTCTGATCTAATGAGTGCAATGGTTATATTTGGTTCCTTCATTTTAATTGATTCTTTGGCAATTTTGTCTGCTTCCTCATTACCTTAAATGCTCCATGTGTGCTGTCACCCACATAAATTGAATTATAACTCTCATTTGTCATAAACTGTATAATTTCTTTAACAATGTTGATGATGCTCACTCATAAACAATACATCCAAAGTCTAGGGTTGATCACATAAGACCAACATAAATACACTTAAATAACTGTTTGTTAGCACTGCAATATTGTCCTGCTACTGCTCTCATTAAATTAAACATTTTTCCACATATCTTTAATATAAAATCTATATGGTGCTTCCATGATATTTTGTCATCAAACCATAATCCTATGCTTTAATTTTGACACTTTCTCTAAAGAAGGCCCATATCATTTAAACAGTTTATTCTCTTTAATTTTCTTCCCTGTAAATATCTGGCAACATGTTTTAGATATTGAGAATTTGAATCCCCATTCTAATGACCATTTTTCAACTACTTCTATAGCTTCTTGAATTTTATTCATATTAAAATATATATTCGTTCCTCTGTTCCACATTATACCATCATCTGCATATAACCCAGTGCTAATTCTCAAAGCCACATTTCCAAATATATCATTAATCATTATATTAAATAATATAGGACTAAACACATTTCCCTGAGGCATTCCCTTTTCCACAGTTTGAGATACTTCACCATCCAGTTTAACTTGATTTGTTCTGTGAAATAAAAAAACTTAAAACCCAATTCTTCCTTCTACACTCTTCATTTTAATAATTAATCCCTCCTTTCTCCCAACATCATATTCATTTTCCATATCAAAGTAAACTGCCACGAATACCTCTTTAACAACTATAGTACCCTTTCAAGGGAACTTCAAACTGCATCCTCTAGGGGGAGCTATGGGGAACACCTCGTCGTGACATGTCTGAAGCTTACATTGAAAAAACACCAACTTGTTGGCCGGCGACAGCCTCTGACGTCACTTCCGGTGCAACTATAAATAAGCACCGGGAATACACGTCATTCTCTTCGTTTTCACTGACTGTTCTGTTTGAAGCGAGCATCTGAAAGAACCGGTAAGAGTGATCTTTCTCTGTTTATCATGGCAACAACTAGCAAGCGTTTAGACAATGTGTGCATCTGTGTCGGCGTTATTTGACACCCGATGACACACGCAATCTTTTGACACGCGTCATTTGTTTGGGTGAAGAGCACGCACGCAAGGGAGGCCATCTGCGTGCATTGTGAGCGTTAAAATAAATAAATAAATAAATAAAAACTCAGCTCTCGTTCGTCTCTCTTCTGAGGAAAAAAAGGGGGAAAAAACAGCCATCTGCTTCCCGCGGTTCAGGTCCTGTAGCTGCTGAGGCACAGAGGAGAATGAGCTTGTGAGAATACAGGTGGGTATGTCTGAATGGTTTAAAGAGGGATCTTCCCTTTCATGTTCTTAATGGCGGCGGACGCGACAGAGCCTCGGGAGGATGATGTTATATCTTTAACACTTTCTGATACTGAGGTTAGTGCTCTGCTGGGTATTTACCCAGGGAATGTAGGAGATATTTGAGGATGGTGAAGAAGCTGAGGCTCAGCCTTCTCAATTCTCCTGCCCTGCGTATGTAGAGTTGTTGAAGGTTATTTATCGCGCCACGGCAAAGTAAAAAAAAAGGGACTTTCCATTAGAGTGCGCTAACAAGGTGACACTGTGAGGCCAAAAATAGGCATTCTTCTCGATGCTCAGGTTTTGCCTTCAGAACTTTTCGGTATTTCCATTGAGACGGTGATTGAGAAGTTTAGGTAGACTAAGGCACGCTCTGTTGCTTTCAGATCCTTCATTCCATGAAAGTCCAGGTCTGAGCCTGAACAACACAGGGGTCCTTGCCTGTCTCGATCTGAGGATCAAAGATGGGCACAGTCACACAGTCGCAACTCGCGCTCCTCCCCCACCTGTGGGCAGGGGTTAAAGGAATCGTGGGTCATGAGGAGGTAAGCAAAACCTAAAAGATGTGATCCAGACGAGGCAGCAACCACCCTACTGATGGTCCAGACTAAAAGGAGGCACCCCTTGAGCGGGGCTCCAGCGCAGGAGGGTGGGTGAGTAAATGTAACCCTCTCTGTATATACTTATGTGTATTAAATTGCTGGTGGTTATGTGTCTACTAATAAACTCTGTGAGTTTCCGTGGCAGTGCTCAATTACAGTGTTAACTTAACACTCGCAAGCACCAGCCATCCGGCTTCATGTTCCGGTATTAGGCGGCTGAGATCACAGGTTTCTGAGGGGGCCTCCTTGATCATCAGGCCTGGCACAGCAGGGAATTTCATGGATGTCCGGCCATGAGGGGGTCTCCTGGCCACTTAGTGGTGCTGTCGCATCTAGTGGGAAGTAGAGGTGGCAGTTACAGAAGTCTTCTTGTATATGCTGCCTCAGGTGATCCTCCCCTCTTCCAAGGTTTCAAAAATTTGAGCTTGCCTCTCCAGTGAGATTCAGCGCCTCTGTGATGCTTAGGAACCTTTAAAGGGGTCATGAAATGAGAAACCAAATTTGCCTTGATCTTTTGGAATATAAGAGGTCTTTGTACCATTAAAACGTCCTGCAAGTTTCATAGCTTAAGACGTCCTCCCCATTATAAACGAGCCATTTATTTAATCAAGCTCTAAATACAGCTCGTTCTGGATCCATGGTAAGAAGTGACGTCACGGTGCGAAGTGACGTTCCAACCATTTGCATATGACCGCCTCCAGCACAAGACAACTACGCTCATTTCGGATCGTTGTCGCGCTGCGCGCCTCACAAGTGTTCAGTCGACGGACAGCGAGTGGGTCTGTGTACAGGAAAATTACAATGCCACGCAGATGTGCTGTTCCTGGCTGTGGACAAACAACATCTTTGAATACGCTGCCGAAAGATCCTGACGTCAGGGAAAAATGGATGCAGTTTATTTGTATAAGAGAATCTTGAAAATATGTTGCCTTTCTAGTAGGCCTACATGTAATAGAAGATTACAAATGTTGCCTTATCAATGCTGCATCTTCAAATATGGCCTGTGCATGCATTTTTGTCTGCAGTACACCCTATCATTTCATTGAAATTAGGTAAATAATGTTGAACTGTTAGCATATTAAACTATAGAATAATTATGCAACAATAAACCGTTTTCAAGTGTCTCGGGTTACAATTTTTTTATTAATTCAAAATAGTTTCACTTTCCATGTGGACACGGGCTGATCCAGTCTTCGTTGTTGTGGTGATGGTTCATTTTCCTCTGATTCCTCATCTGATTCCGGCTCAAACATATAAGGTTTTATCATTGCAAGAGCCATCGCTTCGAATGCATCACTCGCTACTAAACAGTTACGCTCAATCCGCAAATGTTCCGTCAAATGTCGTTAGCCAATCATAACAGTGGGCGTTAACACTGAACTCTTAAAGGGGAAACAACCCAAAACAGACTGTTTGAATCAAAGGATGAGAAACAGGGTGGGAAAATGTCATAATTCACTACATTTTAAAAGTTTTTTTTTTTTTAACTATAGTAATACTATAATTGCACCTAGGGGACCATAATAATAAAATAAAAAAACCCATGTCATGACCCCTTTAAGTACACACGCTAAGCTTTGTGTACTTTCTCAAAACCACATGGCGGTCTGTGTGCACGTGAACACTTTGCGCACTTTCTAAAATCCAAGTGGTAAGTGGGCACACAAGACTCACGCACACTTTCCTGTGTGGTAAGGATTACGCGCTTCGCTTCGTTCCCTTTTTTGAGATGATTGGACCTTGGTTCCCTTGGCTTAATTTAGCCAGTGTGTATTTGGTTATACACCTTAAGCATCGCTTCCCTCAACACGATGGGCTGTTTGGGTGATTCTCGTGGTAGTTTAGCAGCGCTCCCCTTTTTCCAAGAAGGGTTGCCTATGAGCACGCTACTCTGAGCTTGGAGTTCTCCTCTCATATGAGACTGAATTCTCTGTTTTTTTCACCAGAGGGCTCCAGTATTGTTTCCATAGATTGAGTTGATGACTCTCAAAAATACTGTTTTGAGATACACTATTCCACTATTCCTATGAGCTGCTCTATTAGAGTGCCACGAGAGCCCCTCCTTAGAACAGTATTTGAAAATCCATGCTATGGTAAGTGTGCAAGTGAAGTCTTTGCACACTTTCTGAAATCCACACTGTGGTAAGTTTGGACGCTAGTATTCTGCGTTCTTTCTAAAATCCTATATGGTAAGGGCTTTGTGCCCTTTCTTGAGTTGGTCAAAGCCCTGTTCATCTTGCGCACCACTCCACTCATTTCATGCGAAAGCTAGCGGTAGCCCCTGTGTGACAGGCAAGACTTGGTTTAAACTGCTAGGTTCTTAGCCGTATCCCTTTAAAGGAATCTTTCCTGATTCCAAGCCTTCAGCTCTACCCTGGGCCGAGGCCCTAACAATTAAGTTGGGTATGTAGCTTAGGCCTTTGTCCGTAAGGGGTACTGTCACAAACAGCAGTCTAAACGTCCCAAAGGCAACTCCCATGGAAATGGTAGAGTTGGTACTTAGTGCACGCCATGATTCTGGCCTGCACTCACCTCAGCATGGTAGCGTGGGTATACTGTTCCCCATAGCGACCCCTAGAGGACGCAGTTCGAAATTCCCTTGAAAGGGAACGTCTCAGGTTACGAATGTAACCATGGTTCCCTCAGTAGGGAAAGAGACACTGCGTCCTCTAGCTCCCTGCCATGCTTCAGACAGAAGTTTCAGATGAAGAAGAGAATGACGTGTATTCCCGGTGCTTGTTTATACTCACGCTGGTAGTGGCCTCAGAGGCTGTCGCCGGCCAACAAGTTGGTGTTTTTTCAATGTATGCTTCAGACACGGGTCACAACAAGGTGTTCCCTATAGTGTCCCCTAGAGCAGTGGTTCCCAACCTTTTTCCTCTGGGCCCCCCCATGTACATATTTAACAATCCGTGACCCCCCCCCCCAATATATATATATATATATATATATATATATATATATATATATATATATATATATATATATATATATATATATATATATATATATATATATATATATTAGGGCTGGGAAAAAGTTAATCGCATCCAAAATAAAAGTTTGTGTTTGCATAATATATATGTGTGTACTGTGTATAATTATTGTGTATATAGAAATACACATATATGCATGTATATATTTAATATTTTTATTTATTTATATAAAAATTATTTATATTTATATATAATATAAATTATGTATAAATGTATATACATGCAAAAAAAAATTAAATTAATACATGCATATATGTTTTACTTTGGGCAATTCTGGAGCTATAATTGATTCTTCTTATGAGCATATAAAACAAAACAGCTTCTTGGAAAAAATGAAATTGTAGTAGTTATAAACCAAGGTTTATTTTATTTCAGATTAACATTTGAGGGCAGCAATTGTATTCATGTCAAAATAAAACTGACGTAATGTTACTTGAAGGCATTATAGCCTACTATTCCTGCCAAACTTTCATGGTTCAGTTAGTGTTACTACAGTAAATCCATGGTGAATGTTGCAGATCTGGACACTGGATAGTTCATTCACGGCACAATGTTTCTTCCTGGTTTCCACACGCTGTTTGATTCGTTAATAACGGAGAAATGTCAATGTTTCTCTCTAGATCTCACAGCGATGTTATTACTTCTGTGGCAAATTCAAATGCTTCGTTTACTGGATCTCTTATTAGCGCTGTGTAGTAACAGCGTCGCATGATCACGATCGGCTCGCGCTGCACTGGTCCAAACTGATAAATGGTCCATCAACCACACAATAACGAGCAGTTTCGTTCCGCTTGCATTATGTTTGCCATTTGATGTTGGGCACTGTTGTGGTCATGTCTGCGTCTCTTACATTATGAGCGCGCTTGCCAGGCACAACGCGCCTACATTTGAAATAAAGAAATTGTAATTGAAATTGGCATTGTTAGCATATTATTTTTTTTAAACTTTTAAAAAATATTTTTATATAAAATTATTAGTAGAACATTTTATGCATCTTTATTCACCTCAAAGCATATCCGCTCCCGCGCCCCCCCTGTGAACTCTGGACCCCAGGTTGGGAACCAATGCCCTAGAGGACGCAGTGTCTCGTTCCCTACTCAGGGAATCATGGTTACATTCGTAACCTGAGATGCTTTCTTTACATCTGTTTCCAGCTTTACTAATGGATCTAATGTTGATCATCTAATATTGATGCCACAGCTCTAAATAAATCTCATTGCTCCTTGTAGTCTTTACCGAAGACATCTTTACCCGTGTCAGCCACCGTAGCTTCTCTAAAGGGAGGGGTGAGCGGGGGACTGAGTCGTTGGTTGCAATTCGCAACCTCACCGCTAGATGCCACTTACATTTACACACTGCACCTTTAAACAAACATCCAAAACTGTTTTTGTGTAAATTGGCATTTGATGCTGAACTTACCCTCTCATCTTCTGGTTATAGAGTCCACCAGAGACAAGACTAAAATGTTATTTCCACTCGATAGAAACTGCACCCATAAGCATCTTGCACACATCTGGATCATAACTAAGAGAAGGAGGTAATAAGAATATAATAAATACCAAACATGATCTACATGAACATTGCGTAGAATAATTTAGTTGTATACATTATAAGAGTAATAATAGCATTACTATAATACATTTAAACTGAGCCCTTTCAGCAATAAAAATGGTATTATTATTTTACTTAGTCTAATTAAAGAGTATGAACACTGATATCAGTATCAACTGATCATCACTTAATTAAAATATTGCATTGTATATTATATAATGTCCAAATATTATTATATGTAAAACATAACATATAAACACAATATTTCATTATACAAAGCAGTTTCACATGGAATATTATAATGTTTAGTTAGATGAGAAAGAAAGACATAAACAGTTTTTTCTTGTATTAATAAAATAATCTTTGTTTTATTGGTTGATTCTATTACTGCCATGTGCTATGCTCATTTGGACAAATGTGATCTAGCAAGTGCACCATTAGTACAAAGTTATAACTAGTTTATTTGATAACCCAGTTCTGGGTAAATATCGGACAGAACTGCTTTATTTTGCTGCTTTATTTTGACCCAGTTTGGTGGGTTTCATATTAACCAATTTGCAAGGCCGTTTTTTCATTGTTGTTGTTGTTGTTGATGTTTTGATTTTATTTTTATTTTTTTGGCACAGTGATGGGTCAAACAACCTAATACTGAAGGTTATTTAATAATGCACTCTTCCAGACTTCTGAGGTTCTGAGACTTCAGAAAGGTTTAATGTTTTACAACAAAATAGAGTCAGCAATGGTAATTCTAAGCAAATATTTAATTACTACTAAACACTACTTTCTCGCTAGAAATTATATCAAAAATGGGGAAACAAATTGGTCAAAAACCTACATTATATTTACACACACACACAAGCTGACCACCAGCCAGACCACCTCTTTTTACCTCATCTGTTATGAACTGAATTGAATGCAGAGGATTGTGGGATGTCCAAGGCAGTGAAGGATACATCCACAAATCTCAACACAATTTTCAAGACATACAGAAGAAGGTAATTATTTGTACCATCAAAAGAGTGCCTCTACCAGCTTTCTACTAGTATATCATTTTAACCACTTCATCAAAATAAAACAATAAGGAACTGATGTGGTGACATCTTCTACTCTACTAAAGATGCATTATACCAAACTGCTGTATAAAACAAATAATCGAAAAATAAATGGTAGTAGAAAGGAACTGGGTTACTGGAACTGGAAATAAAAATTGTTGCTGTTACTGTAAATTTACACTGTGCAAGGGGGGAAAGAGGACCAAAAATAGCTGAATTACAGTAAGGTTCACACCAGTCACATAAATAACAAATTTGAGACTTGGTTATAGTTATAAGTTTGAGTATATATGGAGTTATTTTTACTCTATCTTGATGTTAAGTATTAATATAACTCTAGAAAATGTGATAACACAATCACTAGCCTGGAGTTTAGTTTAACTCTATAACTGTTATCATGGTCAGTTTTACTGTAATGGATTGGCATTGGCTAGCATATTCAGAACAGATCCACTTATGTCTTTAACTCTATCACATTTACAATTAAATAAACCGTGAAAGGTTATTACTGAGTACAACAAATTCTGACTAATATTTGGATTTACTGTTTACATCAATTGGTTTAAGACATTCTGTGTTGTGTGCCTCTAGAGCTACTTTCTTCTCTTTGTGATACTTGAAATAAGGTATTTGATAAACAAAAGCTTGGTTTATTTTCACATTTTATTCTACAACATAAAATACATCAGGGTGATACCACCGTACCTACAAAAATACGTCATCACTGCAGCCCTCTGTTACAGTAACAGAGATTGTGTCAAAAACATAGTCAGTTACTGCCATCTAGAGTTGTCTTTTATTTATTGCATTGATTTACACTTCTGAATTTTAGGACTCCTAAATTTCATTAAAATGTCATACACATGTAAAAACAAATAACTACATATTTTCCGGTTTAAGTGTACATAAAAACCTATTTTAGACCATAATAATGTTGTCCCAGTTGAACACAGTTGTCTGAACAAATAATTTTTAATTGAACAATACTGCTAGATTTTAAAGGGATTTTGAGATTCCATCCTGCATTGCAGCATAAATAAATTATGCTGTTCCTGTTCAAGTAGCTATTGTTTTTTGGGTGTTTTATTTATTTATTTATTTATTTATTTATTTATTTATTTATTTATATCATTATTGTTATTTATTTGCTGTGTTATATACAGTAGCTCATCTTTTTACTTTTGTTGATTGTCACCATTATTGAGGTTTATGTGTTGAGGTCTATGCAAAACTGTATCCCAGATATCTTTGTATTTTCAGAAGGAGGAGTGTCCTCCTCAGAAAGAGGTGCTATGGGTGTAGAGGATGAATGCTTAATTTTTTATGTCACTTTTTATGTTTGGAATTCAGCACAAAATTGGTGTCATAATTGTTTTACATTTTTTTTCCTGATATGTTATTTAAAGGGGTCATATGACATTGCTAAAAGGAACATTATTTATAACATATAGTTTTGGTGTAATGAAATGTGTTTATGCAGTTTAAGGTTAAAAAAAAACACATTTTCCACATACTGTACATTATTGTTTCTCCTCTAAGCCCCACCTTTCTGAAACTCTTTGGTTTTTTTAAAGTTCATGTTCTGAAAAGTGAGGTGTGCTATGATTGGCCAAGTATCCAGGGCGATGTGATTGGCCGAATGCCTCAAGCGTGTGACGGAAATGTTATGCCTCTTACCATACTGTGATGATGTGTGTCCCAGTGCGACGAGACAAAAACAATAAAACCCATTACAAACGTGGCTTTTGTTGCATCAATTGAGGACATACAGTAATTACTGATTATAATAACTAATACTGTATTTTTATGCATTGCGTTGGGTATCACGTCACATAAAAATAAAACCATGTCTGTATTTGTGATCGGATTTACAACAAGCACTACTCTACACTGCTCCAAACTCACAGTTTGAATCATCATTGACATTTAAATATGAAAACGTATTTACAGGTTGTGAGTCAGAAGCACCAGACTGTCCTTGCAATGTTGGAACTGCCTCACTTTATAGAAACAGCCTTTGTGCCACAGACAGCCTTGTTCTCTCCCAGGTTCAGGAAACAGTCCTCCATAAAATGTGCTGCAGACATCTAAATATTTAGGTTGAACTGTCCTAGAACAGTGTTGTAAATACAACTTAACGTTAAATGTTAATGTTAAAATTTATTGTGACTATTTCAAGTCACCTCAAGTCACCACATGACCTCCATATGTTTCAAACTGATTTCAATTACTGTTTCAAGGCAAAACTATTTAGAAACTGTTTGAATTTCACCGAGATGCATTTCTGAAGGAGGACAGTAGGTTGCAGGTTATTTGGTAATTTTAGTAGGTAACACCCTCCATAATTATCAGGGCCCTTTAGAAATAAAATATCTTATATATATATATATATATATATATATATATATATATATATATATATATATATATATATATATATATATATATATATATATATATATATATATTGTATCATTTATTGATTTATTTAGCATAAGATACTGGATGATCAAACCTGAGTGTCTTTGACTTTTTTTGGTTTGGCTGACGGGTACAACCCACATTTTCAAAGTATTTTAAGTGATCTTTTAGACATAAACAACTAATTATATATGTGAACACAAATACTTGCTACACAAGCTCATTTTCACATGTTGTGAATTGTTCCTGCATTCTCAGTGTTTCCCAAAGGGATGCTATAGGTGTTAAAGCTGCGGTAGGGAACTTTTGACACTCTAGCGGTTAATAAACAAAACTGCTTGCGTCTTGCGGAAGAACATCGTAGCGGAACTACTTCTCTCTGTTTATGTCTATGAAGAATCACAAAGGTACTGGGTTACTCCGCCGCGTTATCCCCAAAGCAATCTAAAATAGTCCGAATATAAACACTTATTATAGGTGCACCCTAGTGATTCAGGACAAGCCAAAAACACGGTTTGGAAAATGGATTCATGGTGTACTCGCTTATTATATAAATTTTTCTACATTTTGAACACAAACAAAGTTACGGACCGCAGCTCTGATTGGTTATTTTTTACCGGGAGCGATGGCATTTCTGCAAATGACAATAGGACACTGGGAGGAGCCAGAGGAGCTTGATTTTTTCACAGATTATCTGTCTCATATTCTACTGTCAGGACATAATGACAGGTTTAATAAATATGTAAAAAATAATTTTTTACAAAAGTTCCCTACAGCACCTTTAATTGACTTATGGTATTCAAAATGTCAATTTTTTTTTTCTTTAAGACACCTGTGATTATTATTATTATTATTATTATTATTCCTTAATGGGTTTTCCACATTGAGTTTGTTCCACTTTGTTTTGTTCTGGGTGAAAGCGGAGAAAATCTAAATTCACACAATAAACAGATCCAAAGGGCAGAAGTTCATTAAATACATTTTGTAACTTAAAGACAGATTTTTCTTTTTCTTTTTCTTTGGACACTGTATGTAATGCAGTTGGTAACTTATTTGCTTTTGTTATGTCAGGTGAGACCTATGTATGCAAGTGCACCAGTCCAAATACACAACATTTACATTGACTCAAACGTTCACTTCAAAACCAAATCCAGACCTTTTGTTAGTATATGAATAAATGTGTTTGCATGGGAAATAGCTGATGTATTCTTACAGATGAGCACACATGCATTTGCCTGGTAAACTTTTCCATCCTCAGGCCCAAAGGGTGGCAACTGACAAAGACCACCATGGGAGGTCACAATATTCTGATATATGGTTAACAATTGTATTTTATTCACTGATTCATAATCTGTTACTCATATATAAACATTTTTATAGCTTTGGAGGTCTCAAATTTTTTTTGTTTGATAATGAAATATGGAAAATGAAAGACTGGAACCATGTGGTCAGAAAGACTGCTTAGATATCACTCCATCAAATTAATTAACTCCATTAATGTCACAGGGGAAAATCACAGCATAACAGGAATAAACAGAAAGAATGGGACAAAGGAAAGTCCTCTTTTTAAAAATGGAAAGCATGTTTTAATTCCAAAAAAAAAAAAACATTTAGGTAGAATTATTGTTCCACAATATATAATTCATTAAAATGTTTAAGTCCTGTGGCTGCTGGGGTGACCTCTGATATTCTCAGGCTGGATCTGGATGCCCGCTCTACAGCCTCTTCTGAGCTGGCTGACAGGATGTTTTTTGCCCGATCTAGCTCTGGAGAGTTAGATGTGGTGGGAGGTGAGGCAGATGCATCCAGTGAGCCCACCTTCTCCCTCACACCTGCATATGAGGAGTTTGTTGAGGTTATGACTTGGCACAGCTAGACTGTAGTCTAGACTAGTGGTCGACCAATGCCAATGCGATATTGAAAAATCAATCTGAACGATTGGCCGATTTGAGGCTGATGTAAGGCTGATACAATACATGCAATTACAGTAAATGAGAGACATGCAGAAAATGTATATACATATAGTTAGTTTGATTACAGAGCAAGAGGTTGTTTAGATTATAGTATGGGATAGTTGGTCAATAATAAAGATTTATGTCTCTGATGTGTTTTGTTTTGCTTGTCTGTTTCATTGTAAAAATAATACAAGCTTGAAGGCATTTAATTTCATGCTTGATTATCAGCATAAAGTTTTGAAGCATTAAGACCAGAACATATGACATTACGCCAATCATGAGCAATCAAATACAGCGAATATTCCTGAATAAGCATTTAAATATATTATTATTAGATACCATTTTTCATGTTGAGCCAGCTTTCATTTTGCAGTGTACCGGCTTTTGAATCAACTGGAAAACAGCGTCTTGAAGCACCTGAGAACAACGTGCATATCCGAGGAAGAGCCAGTCACGGGATTTTTGATTGTTTGTGAGGTAAACACGGTTTCATTTTTGTTTGAATTTGTTCATATCTCATCTGTATCTCCCACCGGGGGGTTGCCGCTGGACTGCGGATCTGATGTCTGACGGTACTGTTTCAATAAGACTTTGCTGCACGCCGGAGTGTTATTATATGTAACACAACATAGCATCGTTAGAAAGTGAATGATGTTTGGTTATTTTACTGTTTGTCAGGTGCTGGCTTCACATCTGAGTGGCTTGTCTTAAAGAGGAAGCATAAATGCATGATATGGAGTCATAATCTGTTTTGAAAAACATCGGCCACATGGAAAGACTTATCGGCCAATGCCGATATATATAAAATTCAAAATATTGGCTGCGTGATATATTGGTCGAGCACAAGTCTAGACTGTCGGGCATAAATAAATTGCTGCATGGAGCCTCAATTAGCAGTTTCTGATCATAAATGCTCCGCCTTCTTGAGCCTTGCATTTCACCAGCACACATAGTAACCTCAAATTATTTTAACGTGAGGGAACCGTGCAAGTACAGGCATGAGAAGATTCCCAGGGTCAAAGAGTTTCTTGCAAGCTAAGGCTTATGAGAGTCCTTCACCTCAACCTAGCACCTTTAGCTCTTCTGAACCACAGATCTTTTGTCACCAAGCAGACGGCCTGTGCTACCTTCTGTTCAATGGCTGCAATGGTGTCAGTGAGCAGCATCTGTGGCTGATCATCTCTGGGATCTCAGTCTTTGGTCTCTTTGGTGGTGCTTTCAACATGGTGGTCCAGAAGTACGGAGAGGAAAATGTTCAGTTGGTGGCATTCAAGAGAGTCAGGTTCCTTTGGTCCCCAACAATTCTGCTGACACTCAGCCAGGATGGAGACGCTCAGCCTTGTTCCTGGAGAGAGGGTCAGAAGGTGAATATGGCTGCCCACAGTCCTGCTCTTAAGAGAAACAGACTTTATTTTTGAGTGTTTGCTTCTCTGGAAGAAACCCACTACATGTTGGGGAGTCACTTTTAGTATCTCACTATCTTATCTGGAGGAGATGTGTTTGTTTCTTGATGAAGGGAGGTTAGGATGCTGAATTTTCCCACTCTTTAATCGCCATCTACAGTATATACAGTATATATAGGGGATGCTTACCTAATAACCCATTGGAATGGTCATGTATAATTCTATGTTAACAGGATTCAGTAAGGAAGGGTTGTGTTGAGAGAAAAGTGGATGTTGTCGCTATTCATGTCTCACATTCTCATGTATTCAGCCCCTTCAGACACTGTAAGCTGGAGGTGTTTACAGATGCTTCCTGTGGGTTACGAGGAATAGGCAAATGAACAAGAGCAGGAAAATGGACTTGTTGCTATTAGCATCATGCTTGCCCTTTTGAAACCTCTTCCAGCAGTGTGTATGAGATGGAGGTGATAATGTAGATGTAGATTCATACACATAGTATGCTACATCAGTGGTTTTCAATCCTGGTCCTGGGGACCAAGCACTCTGCACATGTTGTTTGTCTCTCATATCTGACACACTCAGCTGAGTTCATGGAGCCCTTGATCTCTTATATATGTTTTATTATTACTGAGCCAAAGAAAAACCAAGCAAGTTATTTTCGATATATGAGATTAGGTGGTAATTCTGGTAATTCTTAGGTAATTCTTAGTCTCTGCAGATCTTCTTACTGTGGAGAATGTTTCCTTTCTGCACCAGCGCTCCCAAAGGCAAATGCTTGCCAGCTTGTTTGGATTGTATTCAAGATTTGCTTTACTTGATTTTGATTTGCATTTTCTTCTTTGGAAAAACAATCAGTTGGGTCTGTAAAACAGAGTACTTGAGAGAAAGTCAGAAGGTGATAGGTTTTAAAGTATATCAGAAACCTAAATATATTGTGACCATGATTTTTGCTATACATTGATTTTCTCAAAGGTAGTAATGAATACATTTGCCAGGTTTCACATTTCAATTCTTGTCTGAATCTCAGACACCATGAACTTTTGATACACATTGGAAGCATTTGATTTAATCTATGCTGAGTTAATCAGAAATTGCTTTGAAGGATTAAAGTAGAACTAATTAAAACAACTTGTATTTGTATATTGCTCAGATGAGAGCCAATCCAGGGACCACTACATTAACCAAATTGCGGAGTGCATGCAAAAATAATTCATGCCATATTTATCTGCCCACAGTTTCTTTCTTAGACATATTAAGAGGTTTCTCTGATTGGTTAAATGCACCTGTTTTGTTTGTTCTGTCTGTACAGGTGTTCAGTGATTGGTCACAGCATCACAGTCATTTCTCATTGGCTGTATGTCAGTTTAAAAAAGAGAGAGTCAGTGTCATCATGCACAGTTCTGTCTTTAACTTCAACTGATCTTTGAAAAATCACAGAACCTCTTCAGCAGAAGAAGATGAAGACGACACTCGCTGTGCTCCTGATCATGGAGCTCTACGGACTCTCTTCTGGTCTCAAGCAACATTTCTTTGTGGATAAGCAGAAGAAATGGTGTAGTGCACAACAGTACTGCAAAACTTATTTCCATTCCCTTTCCACCTTCGTCAGTGACACTGAGAAACACAGATTCTTAGCTAATGCATCTACTCAAACGTCTAATGCCTGGGTTGGACTCTACAAAAAGCCTGAAATTGGAGTCTGGAAGTGGTCAGGAGGTATAGATGCTGTACAAATTAGCTGGGATAATGGTATGCAACAACCAAATAACCTTACCACTGAAAACTGTGCCTTACTATACAAAGACAGAAATGCATTGCATGATGAAAAATGCAGAGAACAGCTAAAATTTTTCTGTATGACAAACTTTACTCTGGTGCTGCAGAATGAGACCTGGGATGGAGCTCTGGAATACTGCAGAACTCATTATAAAGATCTGGCAAGTCTGAGCACAATGGAGAGAATGGCTTCTGCTTTACTGGAAAGCACACAGGCTGAAACAGAATATGTGTGGACTGGTCTGCGTTTTCTAGCAGGGGACTGGTTCTGGGTCAATGGAGATGATCTTAACTACACAGCCTGGGATCAGAATGAACAGCACCAGTGTCCTGCCAGAGACCTTCGTTGTGGAGCCTTGGACAAGCAAACACATCTTTGGACAAACAGAAACTGTGATGAGAAGTTCAGCTTCTTTTGTCAGTAGACGGTATGTCACTTGAACAGCTTTTTTAGGATGCCAAATTGTAACTAGATATATACTGTGCCAATATAATATTTGGGCCAGCTGACATATTTGTACTGTAAACCTCATATATTATCGGAACCTTTAACAACAACAGTTCAACATTTTCATTATTAAAAAAACATAAGCTTAATTGTAAATTTTTTTTGGCCAAGCCGGGTGACACTGCTGTCTCCTGCTCTGTGCTCACTGGAAAGAAGCTTTCCTCTGGATAGGAGACTACATAGACATTACTTAGGTTTTTGTCAAGTCATGTTAAACTTAAATAAATTATATTGTTGTAACCGCCAGATGCATGAATTATTATTACTATAATTATTTTTCAAATGATTGTTATTGTTATTATTGTTACTTTTGAATAAAATAGAATTATATCTTTATCCTCTTATGTTTTACTGTGATGTTTTTGAGAGTAAATCTGTCCACTGTATACTATGTATTCTGGGTTATAATGTAATGTAAAGTAAGTCAATGGCTATCATTTTTAATTAGTGTCTGATGTGAAAATGCTCTTTAAAAGACAATTGGATATTTGAAGAGATAGCATTCTGATCATCCTAAATACGAAATCTTGGTTGTGCTGGAAGAATCTCTAACCCCAAAAGTATCAGTGTTCTAGTAAAGTGAGAAACTCACAAATGCTCCATTTCTCCTTTGTGTATCAAAAGCATCAAATGGACATGGGCAAACTCTAGAATTTAATAAATCACTCTTTCTGCAGTTTAGACACTGTTTTGCAGATCTCATGCACCCTTTTTTGTAAAACTCTAAACACATTCTTACTCATATAAATGCAATTTGCAACGTGATAAACATGAGATGCAGAACCCTAAACACAAGAAAGCAAAAGTTAAGCACAACTGCAACATGGTTGTCAATGTTTACAATACATCTGAATCAATGATTTGAAAGCTTTGTTTGATTTTGAGTAGAGGTGAAATTGTTTTGAAGTGATTGTTTGATTTTGCAAGAAGAGTCAGGGGTTCTGTGAATTTAGTTTGAAAGTTTGGATTTGTGTTTATGGTTTTGAGAAAATTAGTGATAGTTTCAAGAAATGTGTTTTAGCAATTCTGCAAAAACTGTAACACACTTCTCTACACTAGACACAGAAATACCATTATGTCACTTCTTTGCAATTTTAAGACACTTCTTTCCAAAATACAGCCACACACAGTTTTCAACAATGTCCATCATGTCTCTTTATCAACACTGGAGCGAATCCTTAAAAAACATCACATACAGATGAAACAAATCTACCGAGGGCCCTTTAAAAGAAATTCTGAAAGAGTAAAAGACCTATGACATGAATATGTGCAGGTAAGTAAATCTGTTTTTGAGTTTTGCTAATTGATGCTGTTCCAATCCCACTTGAATTTATCTTCATAGATGAGGCTGTTTTTTTAAGAAACATCAATGGCCACATTGTGTGCTGCAATCACGCAGAAGGAGATCCTCCACCGCCATGCCAATTTAGGTCCTTTACAACATGGCCCACATTCTCACCTTTTATAGACATACAAAAATTAAATGTACATTTTTTACTACACAAAATTGTCACAGCAGATGAACAAATGGATGCAGAGCAGATGAGATACATTGTTATCTGGGACTATGTATTTTTCCACTGATCTGCTCTGGACCAAAACTGGTTTCATGATCATGCAGAATTTTCACTCCGATACCTCCCCCCATACTCTGCCTTCCTCAACCCCATTGAAATGTTTTTTTTTTTTTTTCCTGGCATGGTGGTGGAAGGTTTAAGATCTCCAGCCCTATATCAGGATACCCCTCATTCAAGCCATGGATCAAGTGCTATAGCCAGATCCAGCTAGGCGAAGAGATGATGCTTAGGTTATTATATATACATATACATATATATATATATATATATATATATATATATATATATATATACAGTATTGTTCAAAATAATAGCAGTACAATGTGACTAACCAGAATAATCAAGGTTTTTCGTATATTTTTTTATTGCTACGTGGCAAACAAGTTACCAGTAGGTTCAGTAGATTGTCAGAAAACAAACAAGACCCATCATTCATGATATGCACGCTCTTAAGGCTGTGCAATTGGGCAATTAGTTGAATTAGTTGAAAGGGGTGTGTTCAAAAAAATAGCAGTGTGGCATTCAATCACTGAGGTCATCAATTTTCTGAAGAACCGGGTGTGAATCAGGTGGCCCCTATTTAAGGATGAAGCCAACACTTGTTGAACATGCATTTGAAAGCTGAGGAAAATGGGTCGTTCAAGACATTGTTCAGAAGAACAGCGTACTTTGATTAAAAAGTTGATTAGAGAGGGGAAAACCTATAAAGAGGTGCAAAAAATGATAGGCTGTTCAGCTAAAATGATCTCCAATGCCTTAAAATGGAGAGCAAAACCAGAGAGACGTGGAAGAAAACGGAAGACAACCATCAAAATGGATAGAAGAATAACCAGAATGGCAAAGGCTCAGCCAATGATCACCTCCAGGATGATCAAAGACAGTCTGGAGTTACCTGTAAGTACTGTGACAGTTAGAAGACGTCTGTGTGAAGCTAATCTATTTTCAAGAATCCCCCGCAAAGTCCCTCTGTTAAAAAAAAGGCATGTGCAGAAGAGGTTACAATTTGCCAAAGAACACATCAACTGGCCTAAAGAGAAATGGAGGAACATTTTGTGGACTGATGAGAGTAAAATTGTTCTTTTTGGGTCCAAGGGCCACAGGCAGTTTGTGAGACGACCCCCAAACTCTGAATTCAAGCCACAGTACACAGTGAAGACAGTGAAGCATGGAGGTGCAAGCATCATGATATGGGCATGTTTCTCCTACTATGGTGTTGGGCCTATTTATCGCATACCAGGGATCATGGATCAGTTTGCATATGTTAAAATACTTGAAGAGGTCATGTTGCCCTATGCTGAAGAGGACATGCCCTTGAAATGGTTGTTTCAACAAGACAATGACCCAAAACACACTAGTAAACGGGCAAAGTCTTGGTTCCAAACCAACAAAATTAATGTTATGGAGTGGCCAGCCCAATCTCCAGACCTTAATCCAATTGAGAACTTGTGGGGTGATATCAAAAATGCTGTTTCTGAAGCAAAACCAAGAAATGTGAATGAATTGTGGAATGTTGTTAAAGAATCATGGAGTGGAATAACAGCTGAGAGGTGCCACAAGTTGGTTGACTCCATGCCACACAGATGTCAAGCAGTTTTAAAAAACTGTGGTCATACAACTAAATATTAGTTTAGTGATTCACAGGATTGCTAAATCCCAGAAAAAAAAAATGTTTGTACAAAATAGTTTTGAGTTTGTACAGTCAAAGGTAGACACTGCTATTTTTTTGAACACACCCCTTTCAACTAATTGCCCAATTGCACAGCCTTAAGAGCGTGCATATCATGAATGATGGGTCTTGTTTGTTTTCTGACAATCTACTGAACCTACTGGTAACTTGTTTGCCACGTAGCAATAAAAAAATATACTAAAAACCTTGATTATTCTGGTTAGTCACATTGTACTGCTATTATTTTGAACAATACTGTATATATATATGAAACAAATATGTCCATGAACTTCCACCAACTTGCCACCAGAGGTCACCCTTCCATTATATTGACTCTCACTCCAAACAGGCTGTTACACATCACCCTGAACTACATTTCCCATGCTCCATTGCACTAATCACAAGCTACCAATTACACCCACTATAATGTACGTACTTATACTAAGCCATTAAAAAAAAAAAACTCTTCTGGTGAAGAAAAAATACACACATTTGAGTGTGTAGTAGAAGAGTAGAAGAGTTAGTAGCACTCTGTCGCACCTGTTACATGCACCCTGTCACTGTAAACTGGCCTGTCAGTCATCTTGTAACAGTTAACATTCTCCACATTTCATTTAGTTTAACTTCCTACTGTACTGTATAGAAAAGAAGTAGCTAGGTGATCTGCCAGTTACGGGTCTTTCATGCTGTGAACACTGCTCATATTTTTTGCATGATGCATTTAAATGTTAACGACCAAATGGATGTTTCATGCAAGTTCACAGTGCTGTTGCAGATGAAATATAACACAGAAAACAACAACAACAACAACAAAAAAAACGGTCTGTCCATACAGTGTCAACCCATGAATCTATTCCTGAATTATCTGTCTGTCCACTCATTTTAAGTAATATGTCTGATTTTGAACCATACATGTCTGTCCTGTTTCAGTCACTGAAATTTCTATCAGACCAGTTTCTAATAATCCATCTAATTTTGCACAATCTGTCTGTCTTGTACCAACTAATGAGTCTGATTTTGAGTCATCTATCTGTTCTGTTTCAAATGATGAGCTTGAGTTTGACCAGTCTGTCTATCCCATTCCTACCTATGCATTTAATTATGAAGTGTCTGCCTGTTCAGCTGTCACCAGGGAAAGTATGGATGAACCTTTTGTGTTCTCTGCCTCTGTCCTTGGGGCAGTGAATACTCTGTATGTGTTGTCTGTCTCTGCTTTTACCAGGTCTCAGTCTCTGCCATGGTTTCCTAATCCATCAGCTCCGCCCTGGTGGGCTTCTGTCCCGACTGTTCCGTTGTTAAGGGCTTCTGCTCTGTCTGTTCCAGCCTGGTGGTCTTCTACTCCTCCGTGATGGTATTGTGTTCCGTTTGCTCTGGCCTGGTGGTCTTCTACTTCTCCGTGATGATATTTTGTTCTGTTTGCTCTAGCCTGGTGGTCTTCTAATCCTCTGTGGTGGTCTTCTGCTCCATCTGTTCTGGCTTGGTGGTCTTCTACTCCTCCGTGATGGTATTTTGTTCTGTTTGCTCTGGCCTGGTGGTCTTCTAATCCTCTGTGGTGGTCTTCTGCTCCATCTGCTCCTCTGTGGTGGTCTTCTGCTCCATCTTCTCTGGCCTGGTGGTCTTCTACTCCTCTGTGGTGGTCTTCTGCTCCATCTGCTATGGCCTGGTGGTCTTCTGCTCCTCTGTGGTGGTCTTCTGCTCCATCTGCTCTGGACTGGTGGTCTTTTGCTCCTCTGTGGTGGTCTTCTGCTCCATCTGCTCTGGACTGGTGGTCTTCTACTCCTCTGTGGTGGTCTTCTGCTCCATCTGCTCTGGCCTGGTGGTCTTCTGCTCCTCTGTGGTGGTCTTCTGCTCCATCTGCTCTAGTCTGGTGGTCTTCTACTCCTCTGTGGTGGTCTTCTGCTGCTCTGTGGTGGTCTTCTGCTCCATCTGCTCTGGCCTGGTGGTCTTCTGTTCCTCTGTGGTGGTCTTCTGCTCCATGTGCTCTGGCCTGGTGGTCTTCTGCACCCCTGTGGTGATCTTCTGCTCCATCTGCTCTGGCCTGGCGGTCTTCTGCTCCTCTGTGGTGGTCTTCTGCTCCATCTGCTCTTTCCTTGTGGTCTTCTGCTCCTCTGTGGTGTCACGAATCCTGTCCTTGAACTTACATCCACTTGCACACACCACACAGACCACCACACAGACTGTTACACATCACCCTGGACTACATTTCCCATGCTCCATTGCACTAATCACAAGCTCACCTGAAACCAATCACACACAGTTGCTACCAATTTCACCTACGGTACTATAAGAATCAGTCTCAAACAACCATTCACGGCAGAGTATTGTTTAGCATGAGGGATGTTACGATTACCGGTTCGATGATAAATCATGATAAAATGTAATAGCTTACCTAAAGCAGCAGTTCTCAATTTCAGTCCTCATGCCACAGCAGCATATTTCACTTCAGAAACATAAGAATATTCGGTGACTTGCGCTAACTGTAGTATTCCAATAAACCATGTTAAAACTATTCTTCTAGTATTTTGCATGTATTTTTGGTTGAATATAATTTCTGAATAAAACAGATTTTTCAAGCATAGTGAAATAATTAGGCTGCAGAACTGTTTCTGATCAGTGGAGTGAGGAGTGGTGCGGGGAGCGGGAAATGGTGTTTGATGGAGTGATGTTTGAATGCTTGGAGCGCGGAGGGGAAATTGTTGTCCCTCCACTCTGCTCACATACTCTGGTGCGAGACGTGAATTTAAATGTCCGTATGTGAAGTCGTTGTGCAGCGCAAATCCATGAATGAATGTTCCAAAGTGAGGTAAACTTCAACAGAGCAGGGAGCAAGGAACACTGTATAGGGACCATGTCAATGTGCACAGTTCGTGCACGGAGCTCACTTCTAACAAGCTGATTATCTGAATCAGGTGTGTTAACAAAGAGAGACATGTGAAATATGCAGAGATGGGGGGCGCGAGAACTGGAATTGAGAACTGCTGACCTAAAGGAAGTGTTCTTAATAGCAATACTATTGCGATCACTGAGGTTTATCAAACAATTATAATGTTGACATATAGCTACCATTTCTTTATTTACATTTACATTTACTCATTTAGCAGACGCTTTTATCCAAAGCGACTTACAGATGAAGACAGTGGAAGCAATCAAAAACAACAAAAAGAGCAATGATATATAAGTGCTATAACAAGTCTCAGTTAGGTTAACACAGTACACGTAGCATGGGATTTTAACTAATATAATAAATAAAAAGAAAACAGATAGAATAAAAAAATAAAAGAATAGAGCAAGCTAGTTAGAGGTCTTTACACATACACACCCACATACATATACAATTGCATAATAAATGAAAAGAAAATAGAATACAAAAAGATTAGAAAGGTAGTTAGATTTTTTAAAGAATAGAATTAGAATAGTGAGTGTTAAAGTTAGAGGGTCAAATAAAGATGGAAGAGATGTGTTTTAAGCAGATTCTTGAAGATGGCTAAGGACTCAGCTGCTCGGATTGAGTTGGGGAGTTCATTCCACCAGAAGGGAACATTTAATTTAAAAGTCCGTAAAAGTGACTTTGTGCTTTTTTGGGATGGCACAATCAAGCGAAGTTCACTTGCAGAACGCAAGCTTCTAGAGGGTACATAAGTCTTAAGTAACGAATTTAGGTAAATGGGAGCAGAGCCAGTGGTAGTTTTGTAGGCAAACATCAATGCCTTGAATTTTATGCGAGCAGCTATTGGAAGCCAGTGCAAATTGATAAACAGAGGTATGACGTGTATTCTTTTTGGCTCATTGAAAATTAATCTTCCTGCCGCATTCTGAATAAATTGTAAAGGTTTGATAGAATTGGCTGGAAGACCTGCCAAGAGGGCATTGCAATAGTCCAGCCTGGACAGAACAAGAGCTTGAACAAGGAGTTGTGCAGCATGTTCCGAAAGAAAGGGCTTGATCTTCTTGATGTTGAATAAAGCAAATCTGCAGGATCGGACAGTTTTAGCAATGTGGTGTGAGAAAGTCAGCTGATCATCAATCATAACTCCAGGGCTTCTAGCTGTTTTTGAAGGAGTTATGGTTGATGTGCCTAACTTGATGGTGAAATTGTGATGGAACTACGGGTTTGCTGGAATCACAAGCAGTTCTGTCTTGGCAAGGTTGAGTTGAAGGTGATGGTCCATTATCCAGGAAGAAATGTCAGTTAGACAAGCTGAGATGCGAATAGCTACCGTCGGATCATCAGGATGGAATGAGAGGTAGAGTTGAGTGTCATCAGCATAGCAGTGGTATGAAAAGCCATGTTTTTGAATGACAGAACCTAATGATGCCATGTAGATAGAGAAGAGAAGTGGTCCAAGAACTGAGCTCTGAGGCACCCCAGTAGTTACAGTATTGTTCAAAATAATAGCAGTACAATGTGACTAACCAGAATAATCAAGGTTTTTAGTATATTTTTTATTGCTACGTGGCAAACAAGTTACCAGTAGGTTCAGTAGATTGTCAGAAAACAAACAAGACCCAGCATTCATGATATGCACGCTCTTAAGGCTGTGCAATTGGGCAATTAGTTGAAAGGGGTGTGTTCAAAAAAATAGCAGTGTCTACCTTTGACTGTACAAACTCAAAACTATTTTGTACAAACATTTTTTTTTTCTGGGATTTAGCAATCCTGTGAATCACTAAACTAATATTTAGTTGTATGACCACAGTTTTTTAAAACTGCTTGACATCTGTGTGGCATGGAGTCAACCAACTTGTGGCACCTCTCAGCTGTTATTTCACTCCATGATTCTTTAACAACATTCCACAATTCATTCACATTTCTTGGTTTTGCTTCAGAAACAGCATTTTTGATATCACCCCACAAGTTCTCAATTGGATTAAGGTCTGGAGATTGGGCTGGCCACTCCATAACATTAATTTTGTTGGTTTGGAACCAAGACTTTGCCCGTTTACTAGTGTTTTGGGTCATTGTCTTGTTGAAACAACCATTTCAAGGGCATGTCCTCTTCAGCATAGGGCAACATGACCTCTTCAAGTATTTTAACATATGCAAACTGATCCATGATCCCTGGTATGCGATAAATAGGCCCAACACCATAGTAGGAGAAACATGCCCATATCATGATGCTTGCACCTCCATGCTTCACTGTGTACTGTGGCTTGAATTCAGAGTTTGGGGGTCGTCTCACAAACTGCCTGTGGCCCTTGGACCCAAAAAGAACAATTTTACTCTCATCAGTCCACAAAATGTTCCTCCATTTCTCTTTAGGCCAGTTGATGTGTTCTTTGGCAAATTGTAACCTCTTCTGCACATGCCTTTTTTTTAACAGAGGGACTTTGCGGGGGATTCTTGAAAATAGATTAGCTTCACACAGACGTCTTCTAACTGTCACAGTACTTACAGGTAACTCCAGACTGTCTTTGATCATCCTGGAGGTGATCATTGGCTGAGCCTTTGCCATTCTGGTTATTCTTCTATCCATTTTGATGGTTGTCTTCCGTTTTCTTCCACGTCTCTCTGGTTTTGCTCTCCATTTTAAGGCATTGGAGATCATTTTAGCTGAACAGCCTATCATTTTTTGCACCTCTTTATAGGTTTTCCCCTCTCTAATCAACTTTTTAATCAAAGTACGCTGTTCTTCTGAACAATGTCTTGAACAACCCATTTTCCTCAGCTTTCAAATGCATGTTCAACAAGTGTTGGCTTCATCCTTAAATAGGGGCCACCTGATTCACACCTGTTTCTTCACAAAATTGATGACCTCAGTGATTGAATGCCACACTGCTATTTTTTTGAACACATCCCTTTCAACTAATTCAACTAATTGCCCAATTGCACAGCCTTAAGAGCGTGCATATCATGAATGCTGGGTCTCATTTGTTTTCTGAGAATCTACTGAACCTACTGGTAACTTGTTTGCCACGTAGCAATAAAAAAATATACGAAAAACCTTGATTATTCTGGTTAGTCACATTGTACTGCTATTATTTTGAACAATACTGTAGATGTTGAGACTTGGACACCTCACCTCTCCAAGATACTTTGAAGAACCTATCTGATAGGTAAGACTCAAACCATTGAAGTGTTGTTCCTGAGATGCCTTTCGCCAGTAGCGCTGATAGGAGGATCTGGTGGTTAACCTTGTCAAAAGCAGCAGACAGATCAAGCAGGATAAGTACTGAAGATTTGGATTCTGCTCTTGCCAGTCTTAGAGCTTCAACAACTGAGCAAGGCCGTCTCAGTTGAATGTCCACTTCTGAAGCCAGATTTGTTGCTGTCAAGGAGATTGTTGTGTGTGAGAAATGTAGAAACTTGTTTGAACACAGCTCGTTCAAGTGTTTTTGCAATAAAAGGAAGAAGGGAAACTGGTCTGTAGTTCTCTAAAAGAGATGGGTTGAGGTTGGGTTTCTTAAGTAGTGGAGTTATACGTGCCTGTCTAAATGATGAGGGAAAGACACCAGTGTGAAGGGAAGTGTTGATGATGTGAGTGAGTGCAGGTACAACTTCAGGAGAAATGGCTTGAAGGAGATGAGATGGAATTGGATCAAGCGGGCAAGTTGTAGGGTGATTAGAAAGGATGAGTTTTGACACTTCTGCCTCAGAGAGTGAAGAGAAGGATGTAAATGAGTGTAAGTTTGCTGGTGATATGAGCTTGACTGATTGTGGTGTGGAAAATTGTGCACTAATGTGTTTAAATTTATTAATGAAAAACGTTGCAAAGTCGTCAGCTATTAGAGATGAAGCAGGAGGAGGAGGACAAAGAAGTGAGGAAAATGTTTTAAAAAGCATGCGAGAGTTATATGAATTGTTAATTTTGTTATGGTAGTATGTCCTTTTAGCAGAGGAGACATTAGCAGAGAAAGAAGATAGGAGTGACTGATACACAATAAGATCAGTAGTATCTTTGGACTTGCGCCACACCCTTTCAGAAGCTCTAAGCTTCGAACGTTGTTCGCGTACAACATCAGATAACCAAGGGGCAGAAGTGGTGTTACGGGCTGGCCTTGAAGATAAGGGGCAAACAGTGTCTAAACAAGATGTAAGAGTGGAGCAGAAAGTATCAGTAGCACTGTTAGCATCCAAAGATACAAACAGTTTAGGGGAAGGAAGTGAAGATGAAACTATTGCAGATAGCCGGGAGGGTGAAAGTGTGCGTAGGTTACATCGAAAGATGACATGTGGAGGGGTAAGTGATATGTCAGGGATCATGGTGAGGTTAAGAGTGAGGAGGAAGTGATCCGATGTGTGCAGTGGAGTAACCAGAACATGATCAGTAGAGCAGTTTTGTGTATAAATAAGGTCCAATTGGTTGCCTGATTTGTGAGTAGCAGTAGTTGACACTCGGTTGAGATCAAAAGAGACTTGCAGAGTGTGGAAATCGGCAAACAATGGTTTATCTAGATGAATGTTGAAATCTCCAAGCATAACTAGGGGAGTACCATCCTCAGAAAAGGTTGAGAGCAACACATCTAATTCATCCAAAAAGTTACCCAGTGGTCCTGAGGGTCGATAGACAACTAAAAATGTATTTTAAAAGGGTAGGTAACAGTAACTGAATGAGATTCAAAGGAGCTGTTGATACCCAAAGATGGTAAAGGATTACATTTCCAATCATTAGAGATGAGCAGACCAGTACCTTCACCTCTTCCAGTCAAACGGGGAGAGTGGGGAAATGAGAAATTATTGGAGAGTGCTGCAGGTGTAGCAGTGTCCTCTGGTTTGATCCAGGTCTCTGTTAGGGCCATGAGATTAAGCTTTGAATGACTAATAATAGAAGAAATGAAATCAGTTTTGTTTACAGCAGACTGGCAATTCCAGAGACCAATAGGAAAAGAAAGTAGTGTATTAGCAGACATAGGCAAAGTATGCAGGTTGTTAAGATCTACATTGTGTGTTGCATGGTTTATGAGTGGTAATGATAGTAGGGATCTGGAAACACATAGTAAGATTTGGTTATTAAAAAAAACAACTGAAACAGAAATAAAACAAGGAAAAGGGAAAAGATTAATCAAAAAAATACATCCCCTGCCGGTTTCCCTGCCCGTTGGAGTCGCATGGTAAAGTCGATGGTCTTTACACTCTTCGGTCTTCACACGAGGAGGGCTTAACTGGAGGGCTGCCGTGACCGCTGCCGCGGTATACTAATCTTTTTTAAAACCGACAAAACGGAAATTGAATTCAGCTGAACGTACTTTACTGTTTATCACAACAAAGGTCTAAGCAAGCGCCCAACACTGACAACGTATGCGATAGAGTACGAGACCAAACGCAGCACGTCTCAACACAGTAAACAAACAAGTGTTTCCTAGCAACGACAACTGCGCTAAACACTAATGAGACAAGATATAAATACACTTACGATCTGCTTTTAACTCCCGCTGATTTAACTGCTTCTCACAAACGGTATTTCTTTACACTCTCTTGTTTTATTATTATTTTTCTTCTTTCTTATTTAAAGGCTGAAATGTGAGGTTTACCTTTTTGTTAAACTTTTTCAAAGCTTTATTTGAACATTTACATTAGATATCTCAATCCTGAAATCTTGAACACTATTAAACTGTTGTCAGTTAAGTTGTCATTTAAAATCCGGACATCATTGGTAATGTTATTGTTTTAGTGATTATGCGAACAAAAAGTCATTTTATTTGTTGTTTGTTGATTTTTAAATATAAAACTTGGTTAAGTGATTTATGCGTATGTACTTTTTTAACATCTCTAGCACATTATAACAATAAATATGATAACCAGTCACTATAATCGTGATGATAAATTTTCATACCGTTACATCCCTATTTAACACATATCACTGTTCGTTGATAGCTACTAGTTAGTTTCTAGATTTCCTGTGTCCTAGTCTAGCCTAATCATGTCATAGTTTTGCCCTGCCTGTTTTCCGGTCCTTTGATTCTCGCCTGTGTATATTGGATTACCCATTTGCCTATCCCTGTCTTGGATACGGTTTGCTCCAACCTGGACTATTGCTTGTCTTTACACATTACCCCTTTTGTCAAGACCTCTGGATTACATTCACTGATCGATGACTCATGCCTGCCCTATGAATACTCTTTGTCTTGCCTCATTCTTGTCTGTGAGATGATTTAATTTCCTCCACCCTCCACCTGGCTCTTACCCACCTAGAGAATAAAGACTTCAGCTCAGCATTCAACACAATAATACCACAACAGCTCATCAACAAACTAAACCTGCTGGGCCTTAACAGTTCCTTCTGTAATTGGATCCTGGACTTCCTAACTGGAAGACCTCAGTCAGTCCATGTCGGCCACAACACCTCGAGCACTGCTCTTCATGCTGCTGACTCACGACTGGATGGCCAAGTTCAGCTCCAACCACATCATCAAGTTTGCGGATGACACAACTGTGGTAGGTCTCAATGACACAATGGTAGGTCTCATCAGCAACAGCGATGAAACGCAATAAAGAGAGGAAGTGGCACAGCTGGCTGAATGGTGTGGCACTAACAACTTGTCCCTCAATGTGGAGAAGACAAAGGAGGTTGTGATGGACTTCAGTAGAACTTTGTTGACCACCCAGCACTTGTAAGCAGCACTAAATTCTTGGAGGTGCACATCACAGAGGATCTCACCTGGACCACCAACACCATGTCACTCTCCAAGAAGGCACAACAGTGCCTTCACTTTCTCTGACGACTGAAAAGAGCAAGTCTCTCTCCACCCATCCTCACAACAATCTACAGAGGAATCATAGAGAGCGTGCTGGGCAGCTGCATTACTGTCAGGTACGGGAACTGTAGTGCAGCCTTGGCTCCCAACAGCGGGGGAAGACCAGAGGACTCATAGGTGGTGTTGAAAGCATCGACTATCCAACGACTAATAGTCTGCTTAGATGCAGGAAAGACCCTTTTGGAGGAACCATAGCATACTAGCAATTGGTCCAATTTTCTCCACAGGGCAGCTCTGTGGATGTATGTGTCCTGTGCTCGAACTGAACACATACAATTTAGCTTCTCTTGGTTGGGCTGGCAGGATGGCAGAAGGCCTGCAGCACTACAGGTTGTGGCGTGATTACCCCTTTTGTCAAGACCTCTGGATTGCATTCACTGATCGATGACTCATGCCTGCCCTAGGAATTCTCTTTGTCTTGCCTCATTCTTGTCTGTGAGATGATGTAATTTCCTCCACCCTCCACCTGGCTCTTACCCACCTAGAGAATAAAGACTTCAGCTCAGCATTCAACACAATAATACCACAACAGCTCATCAACAAACTAAACCTGCTGGGCCTTAACAGTTCCTTCTGTAATTGGATCCTGGACTTTTTAAGGGTCAGATTTCTGTCTGATATATCTTGTATTGACTCGAATGGAGCTTTACAAAGAGCCTCTAACACCACAACCAGGCGGCAGTGGCTCAGTGGTTCATGTAGGTTGTCTACAAACTGGAAGGTTGGTGTTTCAATCCCCAGCTCCACCTGACCATGTGTCGAGGTGTCCTTGAGCAAGACACCTAACCCCAGCTGTTCCCGATGAGCTGGATGGCGCCTTGAATGACAGAAACCACAGTCGGTGTGTGAATGGGTGAATGTGAGGCAAATTGTAAAGCGCTTTGGATGGCCATGTGGTCTGTTGAAAGCGCTACATAAATGCAGTCCATTTACCATTTACAACCAAGTCCCACGGGGGAATACGGGACCTGAAATTTCTTTTTTTTTTAATTAACATTAGTTCAATGTATTCGCAATAAACTGTAGCCAGCTGTACTTTGTTCACAAAAGTGTGAAAAAACTGGCACATATAATCACCCTCTTAGGTCAACATCAGGTCAATGAATGGGAGAGATCCTTTCAAGTCATCAAAAGGTTACACTATCATTGTCTCTCCATGGGGTGTTATTTTATTGTTTGTAGCACATTTGTTAACAGATATAAAGGTCTGTTCTCACAGACAGTACTTTGGGTTAAGATTCTATGAAGGATGACTTGATAACATCAATGCTGAAGAACTGCTACACTGCTACCTTCAATAAATTCTTATCCCCACAAGAACTTTGGTCAAGCTTACTTATTTTATGTATTAGAGAAATCTAGTACATTGGCGAGCCACCCAAACCACTGCTCAGCCAAATGCGGCAAAATCAAATGCAGACTGAAAAGAAGAGAACTCACCAACTGCAACAAGAAGTGAACAGAAGAGTTCTTGTGTTGAAGATCAACAGACCGCTTCTGTGGACATAAGTTATTTGAATCAACTTGATTCTGTCTCAGAGATTCTTATTTGGTAAGTGAAACTATCAGCTCTCTAAAAGAACTTAATGAAAACTTTTTAAGCAGATCATTTGATGTATGTAGTGTGACCATAATAACCAGTGTAGCACTGTTTAAGAATTTTTGGTTTAGGCCTTTCTCTTGAGTCTGTAGGAGCCTTTTAAATGATTTAGTTAATTGTTCTGAGACTGTAGGAGCTATAGAAAAAGTGTTTATAGCTTGGTCCTGTTCTCGAGTCTGTAAGAATCATTTAAGAAAGAGGTTTAGTCCGTTCTTATGAGACTGTAGGGACCATAGATGTGTAATTATAGGCTTAGTCCTGTTCTCTGGAGTCTGAAAGAATTGTTTAAGAAACAATTTAGTCTGTTCATCAAGAGACTGTAGAAGCAAAGGCTTGGTCCTTTCTCTTTATGTCTGTAGGAATTGTGTGAAAGAAACAATTTAGTCCAGTAATCAAGAGATTGTAGAAGCAAGGGCTTGGTATTTTCTCTTTGTATCTGTAGGAATTGTTTAAGAAACAATTTTGTCCAGTAATCAAGAGATTGTAGAAGCATAAACTTGGTCCTTACTCTTTATGTCTGTAGGAATTGTTTAGGAAACAATTTAGTCAATTCATAAAGAGATTGTAGAAAAAAAGGCTGTCCATTCTTTTTATTTGTAGGAATTGTGTTAAAAAAAAAAAAAAACAATTTAGTCCATTTGTCCAGAGACTATAGGAGCCATAGAAAGAATTGGGACTGATTTTGCTGCAAGAATTGGGAAGTCTTGACTTGGTGCTAATTCAGTATCCACTAATTTAGATTGAAAGAAATGTTCTGAGTTAGAAGATGATGGCATAAAGCCATGAAACTATTGAGAGTGAAGAGTCACGTGCCGATTTGGGTTGATTTGGGCGGGGTCTGAGCCGGTCGGCCATGATGGTAGGACACGCTATCGGTTGCCAGGGGCAATGCATTCAGAACTTCACAGAGGCACGACTAAACATTCCAGAGCTCTTTCATTTTTGTGAATTTATTATGTTGGCGGAAAAGAGACGGATCTACGAATACGAGAAAGAAATGAAGAAAGTAAAGCAATGCAAAAAGATAAGGCAAAAGAAAGGGGACCTTACAGGAACAAGCTCACACCAAGCCCAAAACAGCGGTATTTGGAGAAGCTCTCAGGCATCCAAAATATCGACCCATACAAGATCCCTGCAGCGGAATGGCACATAGAAATGGACCATTTACCTCAGTGCACACATATGGACATTGTGAATTACATTGTTTACGATGTAAGTAACCTTGCATTCACGCTGTTAATAAACAGGACATTTACATCTTGAAATCACACATTTAACTACCCTAGCCAAGCCAGAGCTGGTTTATCCACTTTGCAGCCCCCAACACAAAAACCTTGTACAGTATGTGTCATTGGGCTAAAATCAAATTATAACTAAACATATACAGCTTAAGCCTACATCAAAACATGTTGGACTCGTTACAATCTAGTGTTTACGAAACAGTGGCAGTTATTTATGTTACTTTGTCATTTTGGTAAATTGTCTAAGGGACAAATCTGAAAATGTAATAAAGCCTTCTGAGCTAAAACTCAATTCAAAAAATTAAATAAGGAAAATTACCCTGAATGTAAATGTTTGTTTTAAATGTAAGATTGAAAACTAAGCTGAGCTTTTAAACTAATGATTTGTCTGTGTAACTGAAAATGGTCAGTCTAACAGATTGCTGTGAATTTAAATCTAAATAAGTACCTTTAACAGTTCTAACACCTTTTGTTCTGTTTTCACACCTCTGAGGGCACTTTTCCTGTATTTGCCATGGCTGAGTCTGCACAAAACAATGGCAATAGTCATGCATTGAGGCCAACAACAGAAAGACATGGGACAGAACCTCCAAATGTTACCATTGATCAGATGTTGGAGAATCTAAATGCATATCGGGACAAAAGGCTGGGACTGAGGAAGTGCCATGATGACATCTGCCAGAAGTACAGCATCAATTACTCAGAGAGTGGACTATGGGCTTTGCCGGACATTAAAAGGGCTTATGGAAAGATGCAGTGCTTAAGTACAAACACCAACAGAGATGGCTTGTCTGTAATTTTGCTCAAACAAATTAGACAGCATCTACAGAGATGTGAAACTGACAAATTACAACATGAGAGCAAAGCAGAGAAAGCAAATGTTCGAGCACTGGCTGAACAATTACAGACTTTAAAGGAGGACAAAGAAAGACTGTTACATGAGAATGACAAGTTGATAACTTTGCTCTCCATACGACTGGAATCAAAAGCTTCAAGCAGCTTGTAACAAGGTTCAACACAGTCTCAATAGGAAGGAAGAAGGCAGGGGTCGGCTTGTTGCTGGGACACTCGTTTATTCAGTAATACAAAATAAGAAAAACACGATGCCCTCTGGGCGTAGACAGCAAACGATTGCTTAAACACGGTCAATAACTTCAATAACTTTAAAGCACTGTTGTAGCTTCCCTAGTGCAGAACGAGGTCCCAGCGTGTCTCTCTCCTTCTCTCTGCGGTGACTCGGCTTATATCCGGTCTCTCCACGCCAATTACTGCAATCAAACACACGTGTTCGTTAATTGCATTTGACCTACTTACGCCTCGCTCTGCTCCCTCCGTCTCTCTCCCGTTGCGGATTCCGCTAAACCACGCCCCCCTCGCCACATACCCCCACCGCCCGACTCAGGCCGGGGAGCCGTCCGGCCTGCAGCCTCCCCCCCCCCTCCTGGAGAGGAAGTCAGCCACAGCCATCTGTACACCCGGCCTGTGGATCACCTGAAATTTAAACGGTTGTAAAGCTAGATACCACCGGGTGATCCGCGCGTTGGTATCTTTCATGCGGTGGAGCCACTGCAGAGGAGCGTGGTCCGAACAGAGGGTGAACTCCCGCCCCAGGAGGTAATAACGGAGGGTAAGAACAGCCCACCTGATCGCTAGACATTCTTTTTCTATGGTGCTGTACATCGTCTCTCTCTTAGAGAGCTTCCGACTGATGTACAGCACCGGCCGTTCTTCCCCCTCCACCTCCTGGGACAGGACTGCGCCCAACCCTCTGTTCGACGCGTCTGTCTGCAAGATAAAGGGGAGAGAAAAGTTAGGTGCATTCAGGAGCGGTCCGCAACACAGGGCAGCTTTTAACTGGGTGAAAGCCTGCTGGCACTGCTCCGTCCACTGGACTGTATCTGGTGCCTCCTTTTTAGTTAAATCAGTCAGCGGGCTAGCAGTATCCGAAAAATTAGGTACAAACCTTCTATAATACCCTGCCAGCCCCAGGAACTGTCTAACCTCCTTTTTGGTCTTAGGCCTTGGACAAGTTGCAACTGCTGCCGTCTTATCAATTTGGGGACGCACCTGTCCATGACCCAAGTGGAAACCCAGATATCTTACTTCCACCTGCCCAATTGCACACTTCCTCGGATTAGCCGTGAGCCCAGCCCTCCTCAGCGTCTTCAGGACCGCTCGCAAATGCTGCATATGTCGCTGCCAATCCCCACTGTAGATGATGATGTCATCCAGGTAGGCGGCGGCATATGCAGCATGCGGACGGAGAATTTTGTCCATGAGACGCTGAAACGTGGCTGGAGCCCCGAATAGCCCGAACGGAAGAGTGACAAATTGGTGTAACCCGAATGGCGTGGTGAAAGCTGTTTTTTCTTTGGTCATGGGAGACAAGGGGATCTGCCAATAACCTTTAGTTAAGTCCAGCGTCGAGTAAAAGCGAGCCGAGCCTAGCCGATCAAGCAATTCGTCCACCCGGGGCATTGGATATGCGTCAAATTTTGACACAGCATTCACCTTTCTATAATCCACACAGAACCGCACGGAGCCGTCTGTTTTAGGTACTAAGACGATCGGGCTCGCCCAGTCACTGTTGGATTCTTCTATTACTCCCATCTCTAGCATTGCCTCTAACTCCCCTTGAACCACCTTTTTTTTATGTTCAGGTAATCTATACGGCCGGCTGCGAACTACCACGCCCGGCTCGGTCTCAACATGGTGCTGAATGAGATCCGTTCGACCAGGCAGGGGCGAGAACACATCAGCAAAGGCTGCTTGAATGGACTTGATATCAGTGAGCTGCGATGGTGAGAGGTGGTCTCCTCCAGGGGCCAGAGCGAGAGATTGGGATTTTGAACTCGCTTCTGGACCGAGATCCTCCTCCCCACTCACTACCGTCGCCAGCAACACTGATTCCGCCTCAGACCATTTTTTTAATAGGTTGAGGTGGTATATTTGATGTGCCCCGCCCCTATCCGTTCGAGCTACCTCATAGTTAAGATCCCCAACCCGCCGTGTGACCTCAAAGGGTCCTTGCCACTTCGCGAGTAACTTTGAACTAGAGGTAGGGAGTAATACAAGCACTTTATCTCCCGGTGCAAATTGACGTAGCCTAGCCCCCCTGTTGTACAACCGACTCTGTTTGTCTTGAGCCTGCAACAAATTCTCCATGGATAGCCGCCCCAACGTGTGGAGTTTTGTTCTCAGGTCCATGACATATTGAATTTTGTTTTTACTAGCAGAAGGTCCGTCCTCCCAAGTTTCTTTAAGGACGTCAAGGACCCCGCGGGGCTGGCGCCCATAAAGAAGCTCGAAGGGGGAAAACCCCGTGGAGGCTTGCGGGACCTCCCGTACAGCGAACAAGAGGGGTTCTAGCCACCTATCCCAATTTTTGGCGTCTTCCTGAACGAACTTACGAATCATGGATTTTAATGTGCGATTAAATCGCTCGACCAGCCCGTCTGTTTGTGGGTGATAGACGCTTGTTCGAATCGATCTAATGCCCAATAATTCATAAAGCTCGCGAATAGTACGTGACATAAACGCCATGCCCTGATCGGTGAGGATCTCCTTTGGGATCCCCACCCGGGAGATTAATTGAAACAGTGCACTCGCCACACTCTTCGCGGAAATAGAGCGGAGAGGCACTGCCTCAGGATATCGCGTTGCATAGTCCACCAGAACTAATGCAAAGCGGTGTCCTCGTGCTGACCGCTCTAATGGCCCGATGAGGTCCATGCCAATTCGTTCGAAGGGGACCTGCATTAATGGAAGGGGGCACAATGGTGCTTTTGGGGTGGCCGGTGGATTCACCAGCTGACATTCACGACAAGCCGCGCACCATCTGCGCATATTCTCGTGAATGCCCGGCCAGAAGAAGCGGGCCATGAGACGGTTTAGTGTAGCCGCTTGCCCTAAATGCCCGGCCATTGGATTACAATGAGCCGCCTGGAAAAGCATTTCCCGGCGGCTTTTAGGTATCAACAACTGGGTTGTATCTTGCTTTGTCTGGGCGTCTTGGGTCACCCGATACAACCTATCTTTTAAAATTGAAAAGTAAGGATAAGAGAGCGGTTGGTCAGGGAGGAGAAGCTGTCCGTCGATCGAGCGAACCTGGTCAAAAGCATTTTTTAGCGTCTCATCGCGGGACTGTTCCAGGGGAAAATCATCGTGCTCCGGGAGGATGTTCCGCTCGGGAGCACTCGGTTCCCCTGCAACAGGTTCCGGTGGTTCCGGTTCAGCCTCTCCCACCTGCGCAACCGCTACTCCATCCCTCCCTTGTTTCCCCCAAGAGCCATCCGAACATAAATACCCCAATAATTCATTAAACGCGGGCCAATTCGTACCCAAAATTATCGGATGCCTGAGGTGCGGATTAACGGCCACCTCTACTCTATGTTTTCCTCCCCTAAATTTAATATCCACAGGCAAAATAGGGTAATTCACCACTTCCCCGTGTACACACCGAACCCTAACCATGCGGCTATTATCCAATGCCTTCGGATGAATCAGGCTTTGATGGATGGAGGATTGGTTACATCCCGAATCCACCAAAGCCTGATATGTACCCCCCCTGATACTCACTGGTATTTGGTATAAGCCAGCCTGATCGAGGGCAGCCTTTGGCGCGTCGGGGACCCGGATCAACGTCCCCACTTCCATCACCGGACACCTATCGATAAAATGCCCTGGGTCCCCGCAACGCCAACAGGCCGGCCCAGACTTTACCGCCACCCTGGCGGCAGGAAGTAGGTCAAGCGATTGGCGAGGAGAGAGCGGAGAGGCCGGGGCCTGGGGAACGGATCCCATGGGCGAGGTCCCACCCCTGGGAGGAGCCCTGGGACCTGCTGGTGACTCAGCCCCGTAATTCGTCCTCCACCTCGGGGCTAGCTTCGACGGAAGCCCCCCACGGGACCTGGGGAGAGGGACAGATTTAGGGAGAGAGAGGGGAGGGGAGGAGAGAGAAGGAGAGAGAGAAGCAGATGGTAAGGGGTCGCCGACCCCTGGACACGCCACCATTTGGTCTTCCGCCAGCTGGATGGCCTGGTTCAGCGACGTCGGGCGGTGGCACTGGACCCACTGCGCTGTCTTCCTTGGCAGCTTGGCCACGAACTGCTCCAGTACCACACGATCGATCACGTCCTCGACGTCGCTACTGTCGGCCATCAACCACTTGCGGCAGGAATCCCGGAGCTGCTGTGCCATCACGAAGGGCCGGCCAGACTCTTCCAGGGTTAGAGTCCTGAACCTCTGGCGATGTTGCTCCGGAGTCCGACCGACCCGCTGGAGGATGGCACGCTTGAGGTCCTGGTAGGCCAGGAGGTTTTGGACTGGCAGTTGGTGAGCGGCCACCTGCGCTTCCCCGGACAGCAGGGGAATGAGCCGCAGGGGCCAGTCCGCAGGGGGCCACCCTCGAGCCTCTGCCGATTTTTCAAACAGGTCCAGGAAAGCCTCCGGGTCATCCTGAGGCCCCATCTTGTTGAGCGGCAGAGGAGATGTCTGGTCTTTAAACGAAGGGGTGGCCCGGGCCTCCCGGTCTACCCAGCTCCGGAATAGCTCGCGGTCTTCATGCTGGGCCCGGAGGAGCACCTCAAAGCGTTTGTCCTGCTCCTCCTTGATCGCCAGCATGTGTTGATGTTGTTCCTGATGAAGACCGGCGAGCGACTGGATGATGTCCGCAAATGGCGTACCTGACGGAGATTGCATGGCGGCGATGCTCTTCTTCCTTCCCGGGTTTCGGCACCACTGTAACAAGGTTCAACACAGTCTCAATAGGAAGGAAGAAGGCAGGGGTCGGCTTGTTGCTGGGACACTCGTTTATTCAGTAATACAAAATAAGAAAAACACGATGCCCTCTGGGCATAGACAGCAAATGATTGCTTAAACACGGTCAATAACTTCAATAACTTTAAAGCACTGTTGTAGCTTCCCTAGTGCAGAACGAGGTCCCAGCGTGTCTCTCTCCTTCTCTCTGCGGTGACTCGGCTTATATCCGGTCTCTCCACGCCAATTACTGCAATCAAACACACGTGTTCGTTAATTGCATTTGACCTACTTACGCCTCGCTCTGCTCCCTCCGTCTCTCTCCCGTTGCGGATTCCGCTAAACCACGCCCCCCTCGCCACACAGCTCTAATAACAATGATGCAGATATCAACACACATACTGAAATTACAAAGGACAAACTGGAGGTTAGACTTGCTCCTGTAATTATTAAGAACAGAAGGACTGATGTTGAAACTGAAAATGAAGAGGAGTATGAGGAAGATGGTGAACGATGAACTTGCACAGTAAAAAGGTAATAAATAAATATGTTCCATACAGAACATACCAGCCAGTAACTCCAGAGCAAGTTGACAAACGGTCAAAAGAATTGCCAGATGTGTACAAGCAACCACGGGAAGTATGGCAATTCCTTCAACGCTTGCAGAAAATCTACAATTTACATCCACTGGACAGTGTGATGATTGTTAATGTGAACTTAAGAGACAATGACCAACAACGACTTACAAAAAGTGTTGAAAGAAGGATTGGTGAAACATTGAAGCTGGATGGGAAGCGGTTCAAACCTTCTTATCTGAACTGAAACCTGCAGAGGTTAATTGGGCTAAAATTACCTCTTGTGTGCAAAAGACAGGAGAAAGTGTTGCAGAGTTTGAAAAACGCTTCAGACAAACTTGGATGGAACATGCTGGTTTGAACAACAACTTTGAAAAACTCTGTGAAGACACTAGCATGCCTCTTTAAACCACATTTGTGAATGGACTGAAACCTGAGGTTTCTAAAACTCTTAAAATCAGGTATGATGACTGGGACAGCACTGGAACAACATTTATGCAGATTGTAGATGTCACGGTTCATGAATGCATCATCTCCTGCAGTGTTCATGTTACGTCATGTTGATTGTTTCATGTGGGTGTTGCCGCTGATCATCTGAAAATTCAGATGATGAATGGAAGACCGCCTTTAATACCCCCAGAGGGCACTTTGAATATTTGGTCATGCCCAACTCCCCAGCTGTCTTCCAGGCACTCGTCAACGACATGCTGCGAGATATGATTGAGCAGTTCATATATGTCTACCTGGACGACACATTGATTTTTTTCTTCGTCTCTCCAGGAACATGTGCAGCAATTCCGACGAGTGCTTCAGAGGTTGCTAGAGAACGGGCTTTTTGTCAAGGCGGAGAAATGCGAGTTTCATGCACAGTCAATTCCATTTTTGGGGTATATCGTGTCGACTGAGGGAATACGCATGGATCCCGAGAAGGTTAAGGCTGTAGTAGAGTGGCCAAGTCCAGATTCCCGTAAGGCCCTCCAGAGGTTTCTGGGGTTCGCCAACTTCTACCAGCGTTTTATTCGCAACTTCAGCCAACTAGCCGCACCTCTGACCACCTTGACCTCCGCCAACTGAACTGCATTCAGGTGGTTAGACACAGCTGAGGCTGTGTTTGCAAAACTGAAGAGCTGCTTCATTTCAGCCCCTATTTTGATCACCCCGGACCCAGCACGTCAGTTTGTGGTGGAGGTCGATGTGTCGGAGGTGGGGGTAGGAGCGGTGTTATCGCAACATTCTCCCTCAGATGACAAGGTCCACCCTTGCGCGTATTTTTCTTATCGTTTATCCCCTGCCGAACAAAATTACGATATTGGTAACTGAGAATTGTTGGCAGTTAAGATGGCATTGGAGGAATGGCGACACTCATTAGAAAGATCGGGGGTTCCTTTTATTGTATGGACAGACCACAAGAATTTAGAATACATTAGCACTGCCAAAAGGTTGAACTCCAGGCAGGCTCGGTGGGCACTTTTTTTTTCGGACATTTTGACTTTACTATCTCGTACCGCCCAGGTTCCAAAAATATTAAACCCGACTCTTTGTCACGTATTTTTGACCATTCCGAACGCCCGTCCACTCCCGAGTGTATTTTTCTTGAGACATTAGTGGTCTCCACACTCACATGGGAGATCGAATCGAAGGTCAGAACGGCCTTAGAAGGGGTAACGCCTCCGACCGGGTGCCCATCGAATCGCTTATTTGTGCCGGAGGGATTAAGGTCCAACGTTATCCAGTGGGGACATTGCTCTAATGTAGCTTGCCATCTAGGGGTTAACCGCACTAGATTTTTAGTCAAGCAACGATTCTGGTGGCCATCTATGGCTCGCGACATTCACAGTTTTGTTTTGGCTTGCTCGGTTTGTGCCACTGGTAAGACCGCTGCCGGTCCCTTCGAGACCCTGGTCCCACATCGCTCTAGATTTTATTACCGCCCTCCCGCCCTCCCAGGGCAACATGGTAGCTTTGACCGTGGTGGACCGGTTCTCGAAGGCGGCCCATTTTATTCCCTTGCCCAAATTACCCTCAGCCAAGGAGACAGCGTTGACCGTCGTAGATCACGTCTTTCATTTACATGGTCTCCCGATAGACGTGGTTTCCCACAGGGCACCCCAATTTGTGTCCAAATTTTGGCAAGAATTCTGTAGATTACTGGGTGTGACTGTAAGTCTGTCCTCAGGGTTTCATCCCCAGAGCAATGGTCAAACCGAGAGAGCCAACCAAGATTTGGAAAGGGTGTTGGGATGTTTGGTCTCCAAGAATCCTTCCTCCTGGAGCCAACAATTGTCTACCTATTTTCCCCAGTCTGGAATCCGAAGTCGCGGTCCCCTCCATTCACACCTTCGTCCAGATGTGTCACCGCACTTGGACTAGAGCCCGCGAGACTCTACTCCAAGTTGGGGCGCGCACTAAGGCCAAAGCCAAACGCCACCAGTCTAGGCCTCCCGTATATGTCATAGGTCAAAAAGTGTGGCTTTCTACTAAGAATATTCCTCTCCGCTCCGTATCTAATAAGTTGGCTCCCAAATTTATTGGCCCGTTTACTGTCACCAAGATCATTAGCCCGGTGGCAGTCCACCTTAAACTCCCTCCTGCGTACAGGAGAAGTCATCCCGCCTTTCATGTGTCAAAAATAAAGCCCGTATTTCATTCTCCCATTAATCCGCCTTTCCACTCTTTACAGAATTCAAACACTGTATGTGTTCAGCATAGGAACTGTAACCCTGATTTAAAAAAAATAGTACAGCATGATAACCAACCTAATTCCTTCAATGCAGTGCAGTAAATGGATGGCTTAGAGTTACAAATGTTTATGCAATACTATGCAGTCATACATATTTTAGAGTACATTACTATAATGCTAAAATAGTCATTAGATAGTTGCATTCCTGTTCTCATTTCTGAAGGTTCGAATTATGGACGCCACTGTAAATCGACTCAAGTTGGGCTGGTCTCTCTCATGGTCAAACCGTGGTTGATTACATGATCAACAAGTGTTGCCCTAATCTCATCAGAGGTGGCTCTCCTTCCTTCTCTTATTTGCCCTCTTCCTCTTCCCCTTCCCCTTCCCCTTCCCCTTCCTCCTCCTCCTGGTATTTGTCCTTGTTGTCCCCTGCCTCTTCCTCCTACTCCTCTTGCTCTCTGTTCATTGTTAGCATCCATTGTTCAAAACAGGTAATCTGACCTTTGACCTATTTATAGGCCTATCTATACTACTGTAAAGTAAAGCAGTGATTGGTTAGTGATCAGTTAAGCAATTAGTGTTTGCACATGTGAGTAGTGTGTCTGTGTGACCTGGTGAATAAGTGTAGCATTTTGAGTTGTTGTGTTTGGAAAAAGAAAACAAGTCACTCCCTGATATATCTTTGTGTTTTAGGAAGAGAATTGTGTGTAGTGTTTTGAAAAAAAGTATTTTATGCATCTGAAAACTGAGTCAAAGGCTGGGAAATAGCTTATGGTTTGGAAGATTTGGCATGTAGTTTTGCACTTTGAGTGAGATGTTTCAAAAATCTTGTGACATGAAAAAGATTTTGTGTGTAAGCAGTTGGTAAAAACTGTAAGTGTCTTCTTTAGTAGTGGCATGCACAGACCTAGCCTAAAGGCGGGAGTACACGGTGCGATTTTTGCTGTAGTACGAGTTCGCATGTGATTTTTTTCAATTGTGTGTAAATCGTGTATGCTCGTATGGTCGCAGCTCGTATCATGTGCGAGGAATTAAGAGCCGAGCAGAGTGCCTTACGAGAGCTTCACGACCTCCCGATCATTTTTAAACATGTCTAAAATGTTTGTGAGCTATCGGTTTGAATTTGTGACGTGTGTGCGTTTGAACGAGCTGATTCTTTGATCTATCTAAAGTTGACCAATCACGAACTAGGAAAACCACAGAAGAAGAAAGACGAAGACTGCAGCACCATGGCGAATGTGGACTATTGACGAGGAGGATAAACTCGCTGAAGTCTGACAGGGACAGCGAGCGCTGTATGAGGTTTCTAGCAGCATATACCATGCTTTTTAACTCTCTTTCTTGCTATCTATCTCTCTCTCTCTCTCTCTCTCTCTCTCTCTCTCTCTCACACACACACACACACACACACACACATGCATATGTAGTTTACGGGGACTCTCCATAGACGTAAAAAAATGTTATACTGTACAAAATGTATATTCTATCTCCATACACTACCTCTATCCATCACGGAAAAATGAATGTTAAAAATTTCAATTAAACACCATTTAGTATTTTTTTAAGCCATTTGGTTTACGAGGCACAGGAAGTGTCCTCATAAACCATGTTTACATTGTAATACCCATTTCATTATAGATATTTGTGTCCCAATAAAACATATACAAGAACACACACACACAGACACACACACACACACACACACACACACACACACTAGGATGACCAGATGTCCCGGTTTCCTTTTGCTGAAAAATAATCTGTATGTGTAGGAAACAGTCACGGCTCGTATCAATATTTTATATGCAGTTATGACAGAGGGAGAGCAGTTACTTTAGGCGCATTCTACTTGAAGCAGCGTTACACAGAATGATCGCTGTATGACATTTTATCACTCTCACTGTACTTTAATGTCATACAGTGATCCTTCTGTGCAGCACTGCTTCAAGTCGAAAACGTCAACTTCGTGCAATTGCTTCGGAAATGGGCAGGTCATAAAATCATGTCGTATATCACCTTGTCCATACGATTTTCAGATAAACTCACTCGTGATGTGTGCATGGACATACGATCTTCCGACCATCCAAATTTGCACCGTGTACGCCCGCCTTAATAGTATCAATGTGTCATAAACTGCTCAATTTTAACTCCTTTGAAACCCAAAGCTGCTTTTAAAGGGGGGGGGGGGGGGTGAAATGCTATTTCATGCATACTGAGTTTTTTACACTGTTGCTAAACATGGACAAAGTTTAAAAAATTAAGTTGTACGTTTGAAGAAGTATTTTTGTTCCCAAAATACTCCAACCGGTTTGTCACAAGTTTCGGAAAGTTTTTTTCGAGTATGGCTCTGTGTGACGTTAGATGGAGCGGAATTTCCTTATATGGGTCCTAAGGGCACTTCTGCCGGAAGAGCGCACGCTCCCGTATAGCAGAGCACTGAGAGGCTGAGCACAGACATTCATTCACTGATCAGAGTGAGAGCATCGCGAAAAGTCACAAAAGAAGTGCGTTTTTGGTTGCCAGGGCAAGGCAACCCTGCACAGATTACCAAAAAAAAAAAAAACAGCATTAAGGGACCAGTGGATGGAGTTTATTTTTACAGAGCATCAACCAGTGTTAATTTCGTTGACTAAATATTTTCGTCATTATTTTCGTCACGAATATATTTTTGCGGACGAAAACGAAACGAAAACTAAAAAAGAAGGCACTGATGGAGACTAAAACTATGACTAAATTGATTGACATTATCGTCAACGAATAAAGGATGAGACGAAAATAGACTGTGACGAAAATCCAATCAGCAGACGGGAGAGATGCGAAGAATGAACAAAAGAACCGGCAAAACGGAACAGGCGAGACTGCATGAGAGAAGAGAACCAATCCGAGCCTGACTTATTGAGACGTGAAGCGAAGGTTTTCAGTTTTTAAATGAGCTCCCGGGAAGAGCTCATTTAAAAAAGAGCGACAAAATGTCCACAGCTCACTTCACGTTTGACAACGAACAAAACAAAACAAAGTGTAAAGCACGCGGAGCGCTCATTCGTGGCAAGAACACAACCAATTTGAAAAGACATTTACAGACGAGCCACCTGGACATTTTCTCAAATGTAATTTCACAACGATGTTCTTTTGTTTATTGAGCTAAGCAAAACTGGAAGACTGCAGTGCGTAGATGTTGTAGCATTAAATATTACGAACTGAAAAGTACTGTAAAATAGCTCCTTCTTCAAGTTAGATGAGAGCACAATACTAATACGTAATATTATGATACATACATTTGATTAATACTAATGTTTAGTATATTTTATAATGTTCTACTTGTTGACAATATCACAAATATTTCTATATTAGTCATGTGAAACTTGAATGTTCACATCCTATCATTATACATACTAGCAATATTGTAGTATTTAAAACATATAATATTGCTAGACAAATGAATACCTTATAAAATCTTGTTACTTTTTTTATCCACCCAACTTATTAAATGTTTACTTTAAATGTATGCACTTATTGTTCAGCTCAGCTGTAAGCTTTAAGGTCCTGGACCTAACTTTATTTTTCTTTTTTTGATGGTCAATTGGCAGCTAGTTATTGTTCACATTATCATGACAGTGTTTGTTGCTGCATAAAAGCTTTTGAATCGAAATAAAGACACAGTTGTGTTGAAATAAAGTTGAATTTGTTTTTTATATATTTTGGTTAAGTTTGTTTCCTATACCAGCTGTAAAAAATTGTCTAGTAAATCTGTTATTGATTTTAGTCTTATTTTAGTCGACTAAAATACCAAGCAATTTTAGTCGACTAAAATACCAAGCAATTTTAGTCGACTAAAATAAGACTAAAATTAAAACAAATCAGATGACTAAAACTTGACTAAAACTAAAAAGAATTATAGTCAAAAGACTAAGACTAAAACTAAATTAAAATTTTGTGTCAAAATTAACACTGGCATCAACGGAGTTTGTGTTTTTGTTTGTTCCCTGCATTTCGAAGATGCTTGTTTTACAAACAAGGCCCAGTTTGACGACGGATTTGCGTATCGTTTATTTCTTAAGGATAATGCACTCCCCACGAAAAAGGGTCATGATCGTGTGTTGGAACCGCAGGCGGTGAGTAAAAGTAAAAATATCTCTGCCTCCTTGTTAGTGCGTCCGCCTCCCATGCCGGAGACCCGGGTTCGAGCCCCGCTCGGAGCAAGTTGTTGCTGCTGCTGCTCTCGTTCAGTTTCAGCCTCGGGATCTGATTCTGGATCATAAATAAACAGCTGAATCTGACTGTTAGCCATGGTTTGTTTTGGATGATGTTTTTTTTTCCTCACGGTAATGTCACAACTTCCAAACGCTCTCAACGCAAAAGCCTACTGGCGCTCGTGATTCTTTAGCTCCGCCCACACGTCACGCCTCCAGCCGGTCGTGTTTTTCCAGGAAAAATCGGTACAGACTATCTTTCTCTTATGAATATAATAAAACTAAAGACTTTTTGGAGTTATGAAGGATGCAGTACTACTCTATAGGTACTCAGGATTAACAGGATATTGAGTGAAAACGAGCATTTCACCCCCCTTTAAGGATTAGCAATTATAAACAGCTATTTTTTTTTACATTTTCCACAATGGTAATGTAATACAAAATAAAAGGTATTTGGAGATGTGGAAATATGCATACATCAGAGGTGCCCAGTCTTGTTCCTGGAGATATACCTACATAATTAGTTAAGCTGTGTTTGATCAGGACTGGAGCTGAACTTTGCAGGAAGCTACTGTAGATCTCCAGGCCTGAGCACCCCTGGCATTTACCTTCTCCATAATTTTAAAAGGCTGCATGGAAGGATTTCATATTATATGTCACAGAGTAATTTTTATTACGACGTATGACACAATTAATTATATTGGATCCTACATCAATCTGACCTGTACCTGTGGGCCCCTGAAATTGTTCACACATTTCACCTCATTAGCTACAGCCCAATCCAAAGGCAAATGCTTGTCGGTTTGTTTAGATGCAAGTCAAGATATGCTTTACTAGATCTGATTTGAATTTCTGCAACTAAGTATTTCCACAGGGTGCTAGAGAGATAAAACCATCTGAAAAAGAACAGGAGAAATACCAGCTTTGCAAAATCTGTTCTTATGGTTTTACAGCTGGAGACTACTGTGTGGAATTAGCTTTCTTTATGTCAAGGAAATATTGTATTTATATGTCATTCAGATCAAAAATAAATCTGGGACCGAAACCAACTGGAGAGCACATGCAAAAATGTTTAATGCCATATTTACCTGCCCACATTTTCCTAAATATGAGGTTTATTTGACTGGTTAAATGCACCTGTTTTGCTTGTTCTGTCTGTAAAGGTGTGCAGTGATTAGTCACACCATGAAACTAGTTTGTCATTGGCTGTATGTCAGTTTAAATAAGAGAGAGTCAGTGTCATCATGCACAGTTCTGTCCTCAACTTCAACTGATCATTGAAAAATCACAGAACCTCTGCACTGGCTTAAGATGAAGACAACACTCGCTGTGCTCCTAATCATGGAGCTCTACGGACTCTCCTCCGGTCTCAAACAACATTTCTTTATAAAAGAGAAAATGACATGGGATTCTGCAAGTAAGTACTGCAAAACTTACTTTCATGACCTTTCCACCTTCACCAATGAGAATGAGCAAAAGCAGTTTTTGGAAGATGTAACTGATCAAACGTCTGCTGCCTGGATTGGACTGTACACAGAATCAGGAGTCTGGAAGTGGTCAGGAGGAGAAAATGCAACACAAATTAGCTGGGATATTAGTAATAAAAAGCCAAAAGATGATGGCTGTGCTTTTGTAAACAAAGGGAACAAGAAACTGCATATCATAGATTGCAATACTGAACATTCCTTCTTCTGCATGAACATATCAGAATTTGTTCTGGTGCTTCAGAATGAGACCTGGGAAGGAGCTCTAGAATACTGCCGAAAACAATACAATGATCTGTCAAGTCTGAGCACAATGGAAAGACTGGCTTCTGCTTTACTGGAAATCACACAGGCTGAAACAGAATATGTGTGGACTGGTCTGCGTTTTCTAGCAGGGGAGTGGTTCTGGGTCAATGGAGATGATCTTGACTACACAGACTGGTGTCAGAATGAACAGCTCCAGTGTCCTGCAATAGACCTTCGTTGTGGAGCCCTGGACATCAACACAAGAGATTGGACACACATAAACTGTGAGGAGAAGCTCAACTTCTTTTGTTCAGTACAGGCAATAGATGGCATGCCACCTGAACGCCTCAAAAGCATAACTTCCAAAAAATCGGGCAATTAACATGGGCAGTTTTAACATTTGGGATCTTTATGTAGTGCTTGTAACCCTTTCCTTTCAAGGTAGATAAGAGAGCACCCTGAGTTTGTATAAATAAACTTGGTATTGTAAACTGAGTGGTGAATTTAGTGTGATTATTTACTCACTGTAACTTATTTTTTGTGTAATAATGTTCGTAACATTTTTCCTTTGGTCCTCTAAGACTAAATTGCTTTCAAATACAAATAATAAAATTGAAGTTTAGTGCTTCTAAACTTTACTAAAATAATGTTTTTTCCAATAAGTAGTCAATATATATATATATATATATATATATATATATATATATATATATATATATATATATATATCCCCTTTTTTATTCAAATTAATACACCTAACACACTCAAGTATCCTGAAATAAACAAGTTAAGGTTCAAGGTTTCAAAATAAAATAATTAGTTAAATAAACAATAGGAATTTAACGGATTCGGGCCTGGCTTGGGCTTGCACTGTCATGTGATGTGTTTCGATTAGCACGAGAAAGATGCGAAAATGGATGCTGAGTAGGTGTAATTGGAGGCTTGCCTCTGGTGATTACATTTTGGTTGCACCAGCAACTAAAGCAAAGTCTGAGGTGTGGAAAAGTTTTGACCATGTTTATAATGAGAATAATGAGTGAATAAGGAAGCTACATCAGTGAGCGCAGGAACGCGCTGAAGCCATCTACAGTGGATTCAATCATTTTCCTCCACAAAAACATGTAGGCTTAGCCTAATCTCTGTGAGTAAAGGTTTTTAAAATGATAACTAAATATTCATTGAGTCTTAGATGCATAATGTGGACAGAGTATTTACACTAATGTTGGCATTATTCTTTTATTAAATGTCAGCTGCTAGTGACGAAGCAAATCCAGTGGAGCCTTTATCTTGATTTTGTTATTGCCAGATTCCCATCATAATTAAAAAAATTATCTTCATTTAATTGGTTTAAAAAAAAAGACTTCTTTTTATTGGTGCGTTGGTCTGTATAGAGGCTAAATGAGCCCATTTCTTTTTAGAGTGCTGAGATATTAAGATGTCACAGAGGATTTATTTTATTTCTTTGTTCCAACTTCCAAGTGGTCTAGTCTACAGTAGTTATGAATATTGTTACGTTCTAGCTCCCCAAAGGGAGGGGAGCCTGACAACCCACTGCTCGGGCCCACCGATGCCAACAAAAGGAGGTATGGAGTTGCGGTGTGAGAAAAGAACACGAACACTAAATACCGTATAAAAACAAAGCTTTTACTTAGCCACTGTAATATTGTAAAATAATCAATATTATAGTAAATAATAAACCATAATATTCTGGGAAAAGGGGAGGACTGGATGGACCAAAGCAAAGAAATAAACAAAAAGGACCCCACCCCTAAACTATACTAAAATCACACATAAATACAATCCCTATCTGGCACACGATCAATGCGCCCTAACCAAACTTACAGCTGGTGGTCCGCCCAGGTCTAGCTGGTGTTTCTAGACAGAGAAATATACCTACGGGTGATTCATGTATACCCCGGGTTAGCTCTAAATCTACTCCCCAACTCCCTATAAACAAAAGAAAAAGAAAAACAAGTTCATACAAATTATAAGAATCCACAAACACAAGTGCTCTGTCCTGCTACTACAAGTTCCAAAAAAGGAACACAAGTTAGGTTTACTAACACACAGAAATAGTTTAAAAACTATTCTCATATTTCAATCAAAATTGTCAGAAAACCAAACACACATGTTCTCTGGCCTGCTACTACAAGTTCCAAAAATGGAACACAAGTTAGGTTTACTAACACAGAGAAATAGTTTTAAAACTATTCTCAAATATTCCAATCAAAAATAATGAAAGAAAGCCAAAACACACACACACAGGGTACAAACCAAACCAAAAACAGGAACAAAGAGACCAAACTGATTCAAGACTGAGCTTTTTAAAGAGCCCAGCCAACTGCAGCCACTGATGAGTGGGCGGATTTCCAAGTCCCAATCAGCCGTTGAACCACCAATCAGATGCCGGAACAATCACAGAAGCCATCTTACCTGGTAGAAAAAACAAAAACAAATACACAAACCACAAAATACCAGAACAAAATGACTACAAAACGAACCCAGAACTCTGGGGACGTAACAATAAATTATGTAAAAACATGTATAAATGACTCATTCTTGACAAAAGGCAAAAGAGCTGTGCGTGTGCGCACATTTGAATATTTGAATGTCGGGCTGTAAACTTTTTTTTTTTTGTAGAAAATAAGATTGTTAAAAGGATTTCTCAAGGATTGTGTGACTGGAGTAATGATGCCAAACAATTTGTTTGAAAGTAAGCTTTGATTGTTCATAATAAACTGTTTAACTGCTCCCCCAAGTGGATATTTAATTATGTTGTGGGATAATTAAATATATTCTTAATAAACTACAAACATAAAATTATATACTTTTATTTTGTTCTCACATTCTTTCTTGTAATTCCTCACTTACAGTGGCACAGCTGAATGAGAGGCTCATTATGCAGCTCATTATGCGGCCCTTTGTCTTCTCAGGTGTAAATTACAAAGATATTCATGGTAGTTGACGCCTATTCGCATATGACTTTTACCACCAAAAAGTGTCTTAGAAAATTTAAATCAATATATTGTTTTCTGTGAGTGAGTAAACAAGATGATTTTCATATAATTTAGAAAGAAAAATTCTAGGCTACAAGCTCCAGTTCTTATGGCCTTTTCAAGTGTTTTAACATTTTTAGTTTTTCACTAACCACGCAAAATATTTTTTTTCTCAAAAACACAATCATGTACATACATGCTGTTCACATAGTATTATAGCCCAGTTTGTGCTGATTACAGTGAGATTAGACTTTACCCATTTAGATATTTATAAGAAACTGAAAAAAAACACAAATGTCAGGGCATGACAAAACTTCTCCAGGCCCCAAAAATACCCTTAGACTCCAGAGGGTAAAAAAATGCTGTCAAATACTTGTCAGGCTCGGGCCGAAACCTTTCGGGCTCGGGTCCTGTCAGGCCTAACTTTTATGGGGAACACCTCGTCGTGACCCGTGTCTGAAGCATACTTTGACCAATGAGTTGGCTGGCGACTATAAATAGGCACCAGGAGAACATGTCATTCTCTTCTTAATCTTCACTGACTGTTCTTTTTGAAGCATGCATCTAAAAGAACTGATAATAGCGATCTTTCTCTGTCTATCATGGAAACTACTGGCGTTTAGACAATGTGTGCATCCGTGTCTGCGTTATTTGACACCCGATGACACACACAATATTTTGGGCAACTTCCATGGAAATGGTAGAGTTGGTACTTAGTGTTCACCATGATTCTGGCCTGCACTCCCCTCAGCATGGCAGCATGAGTATACTGTTCCCCATAGCGACCCCTAAAGGACGCAGTTCAAAGTTCCCTTGAAAGGGAATGTCTCAGGTTAAGAATGTAACCATGGTTCCCCGAGTAGGGAACGAGACACTGCGTCCTCTAGCTCCCTGCCATGCTTTAGATGCAAGTTTCAGCTGAAGAAGCAAATGACGTGTTCTCCCGGTGCCTATTTATAGTCACGCCGGTAGTGACATCAGAGGCTGTCGCAGGGCAACTCTTTGGTGTTTTGTCAATGTATGCTTCAGACACGGGTCACGACGAGGTGTTCCCCATAGCGACCCCTAGAGGACGCAGTGTCTCATTCCCTACTCAGGGAACCATGTTTACATTCGTAACCTGAGACATTTTTTTCTTTGCAGGCCTGTTTGATCCTGGGGTACATTGTGGTCAGAAAATAAAAGGCCGCTTCACACCACATGGAGCAAAAATAAGGAAAAATACATACAAAGAACAGCATTAAACTCACAATAACAGTGATATCCTCAGGGCCAAAGGAATTCCAAGCACCCATTAACTCAAAAGTCTATCTGGAATCATCCTCCTATGAAACTGCAATGAATCCAAACCGCCAAACGAACACAAAATCCATCCGAGCAAGATTGATACTGTTCAGTCTTTGTAAATATTCCATTTGCACATAGGTGGAAATCCCAGGTGGATTGTACCACCACAAAATAGGATTAAAAATCACACAGTGTATTGTAAAAAGCAATGTTTTATACTTAAAATAATTGTAAAAAAGTGTTTTAAGTTAAGAAACATTTTGAGACTCCCCCTCCCTTGCCTCACAATGCTTTGGTCCAAATGCCTGCTTTACTCTTTTACATCACCTACACACACACACACACACACATACACACACACACACACACACACACACACACACACACACACACACAAGACAATAGTTGTAGAATAGGTGTAGATAAGATGGGAGGAAAGAAAACAAGGATGCAGAATAAGAAATGAGAAGCACCTCTGTTGTATCCTTCATTTTCACAAAAAGTGTAGGGTGCATTTGAAGGCCGCATTTGAAGTGTCCTTTGAAATTGGGACAGCATTCTTCATGCCTCTGAGACACAAATGGCTTTCAAATGCACCCTTTGAAGGAGGCAGCCTTTGAATTGGGACATACTGTACCTCATTATTGGTTTCAAGATCACAAGTCACATACTAATTACTCTACTACTGGTTTTAATAGGGCCTGAATATATCTAAGAAGACTGCTTAAAAATAGTCTATCTGTAACGAGGCTGATGAGAGGAGAAGCGTGCTGATCCATGTTCAATCTTTTATTAATGAACATAGCAGTGATGGACGAAGTACACAAATCAAGTACTTGAGTAAACATACAGATAATAAAATATTACTCCAGTAAAAGTAAAAGTACTCCTTTTTTCAATTTTACTCAAGTGAAAATACAAAAGGACTCAATTTTTTATGTACTTAAGTAAAAAAGTACTTTGCAATTTTATATAGGCTTCTTAATTTAATTTTATAGCAATAATAATATTATTTTATTAATTAGAACATCTTTTTTTTACAATCCTACTGCTCAAAATACCTCGGATCTTTTCCAAAATTACCACTATATGGAATCAAGATATATTTTTGTTGTTGATACGGTCTACATTGATAAGAGTAATGTTCACTTTGAAGCTTACACTGTGATGTACCTGAGAGAAAGCAGAGTTGACCAATTCATTAGGACAATGTACCACTTAAACCACTTTACCAGTATGTGAGATTATCCATACATATATTAATATGTCAGTCTCAAAAAAGTTGCAAAAACGTACTCGGTTACTAACGTAACCTCGGTTCCCTGAGATACGGAACGAGTACTGCGAATGAGGAAAACCTCTTGTTTTTCCTCGATACGGAAGCCTTTTTTCAATAATGCAACAGCACTGCCATTGGTTTAATCTGTAAACTTTTTAAACCAATGACCAAAATGGGCGGGGCGAATGGCTATATAAGCAGGCAAGTGGCAGAGGAAATCAGGTCACTGGTGGCATGGCATATAACGCAGTACTCGTTCCGTATCTCAGGGAACCGAGGTTAAGTTTCGTAACCGAGTACGTTCCCTTTCGATACTTCACTCATATGGGGAAGGAATTCAACCGCTCCGTGCCACGGTAGGGAACGACAAGACTTGACAAGATCTTGAACACCCTGGGGTCCAGAGGATAAGTGAGAGGGCCGGAGCCATCGAACCCTTGAAGCTACACTGCTAAGAGGGAGCTAGCTTCCTGGAGGTGGTATGATGACGGAGTCTGCTAGAGGCCGTCATATCAAACCGAAAGAACCCGAGCATGCAAGGTCAGGATATCCAAGTTATAGAATCTGACAAAAGTGGACGGCGAGGACCAGCCGGCCGCCTCACATATGTCCTTGATAGACACCACTAGACTAGGCCCATGAAGAGGCCATCCCTCTATTAGAGTGGGCTCTTACTCCTATGGGGCACTCAAGGCCCATAGAGGAGTAACATAGAGCGATAGCTTCAACTATCCAACACAAGAGGCGTTGCTTTGAGACCGAAGACCCCTTGGTGTGGCCACCAAAGCAGACAAAAAGCTGGCCAGATTGCCTGAATGGCTGTGACTTCTCAATGTATATCCTCAAAGCCCTTACTGGGCAGAGTAAATCCAGCTCTCGCTCACCTGACAATGGAGGCAGAGCTGAGAGGGAAATTACCTGTGCTCTGAATGGCGTCGAGAGCAATTTAGGTACATAGCCATGCCTGGGCTTTAAAATGACCTTAGAGTCACTGGGCCCAAACTCAAGGCATGCAGGGCTCACCGAGAGGGCCTGCAAATATCCAACATGCTTGACCGATGCTAGAACAAGTAGCAGAGTGGATTTGAGCGTTAGGGGCAGAAGGTCAGCTGACCGCAGCGGTTCAAAAGGAGGTCCTTTGAGTGCTCCAAGGACCGTGTGAAGGTCCCAAGTGGGAACGGTGAGAGGACGTGGGAGCTTCAACCGCCTAGCACCTCTCAAGAAACGCACAATGAGGCTGTTTCGACCCACTGATTGACCAGCAATAGGAGCATGAAATGCTGCGATGGCTGCTACATAAACCTTGAGCGTGGAAGGGGTGAGACCCTTTTCTAGACGCTCTTGGAGAAATGACAGTATCGGAGATACGTCACACTCGACAGGGTCTTTGTTTTGTGCTAAGCACCAGTCAATGAAGGCTGACCATTTCTGGGCATAGAGGCGTCTTGTAGACGGGGCTCTTGCCTGAGCAATGGTGTGTAGCACGTCCCCGGGGAGGCTCAGAGGCTCACATCGAGGGACCATACATGCAGAGCCCAGAGTTCTGGCTGTGGATGCCAGATTGTCCTGTTCGCCTGAGAGAGGAGGTCCTGCCTCAGGGGGATCGGCCATGGGGCTTTCATTGAAAGCCTGAAAAGCTCCGAGGACCAAACTTGGCTCCTCCAGAGTGGGGCCACTAGGAGGACTCCCTGCCCGTCTTCCCTGACTCGTCTGTTGACCTGAGGGATCAGAGCGATCGGGGGAAAAGCATATAGAAGGAGGCTGGGCCAGTTGTGGGCCAGCGCATCTGTTTCCTTTGAAAAATAAGTTGGGCAATGAGAGTTGCTTTCTGAGGCGAAGAGGTCGACCTCTTCCTTCCCGAAAATCTCCCAGATTTTGAGAACCGTCTGGGGATGGAGCATCCACTCGTCCGAGGGGACAATGCTCCGCGAAAGCATGTCTGCTCAAAGATTCGTCTTGCCAGGTATGTGTGTCACCTTGAGCGATCGCAACCTGGGTAATGCCCATTCCAAGAGGCGCTTTGCCAGTGCGCAGAGGTGAATGGACGAAAAGCCGCCTTGGTGATTTATGTAGGACACCACTGTCATGCTGTCCGACTGGACTAGGATGTGGCGCCCTTCCAGGATCGCCTGAAAGGATTGAAGGGCTCGCTCCACTGCCAGCATCTCGAGGATGTTGATATGGAGATGGCTTTCCTCGTGTGACCACGAGCTGAAGGCTGGTCTGCCCTCACACAGAGCACCCCAACCCAGGTTGGACGCATCTGTTGAGAGCACCATCCTTCTGGAAACCGCCTGTAGGGGTCCTCCACGACTGAACCAAACAGGGTTCATCCAAGGCTCCAGCGCTGCTAGACAGGCCTGGTTAACCCTGATGCAAAAGCTGCCGTGCCGCCAAGCATGAGGTGGGACCCGGAATTTCAGCCAGTATTGCAGGGGCTGCATTCGTAGGAGGCCAAGCTGTAAAACTGGGGAGGCGGAAGCCATCAGTCCTAGGCACTCTAAGTGGCTCAGGAGCACGGATCTGTTGTGGTCTAGCTCAGTTCGTGACTGGGCTAGAATAAGCCAGTCATCGAGATTGCGGATTCCCATCTGTCTCAGAGGGGAAAGCGCCTCATTCATGCACTCATTCAGGAAGTCGTGGCCTAATGGTTAGAGGGTTGGACTCCCAATCGAAGGGTTGTGTGTTCTAGTCTCGGGCCGGACGGAATTGTGGGTGGGGGTAGTGCATGAACAGCTCTCTCTCCACCTTCAATACCACGACTTAGGTGCCCTTGAGCAAGGCATCGAACCCCCAACTGCTCCCCGGGCGCCGCAGCATAAATGGCTGCCCACTGCTCCGGGTGTGTGCTCACAGTGTGTGTGTTTGTGTTCACTGCTCTGTGTGTGTGCATTTCGGATGGGTTAAATGCAGAGCACAAATTCTGAGTATGGGTCACCATACTTGGCTGAATGTCACTTCACTTTGTGAAAGTGCGGGGAGCTAGAGACAGCCCAAAGGGAAGGACTGTATATTGGTAAGCCACCCTCGAATGCGAATCTCTAGAATCGTCTGTGATGGGGGGCTATCTGGATGTGAAAGTAAGCATCTTTCAGATCCAGCGAGAAGAACCAGTCCTCGGGGCAAATCTGCGTGAGGATCTGCTTCAATGTCAACATCCTGAACTTCCGTTTCATAAGGGAGAGTGTGTCTGAGGTCTAAGATGGGTCTGAGACCGCCATCTTTCTTGGGGACAAGGAAATAACGGCTTTAGAAACCCGAACCGCTTTCTGAGGGAGGAACTATCTCTATGGCTCCCTTCCTTAACAGCGTCATCACTTCGGTGCGGAGGATCTGAGCGTCGTGCGGCTCTACCAAGGTGGGAATCACCCCGCGGAAACGCGGGGATCTTCTGGCGAACTGAAGCGACTAGCCGTGTTTTATTATCCCCAACACCCACTTGGACACTCCGGGGATGGCCTGCCAGGCCTCGGCCCACATGACAAGAGGCTGGATAGTGTCGGATGGCAGGCACAGCGGTCGCATGGCTTGGGACGACTTCTGTGCTGCAGTGAAGCGCTCTATAAACCCTTCTATGGCTGGCCCGAAGAGGAGAGACTGGGTTATCGAGAAAGGCCACTTTGTCACTCTCCTTAATCTCTGTTAGGTTGAGCCAGAGGTGGTGCTCCAGTACAACCAGGTTGGCCATGGATCGTCCGATGGCCTGGGCCGTGGATTTTGTGGCGCGCAGGGCCAAATCTGTGGCGCTGCGGAGGTCGCGAAAAGCAGGTTCACTAGTGCTAGACTCATCCTGGGAACGGAGAAGCTTTGCCTGGAACACCTATATGGCCATGGTGTGTAGTGCTGAAGCGGCTTGGCCCGCAGAAGTGTAGGCTCTGCCAGCCATGGCAGAGGTCGTCCTGCAGGGCTTGGAAGGAAGGGCTCTCTTGTTTTTCCACCCCACAGCCACGGGGGGACAGAGGTGAGCAGCCACGGCCTCGTCCAGGGGCGGAAATTGCTTATAGCCCTTCTCCTGAGAGCTGAGAGCTGCAGAGGAAGTGCGTAGGCGGGCCGAGTAGGGGGCGCGCCACGACTTTGTCAACTCATCATGAACCTCAGGGAAGAACGGGGCAGTGCGCTGGCAGGGGGCTTGGTGGCGCCCTGGCAGGAACCACTCGTCCAGCCTGCTGCGTGTCGGCTCTTCAGGGGGGGCCCACTCCAGATGGAGTTCCTCAACGGCCTTGGAGAGGATGCGGAGAAGCTCGGCATCCATCCCAGTTCTGGCGTCGATGGGCTCCAGTGACGGCAAGTGGGCGGGGTCAGAATCACCGGCCCAGTCCTCCGTTTCAGAAGCCGCGAGTGAAATTGGAGTCGCCAAGCGGCTCATCCTCCGATCCGCCAAAAGTGACAAGGTTGTACGCTTCAGCCGAGGGACGCTGCTCTGGGCGTGAGAAGAGGACAGGGGACGGCTCTCTCATTGGAGAGGGTGAGGCACGCGGGCGCTGAGCCAGCGTGAGCTCACCCAAATCCGGGTGCTGGGCCCCTCTTCCTGGCTGGCTCGCGGGAGGAAAAAGACGGAGGTGCGCGAGGGGCGGGATTGCTTTCATTAAAGAAAGCAATCCGCTAGCGCAGGGAGGCGAGACTCATGCTCTCACAAAAGCAGCATGAAGTCTCAGTGAGTGCAGCCTCAGTGTGGGTTTTTCCCAGGCAGAAAATACACTCACCATGGCCGTCGTCATCATGCAGAGGGGCTCTACATGTGCCACAGCTGTGGCGCGGCATGGCCGCCGCCGTTAAAACAGCATTATAAACGCTCTTTTAGAGTGGTGAAAACTGCTGGAAAAAAGTTATTTGGGATCGCCGGATGGCGGCAGGATATCGCTGAGAAGTTGCGGGAAGCGGGCGGCCCGAGATCGGCGCTAAGATCAGCGGACCAGCTCCGACCGCCTGCAGTGCCGGCGGTCTCAGCTGGTCCGCTGCGGTGCCTCTTCGACGGCGAGAGCTTGTTCCAGGCGAAGGCATTCAGCAAAGATCCAGTGAAGTGAGGTCGTCGCTGAAGGAGTAAGATCTGATTTCCTCTGGCAATTGCCTGCTTATATAGCCATACGCCCCGCCCATTTTGTCAAGCTTTGGCGCCCTGCATCGCCACAGGCTCGCGCAGCTACGCAGCGCTTTCATTGGTTTAAAAAAGTTTACAGATTAAACCAATGGCAGTGCAGTTGCACTGCGTTATTGAAAAAAGGCTTCAGTATCGAGGAAAAAAGGAGCTTTTCCCCATACACAGTATGAGTGAAGTATCGAAAGGGAACTTAGTTGTTGACAAAACATCATCATGTTTAAATTCGTCCAACACTTTGGTTTAAATATTTTTATTATTAGAAATATTAGCAGATAGTCACTTGTAATTACACTTTTTTAAATACAAACATATAAAACTTACATTTTAACAAATAAACATCCACCCCACATCCCACCCAAAAAAAAAAAAAAAAACAGACCCTTAAGTGCTATCCAGTAGTAAAAGTAGGTACTGAAGGCATAATAAACATATTAATCACAAGTATTTAAAAAGGCAATAAAAGGGGACCACATTTTTTCAAATAACACAATCTTGTCTATTAGGGTGTACCTGATTCTTTCCAAATGTAGTGTACTCAAAGTTTTTTGGCAGAGATCAACCCATATGAAACAAACTGTTGTTGTACCCGTGTAAGTCTCAAAAATTCTTTGGAAATTCCAAATATAATTAATATAGGATCTGGTTCAATAGAAATGTGCATTGTATCTGAAAAAACTTGGAATATTTTGTTCCAGAAATTCTGTAATTTTGGACACAAGACAAAGCTATGAGACAGGCTGGCATCTAAAAATTGACATTTGTCACACAGTGGAGACACTTCTGGAAATATTTTATGCAGTTTACACTTGGAGTAATGAAGCCTATGAAGCACTTTAAACTGAATGAGACAATGTCTTGCATTAATGGAACATCTATGGACCAGTTCAAGACTTTGTTCCCAGATTTCATTAGGAATTTCTACTGCAAGTTCTTCTTCCCAGGCAGATTTAATGTTCTCCATAGATGGACTCTTCAGCTGTTCTAAGCCCTTATATAGCAGGGAGATGTTACTTCCATCTCTTAGACATCTTTCCAGAAATGTGTCCAGGTACATGGGTGTAGCGGTTACATAATTAGCAATATTACACTTCACAAAGTCTCTTATTTGAAGGTACCTAAAGAAGTGATTAGAAGGAATACTATATTTCTCACACAGCTGTTGAAAGGAAGCAAATTTTCCATTTATATATAAGTCCCCTATGTTTCTTAACCCTACATTTTTCCAAAACTCAAATGCTCTATCTAACATTGAAGGGCAAAAAGAGGGGTTGGCTAAGATAGCGAGTAAAAATGACATTTGGGTGAACTTAAAATGTGTCTTTAACTGTTTCCAAATACGAACAGAGTTATGAATGACCGGGTTATGATTATAAAGTGAACTAGCTATACCTTTGGGTGATAAAAGTATTGCATTAATAGAATATGGGAGACATTCCTCCTGTTCCAACAACAACCAGTTCTCCTCCACTGGAGTAAAATCTATCCATGACGTCAAGGCCCTCAGGTTTGCAGCCCAATAATAATAAAGAAAATTAGGTAGGGCAAGCCCTCCCTGTATTTTGGGTTTACACAAGTGGTGCTTAGAAATCCTATGGGCTTTATAGTTCCAGACAAAGGGAACCAGGATAGTGTCCAGTTTTTTGAAAAATGATTTGGGCAGAAATACAGGAATGTTCTGCACTATATACAAAAATTGTGGGAGAAATATCATCTTAATTGCGTTTACCCTACCCACAAGAGAAATAGGAAGTGTTCTCCAGAAATTGATCATGGATTTAAGTTTAGATAACAGGGGTTGAAAATTGGCCTCAAATAAGCTGGAAAACTTTTTTGTCACCTGAATTCCTAGATATGTAAACTGTTCTAAAGAAATTTTAAAGGGTAAATGCTGAAGCCAAGAAGAATCTTTGATAGTAACTGGCATCAACACACTCTTGTCCCAATTAATTTTATATCCTGCAAATGTACCATAATTTATCAGATTAAGGATATTTGGAATGCTGCTATTGGGCTCAGAAATAAATAAAATTACATCATCTGCGTATAACGCCACTTTATTATCAGTACTTCTGGTTTTATAGCCTTTAATTCCAGTATGTGTTCTAATAGCCTCAGCTAAAGGCTCAATCGCTAATGCAAACAAAAGTGGTGACAGTGAACATCCCTGTCTTGTACCTCTGTGTAATTCAAAACGAGAAGACATTGTTTGATTTGTGAGAATTCTTGCACACGGACTAGAGTACAACAATTTAATCCATGAAATGAAATTATATCCGAGATAAAAATTCTTCAATACGGCAAATAGGTAAGGCCATTCAATTTGATCGAATGCCTTCTCTGCATCCAATGACAAAATGGCTAGATCTTGCTGCAAGCCTCTTGAAGAATAAATAATGTTAAAAAGACGCCTAAGATTAGAGGAAGAGTTACGTTTTGGTATGAAGCCCTTTTGATCTGGATGAACCAAATTTCTAATTACTGTGTTTAGTCTGCATGCTAAAGTTTTAGCTAGAATTTTTTGATCTGTGTTTAAGAGTGAAATAGGTCTATAAGAACCCAGTTCCTCTGGGTTCCTTCCTTTTTTTGGCACTACAGTAATAATTGCCTCGTTTAGTGAGGACGGCAGAGACTGGTCTATAAATGCCTGTTTATAAACCCTATATACAGTAAATAAGGCGAAAGTTATTCGCTGCAGGCTTTATAAAATTCATTACAAAATCCATCTGGACCGGGTGTTTTACATCCTTTAAGAGATTTTATCGTACCTGATATTTCTTCAATAGTCATTTCTGCACCTAACCCCTCCATTTGCTCTTGATTTAATGAGGGTAGATTTTGTTGGTCTAGAAACTGAGCAATAACTGTAGGATCTATAGTTCCTTTCGATGAATACAGTGCTTCATAAAATGATTGAAACCTACTATTTATATCCTTAGAGGCAGTAAGAAATTCTCCTGTGTCTGATTTAATTTTGTATATTGTTCGTTCAGATGCTAATTTACGAAGTTGTCGAGCTAACAGTTTTTGAGGTTTATCACCAAATTCAAAGTATTTTTGTTTTACATACTGAAAGGCTTTAGAAATTTTAGAACAGAGAATTTGATTCAATTTATATTTAAATGCAAATGAACTTCCAATGCCTCTAATTCAGCCCTATTTCTCTTTCTCTGAAATGCTTGATAAGATATAATAAAACCCCTGATGTATGCTTTAAATGTGTCCCATAACACTCCCATAGAAATGTCGGGGTTGTCGTTAATTTCAAAAAAGGTTTTTATGTCTTGTTTTAAGTGATTAATAAACACTCTGTTTGTAAGTAAATGAGAGTTAAGCCTCCAATTTCTTTGTGGTTTCTCCATATTATCTATTTTAATAGAAAAGGTCACCGGACTGTGATCGGATATAATAATATTATGATATTTAGGAGTACAAACCTGAGGCATGAGTTTACCATCCAGAATGCAATAATCTATTCGTGTATATAGATTATGAGCTTGAGAATGAAAAGAGTATTCCCTAGCCGTTGGATAGAGAATTCTCCACACATCAAACATATTTGAATTAGTTATATATGAATTCAAAAATTTACTGGAGTTGGAACTAACTATTTTTGTGGAATAGGATTTATCTAAGTACGGGTCTAGTACACAGTTAAAATCACCCCCGATTATGAGATTTGTATCTGAAATGTTTGGAATTAGATCAAAGACTTTTTTTTGAAGAACTCAGGGTTATCATAATTTGGTCCATAAACATTGACTAATGTCAATGGCACAGAAAATACTTCTCCAACAACAATTACATATCAGAATCAGAATCAGAATTTTGATTGCTGGCGCCGATACAGGATGGCTGCCTCCGTGACGAGCTCCGCATATGTTTTTGTGTTTTTGTTAGTTTGTCCTGTCTTTAGTTATATTCCTGCCATCAGTTTCACCAGGGAAGAACTGCTGAACATTCGGCAGAACGCACCACAAGATGTTTTTCCGGATTTCAATTATTCAGATGTTTTAGTGAACGTTGTTATCGGAGGAGCGGCGGCGCTGATCAAGCGCTTCAGGACGCGCAGACGGGGGAAGCGAGCGGGAGCGCTCGTCAGACTCAGGAAGCGCGGATTTCGAACGCCGTTGCCTAGCATCCATCTGGCAAATCTCCGCTCTCTACCCAACAAAACGGACGAACTCCTTCTGCTTTCTCGGACAAATAAGGATTTCACACACTCTGCTGCTCTGTGTTTCACGGAAACCTGGCTGAATGACACCATACCGGACAGCGCGCTCCATCTGCCGGGCTTTCAGCTGTTTAGAGCGGATCGCGAATCAGAATCCACGGGGAAATCGCGCGGCGGCGGGACATGCTTTTACATCAATGAACGGTGGTGTACAGATGTAACTGTGTTAAAGAAGACGTGCTGCTCAAATCTCGAAACACTCTTCATTAACTGCAAGCCGTTCTATTCGCCGCGGGAGTTTCACTCGTTCATTCTGGTCAGTGTTTACATCCATCCGCAAGCTCATGTGAGCTCAGCTTTACAGAAACTCGCTGATCAGATCACAGAGACAGAACAACAACACCCGGACTCTGTTTTAATCATTCTCGGGGACTTTAATAAAGCCAATCTGTCCCGTGAACTGCCAAAATACAGACAGCATGTTACATGTCCCACAAGAGACAGTAATATATTGGATCACTGCTACACCACAATAAAGGATGCATTTCACTCTGTTCCACGAGCAGCTTTGGGACGTTCTGATCACCTTCTGGTTCATCTTATACCGTCCTACAGGCAGAAACTAAAATCAGCTAAACCTGTATCAAGGACTGTAAAAAGATGGACTAATGAAGCAGAGCAGGATTTACAATCTTGTTTTGACCTCACTGATTGGAGTGTTTTTGAAGCTGCTGCCACCGATCTGGATGAACTCACAGAGACCGTAACATCATATATCAGTTTCTGTGAGGATATGTGTATTCCTACAAAGACTCAACTAATTTACAATAATGACAAACCGTGGTTCACTGCAAAACTCAGACAGCTCCGTCAGGCCAAAGAAGATGCTTACGTGAAGGGGGACAATGTCTTGTATAAACAGGCTAAATACACATTGGAAAAGGAGATCAAAGTGGCAAAGAGGAATTATTCTGAAAAAATAAGGACTCAGTTCACTTCCAACGACTCCGCATCAGTGTGGAAAAGTCTAAAGAAGATCACCAATTACAAGACACCACCCCCCAGCACCGTAGAGAATCAACGACTGGCAGACGATCTGAACGAGTTTTACTGCAGGTTTGAAAGAACACCCATCACCTGCCCTGAACGCCTCCCCACAAAACCATTCACACCCTTCACAACTCCTGCAACCAGCCCTGAATGCCTCTCCAAACTACCGTTCACACCATTAACAGCTCCTGCAACCCATCCTGAACACCTCTCCAATCAAGCACTCTCACCATTCTCACCTCCTGCATCCCCCCTCTCCCCCACACCTGCAATTCAGATCAGCGAGGATGCGGTGCGCCAGGTCTTCCGGAAGCAAAAAAGGAAAAAAGCACCAGGCCCAGATTGTGTTACACCAGCCTGTCTGAAATCCTGTGCTGACCAGCTGGCCCCCATCTTCACACAGATCTTCAACAGATCGCTGGAGCTGTGCGAAGTCCCATCATGCCTCAAACGTTCCACCATCATCCCCATCCCTAAGAAACCCAAAATTACAGGACTAAATGACTACAGGCCTGTGGCTCTAACGTCTGTAGTCATGAAGTCATTTGAAAAACTGGTGCTGGCCCACCTGAAGGACATCACGGGGCCCTTGCTGGATCCTCTTCAGTTTGCCTACAGAGCAAACAGGTCTGTGGACGATGCAGTAAACATTGGACTGCATTATGTTCTGCAACACCTAGACAGACCGGGGACTTATGTGAGGATCCTGTTTGTGGACTTCAGCTCGGCATTCAACACGATCATCCCAAACCTCCTCCTGCCCAAACTAAATCAGCTCTCCGTGCCCACCTCCATCTGTCAGTGGATCAACAGCTTCCTGACAGACAGGCAGCAGCTAGTGAGGCTGGGAAAATACACATCCAGCACCCGTACAATCAGCACCGGAGCTCCCCAGGGGTGCGTTCTCTCCCCACTGCTCTTCTCCCTGTACACTAATGATTGCACATCTAAGGACCCCTCTGTCAAGCTCCTGAAGTTTGCAGACGACACCACACTCATCGGCCTCATTCAGGACGGTGACGAGTCTGCTTACAGACAGGAGGTAAAAGAGCTGGCTGTCTGGTGCAGTCTCAACAACCTGGAGCTTAACACGCTCAAAACAGTGGAGATGATCGTGGACTTCAGGAGAAACCCCCCTGCACTCCCCCCACTCACCATCATGAACAGCCCTGTGACTGCAGTGGAATCATTCAGGTTCCTGGGAACCACCATCTCTCAGGACCTGAAGTGGGACATTCACATTGACTCCATTGTGAAAAAGGCCCAGCAGAGGTTGTACTTTCTCCGCCAGCTGAGGAAGTTTAACCTGCCACAGGAGCTGCTGAAACAGTTCTACTCCACCATCATTGAATCCATCCTCTGCACTTCAGTAACTGTCTGGTTCAGCTCAGCTTCTAAATCTGACCTCAGAAGACTACAGAGGGTAGTCCGGACTGCTGAGCGAATCATCGGTTCAACCCTCCCATCTATTCAAGAACTGTACTTATCCAGAGTGAGAAAAAGGGCTGTCAAAATCACTTTGGACCCCTCACATCCAGCACACTCCCTCTTTGAACTGTTGCCATCTGGTCGACGCTACAGAGCACTGAGCACTAGAACGACCAGACACAGGACCAGTTTCTTCCCTCAGGCAATCCATCTTCTGAACAGCTGATAATAATGGCGAACACACTACACTTTATATTTATATGCACACACACTTTATTTATCTAACACACATACTTAGTATACACTTAATTTTGCACACAATATATATGTACATACATAACTTCACTTTGTAATATACCTGCCTACAATTGTCATTTGTATATTGTCATTCACTGTCTACATATTTGTATTTTTATTCTTCTATTATGTGTTTTATGTTCTGTCGCTGTCATTCTGTTGTACTGCGGAGCTTCTGTCACGAAAACAAATTCCTCGTATGTGTAAACATACCTGGCAATAAAGCTCATTCTAAATGAGTCTCTTGTAGAAATATGATATCTGAAAACAGTGATTTTAGATGAGACAATATTTTACCCCTTTTAACTGGTTCATTCAGACCTTTTACATTCCAAGTAGAGAAATTTAGAGACACCCCTTTTGCATTTACCTTATTAAGCATGAACTGTTATTACAGAAAATAACAATCTGTTCTGACAAGTTACCTACACACCGGTAGATGTTACCATGGAAACATCTGACCCACCCACCCAACAAAATGTTTGATAACAGAACATGTTCAGCTGTTACAGGAACAAATGTACAGCACAACTTACCACGAAGTAGAAGGCAATGAAAAGGTATTAAAAAAAACAAATAGAAAAGAAAAGCCGACCTCCGCATTTTACTTTGCAGAGACTTCCCAAAAGTCCAACAGGGAGTCCGCTAAATAACAGAAACTTAAACAAAACAACAGGCTTGACGTCTCTGAATTCTAATCCGGCATTTACTTATCTGTGCCAAACTGTTCGATTGCAAATTTCCATGCATCGTTCGCGCCGGTGAAAAGCTTCTCTCCCTCGCTGTATGTCACCCGGAGCTTTGCTGGATACAGAATGCCAAACTTAACACCGGGTTTATCCCGAAGGATTTGTCTTACTCTGGAAAAGGCTGCCCGACGTTTGACCACAGTCGAAGGATAATCTCTGAAGATCTGAATGGAGCGAACGTTAAAGGTTAGCTTTCTCTGTGACGACACTTTGCGCATGATGTTTTCCATGGTATGGCCATGGTGTATCCAAGCAATGATAATGTCAGTGTCCTCAGGCCGAGAACGAAGAGCTCGGTGCGCACGATCCAGAACAGGCAGCTCGTCCAATCCAAGCACCTCCATGAGCAGTTTAGCCACAAACTCTCTAGCACCTTGACCGTTTTCCATTCCTTCTCGGATTCCCGTGATTCTTATATTTTGCCTCTTGGAACGGCCTTCCAGATCGATGCATTTTTTCGTTAATTCTGACACCTGCTCGGACAGACTTTTAACTTGAGCTTGTAATTTCGTAACCGCTTTTGTTGAGGCCGTAGCATTTTGTTCAAGATGCTCGAGAGTTGAACGATGGTCGTTTATGGTTAGCTGAATTGCAACAAACTTTGCGTCAATTTTCTTTTCCAGCATCGCCATTTCTCCTTTCAAACTTTCTTTAATATCAGTTTTAACCTTGCCCAGCTCCACTCGGAGAGATTCAATTGCAAGCAGTACCGGGTCGTTACTTGCTGCCGTGCTGGCCTCTTCCAGCGAGCCCGCGGTCTCGGACGAACTTTCTCCCTCAGCGACATCTTTCTTTCCTGGTTTCTTCGACGGCATTTATAAACACGTAAATTGCAATTTATGTTAAGCGTATGCAACTCTATAAAGGATTCGAGAGCACTTACAAGCTTTATGTTGCCTTGTTTTAATGAAATTTAAATGAAAATTAGCGGAGCTACAAAATCCACATTCTTACTCCATCATCAACCCGGAAGTCCTCTAAATTTGTCCAACACTTTGGGGGCACTTTGAGCAGATTCAAGTTCTTGACAGATGTGAACTTTTGTCCATTATTCATTTTATGTTCATGAGTAAAACAACCAGTTTATTTTGTTCAGCGTCATGTTTAGGAGTATGGAAATGTAAAGCCAATGTTCCTACAGTAACAGACTAAAGTGAAACACTCTTGAACATTTTTTAAAACAATTACTTAAGAATAACGTTCCATTAGTAAATAAATGTTAGTTATTCCATGGTCTGTCTGAATACTGGATTCCTCTCGGATTTCTTGGAATTCTGGTTCCAAGTCAATTTAATCACCGTTCCATACCAGAGACAGTTTATAAGACACATACCACTTTCTCAATCCTCAATACAACTATATAAGGAAAACCCGTAACGACAAAGATGGCTGTTGTATGCACATGTCCCGCCCCTCCTGCTGGAAAGCCAATCATTTGCTTTTAACAGTCAAGTCGCAGAGCATTTAAGCCTATCGTCTGGTTCCACTGATGCATGCACACAGTTGAGGTTTTGTGACAATGGAGAAGATTTGGTTACAGCGAGATATGGTGTGTGCAAGATCGGTCAAAATTATTGATTTTTCTTTCATGCCAAAAATCGTTAGGATTTTAAAAAAGATAATGTTCCATGAATATATTTTGTAAATTTCCTACCATAAATGTATCAAAACTTAAATTTTTATTTATAAAATGCTTTGCTTTGGATTTGAAATATTTTTCACAATATTTAGATTTTTTTTTGCACCATCAGATTCCAGATTTTCAGGTGCTGGTCATATAATTTGAATATCATCATTTCAATTCAAAAAGTGAAACTTGTATATTATATTCATTCATTACACACATACTGATATATTTATTTATAACTGACAACTAAGTAAAATCCCAAATTCATTATCTCAGAAAATTAGACTATAACTTAAGAACAATACAAAGAAAGGATTTTTAGAAATCTTAGCCAACTAAAAAGTATGAAAATGAAAAGTATGAGCATGTACAGCACTCAATACTTAGTTGGGGTTCCTTTTGCCTGAATTACTGCAGCAATGCGGCGTGGCTTGGAGTCGATCAGTCTGTGGCACTGCTCAGGTGTTATGAGAGCACAGGTTGCTCTGATAGTGGCCTTCAGCTCTTCTGCATTCTTGGGTCTGGCATATCGCATCTTCCTCTTCACAATACCACACAGATTTTCTATGGGGTTAAGATCAGGCAAGTTTGCTGGCCAATTAAGAACAGGGATACCATGGTCCTTAAACCAGGTACTGCTAGCTTTGGCACTGTGTGCAGGTGCCAAGTCCTGTTGGAAAATGAAATCTGCATCTCCATAAAGTTGGTCAGCAGCAGGAAGCATGAAGTGCTCTAAAACTTCCTGGTATACGGCTGTGTTGACCTTGGACCTCAGAAAACACAGTGGAACAACACCAGCAGATGACATGGCACCCCAAACCATCACTGACTGTGGAAACTTTACACTGGACCTCAAGCAATGTGGATTGTGTGCCTCTCCTCTCTTCCCCCAGACTCTGAGATCCTGATATCCAAAGGAAATGCAATATTTACTTTCATCAGAGAACATAACTTTGGACTACTCAGCAGCAGTCCAGTCCTTTTTGAAGTGAGACGCTTCTGGTGCTGTCTGTTGTTCAAGAGTGGCTTGACATAAGGAATGCGACAGCTGAAACCCATGTCTTTGCATACATCTGTGCGTAGTGGTTCTTGAAGCACTGACTCCAGCGGCAGTCCACTCTTTGTGAATCTCCCCCACATTTTTGAATGAACATCTTCTCCAGGGTGCGGTTATCCCTATTGCTTATACACTTTTTTTTCTACCACATCCTTTCCTTCCCTTACCCTCTCTATTAATGTACTTGGACACAGAGCTCTGTGAACAGCCAGCCTCTTTTGCAAAGTGTCTTGCCCTCCTTGTGCAAGGTGTCAATGGTTGTCTTTTGGACAACTGTTAAGTCAGCAGTCTTCCCCATGATTGTTTAGCCTACAGAACTAAACTGAAAGACCATTTAAAGGACTTTGCATGTGTTAAGAGTTAATAAGCGCGGCACCAGGTGTCTTCAATATTGAAGACCTTGATTAATGTGTTCAGGTGCACTGCGGGTTGGAGCAAAACTCTGCATGTAAGTGGACCTTAAAAGACAATGTTGAGATATCCTGCAATATGTTCTGAACATGCACTATTAAGAGGCAGAATGACTTCTAGACTGATGACTTACAACACTGGTGTCCAGTCCTGGGCTGAAGGACCAATGTTCTGCAGAGATTCTACTGATCCTTGATCAGCTGCTCAGGTCTACTTAACTTGGGTTGGAGCTAAACTCTGAAACAAGAGAAGACCAATATTATGAAGTTAAAAAGTAAAAAAAAAAAAAAAAAAAAAAAGATTCAGAAATATGCACAATGTCTGATAATGCACAAAGATGAGAAGAAAGCTATGTGTTTAATGAGAACTTTCAACACACTGAAAAATAAGAAGCAATATAAAGTTACTGATGCATTTTTATTTATTCTTATTAATATTGTTTAAATACATTACAGTAACCTTGTGGTTTATCAATGATTTTCAGTCTCTGAAATAGAAAAGATCTATCAGTGCTGAATGGCATCATACATACATCATATATAATGATATTTAACTAGAGTTCGAACACTGTGTCTCTACACTGGACAGCACAACAAAATACAACAGAGCCTATTATAATCAGTGATGCTCTTCAGTGATGCTCTCTACACTGGATGCGGCACAACACAACAAATCACAGACGGTGATCTGATGCCTCGTCCTATTTATGATGTACTGACACAAAGTTTGAATGATTTTTAACAATCACTTTGGTGCGTCCAGTGTAGACACATTTTGAGAGTGTGTAGCTTGGAGATAACTCATAAGTCTCATGTACACGAAGAAAACTGCATTTATTTGATCATTAATAAAAACGGTAATATTGTGAAATATTAGTACAATTTCAAATAACTGCTTTATATGTGAATATATTGTACAGTTTTATTCTTGTTTTCACAAAGCATGATTTCTGAAGGATTATGTGACACTGGAGACTGGAGTAATGATGCTGAAAATTCAGGTTTGATCACTTATTAAAACATACTTAAATAGAAAATAGTTATAAAAAAATTTAATTTCACAATATTACTATTTTACTGTATTTTAATCAAATAAATGCAGCAGTGGTGAGCATAAAAGATGTCTTTGAAATACAGAGAGAGAGAGAGAGAGAGAGAGAGAGAGAGAGAGAGAGAGAGCTCATCTACACACAATATTACATTAAAAACCCAAACTTAAATATAGCTGCAAGCAGCGATGGCGGGCTCAAGCCGTCAGTGCAACACCACCCCGGTGGCATCGGGAAAACTGTGCCCAGCGGGCATAAGCATTTACAGTAACCCTCTGGCAATCAAATTTTAAGGGATATGGCAGTTAAAGGGTTAATCTGACCCGTCTAGACTAGACTTTTCCCTAAATTTGAGACTCTCGAATGTCCAATGTCAAGCCAACTTTATGCCTGTTTTTGTTTTGTTTTTTACTTTATTTTTCTTTTCTCTGTGCCGGATTGCTGATGTCTTTTACCCGGGCATAGATGTCCATCCATCAATTACGAACATTCATCCGCAAATGTCCGAGCGGTCGCGAGCGCGGATGGGAGAATGGCGCATGTTTTTTTTTTTTTTGAGCTACTGGGATGGTGCCCCCTCTGGGAGTTGGTGCCCTACGAAGACTGCGTATTCTGCATATAGGGAGCGGCGGTACTATCTGGAAGATATATTCCTCAAACCGTCGTACAAGAGGAGGTGATGCTAGTACTTCAAGAATCTCTCAAAACCTATCTGTTCATAAAGCCTATATATAAAGTCTTAATATAGTATTCCACAATATGTTGTGCTATTCTAATATTATTGTGGTTTTTTATTGACATTGTTTTTTGCTGTTATTTTTTGTTTTAATATTGTTACTGTTGTTACTTGTTGTACGGTGACCTTGAGTGGTTTGAAAGGCGCCTTAAATAAAATGCATTATTATTATTATTATTATTATTATTATTATTATTAGCTGTACACTTGATAAAAAAAATTAAATATTAACTTATGCAATTGTATGTATATATATATATATATATATATATATATATATATATATATATATATATATATATATATATATATATATATAGTGTACAGTTTTCTTTTATTGCATCTTGAAATAAATGTTTCTGAGTTCTGTGTTTGTTTGTTTTTTTTATTTTTTTTTAGGAAGATTACAGCCTTTAATCTCCTCAAAATAAATGTGCATATAAACCATGAACAATTTAATTATAGCTGTATTTATAAAATGCTTACTAATAACTATTAATTTTGGGAGTAGGCTAGCAACAGTTGATGTTGAGGCCTAAGATATTTCTTAAGCTGTAATGATGAAAAAACAACAACAACACCAAATTGCTTTTTTTTTCTGCTGGTGATTAAAGAGATGATTAAGTCTCCCTCCCTCTCTCTCTCTCTCTCTCTCTCTCTCTCTCTGACACCAAGCCCATCCCCTCTCCCACACATTCACACAAACTCAGCACACACACTTAACACACACACACTTAACACACAAACACACACACACACACACACACACATTACCCAGAGGGACAGTGACATCAGATGTATGGTAGTTTTTTAATTTTCTATCATCCATATAGTGTTGTATAGTCATGAAACGATGCATATTTCCTCAGCATGACTTGTCTTCTATGTGTACATTTTGTTGAAGTGTTTAGAAGCTGCACTTAAAAAAATAAAAGACATTTACTGGTTCCTTTTTTACTGTTATTTCAAAAAATCACCATGACAAAACCATTCAAGCTATCCAAAATTAATTCGCACCTGTTCTGTAAGATAAATTCTTTAAACAGTGGTAAAAGAGGATGTGATGCTGATCCTTCAAGAGTCACTCAAAACTTATCTGTCCATAAAGCCTATAAAGAATTATTCTTAATATACAGTTCACAATACTTCAGCATGTTGTTCTAATTAAGTGAGGGTCATTTTATCAGTAAAATACATAAAATTCATATTTTTTTTCTTTGAAAGATTTCTATAAATGATTTAAATCATACTTGGTTCTACAATAATTATTTAAAAGTGATCCTATAGCTCCATCTGGTGGCCATTATTGGTACTAAGAATTGCCAGCTTGATTTATATGTTATGATAGTTTTAATTTTATGCTGGCTCTTGAAAATGATAAAGCTATGAAACTTACTGTGCTTCCTTCAAATGATGACTTCTAGGTATATAAAAAATTATGAAGAGTTGGAATTAAAAATTTTAAAGATATGGTAAAATAACTATGGTATTTTTTTATGTTACTTTAATAAATCTCTATGGCCACACCATTTAAGGTATCCTAAACCCATTCGCAATTTAACATCTTCAGTATATGGCTTCATGTTAAAAAAGTTTGGTGTGAACTACTTGTGTCTTCTTGGAGGAGAATGAATTCATTTACAGGCTGAGTTTATCATAAATCCACAATAACATTTCTGAGTTCTGTATCAATCAGTGTTGTTGTTTGTTTATTTTTATTTTTTTATTTTTCATAGGAAGATAACTGACCCTTTACTCTCCTTTTTAATAAGTATAAGTATTTATAAACTGCTTACTACTGACTATTAATATTGGGACAAGGCTTTATAAAGCATGAACTGACTATTCACTAATGAGTGCAGTTATTATAAAGTGTTATCAATGCATTTGCTAATGTTAACAAATTAGACATTATTTTACAGTGTTATCAAATCCCTTAAATGATTTGTAAGTGTTTTGTAATGATTTTATTGACCTAAAAGCATTTGTGAAAGTTCTGCTTGCATTACAGCTTATTCTTGATCTGTGAGCTGAACAGATTTACTGTTACATCCATGAGATTATGTAAATTCAAATAAATATCATGTCACAGGATGTCAGAGGTCAGTATCAAATTAGTTTGAAATTATTATTTGCAGCACAAATAAGGTTTTTTAGGATTTTTAAAAATCCCTAAAACTGTCAGAAAAGGATAAGGCCTAAGATTTCTATGTGAGTGGCTAAATTTGTTTGTTTTTATAACTATAATGCATAAACTATGAAACTATACAAAATGTATAAAAAAGTACAAGTTATTCTTTTCCAATGTTTTTTATTTATTTACAATTTTTTTTTTTTTTTTTTTTTTTTGGGGATTTACATTTTTAAAAATTAGCCTATGGCAATCATTCTAAACAGCTTGAATAAAACCTGTCAATATTTATTATAGACCACTATAACTGTGTATAATCTAACAAACAAGTTTATTATGAAAATAAAAGTGTGTACACCAGATAAATTGGACGATAAAGAAATTGCTAACAATAGTATAATAGAGCATGTTTTAGGTTTTTAGGCGTTTAGATGCAGAAATGGACAAATCAAATGTAAAATCAAATGTAATTGATTTAATTAAATATAGATTAAGTCTTGTTAGAGCAAAATAATAAATAAATACGTACACACATTAAAAAAGCAGCCAAGATGAATGAGTTTAATTTTTTATATAGATTAAAATTGAAGACAGAAGCAGCTGGTATATGCGGTCACTTAATATTAAAATCCAGTAGATCCACTTCAGATTTATTTCTCAACAGTTTATGTTCACGTGGCTGTTTTCGTTTATATTAGCCAAGCTATTATGTATTTTGAAATAATCTTGTCCGTGATGTGTTCGTTCTTACGACGAAAGGCAGAATCCTGCAGCTCAAGAGATATGTTATTCTGCCAGTCGCGCTTTCAAATAGTCTTGCACACTTAAACGGGTCACAAACACCTGCATTTAGCTCGTGTTGTGTTATAATGGATGTATTGTGTGCATTTATGGCAATAATTTATTTTGAAAAGCTCTTAAACAAGAATAAATTCGTTTGTTTTGAACTTGTGACACTGTGCGCGCTGATCGGAGGCAGTGATTTCAGATAGGCAGCCGCGAATATTTCATTTTCACACAAACAGTTCAAAAACATCTTAATTTAGCTCTTGGTGTGCTCTAATTGGTGAATTGTGTGATATCGCTGCAATACTTTATTTTTAATAGCTATAAAACAAGAATAAACTCGTTTTTTCTGAGCTCATCATTCCAGATGCTCCTGCTCAGAGCGGTGATTCATCTCTCGTGTTTCTCACGTATCACTGACCACACATCAATTATTAATGAGCCCTGACCTTATAATAATCATATATGTTGGTTTAGCTTGTCAGTGTGAATTAAATCCAAGTATTTATTTGTATTTTAACCGATTTAAAATCGAAACCAAAAGACAGTCTCCTCCCTTTTTTATTCCGGTAACTGCACCTGTAGGGGCGCATTTTCTCTCAGACAATGGAAGTCTAAGCACACACACTCAAACAGAGGGACAGAGTGATATGAGATGTCTGACAGTTTTTTAATTTTCTGTTATCCATACAGTGTTGTAAAGTCATGAAACTATGCATATTTACTCAGAATAACTTTTTTTTCTTTATGAAAAAAGGTTTTGAAGTGTTTGGAATTTAAAAATGCAGGAAAATTAATAATTCCATCTTTATTGTCATTTTAAAAAATCCCCACGACAAAACCATCCAAGCTATCCAAAACCCATTCACAATTTAAGTTCCTCAATGTTTTTTCAACATGTACACCAAGTTTGGTGTGTATAGTGTTCCTCTCCTCTGAGCAGTATGCATTAATTCACAGCTAAATGTAAAAAACAATCCACATTCAAATCAAAATAGCCGACTTCCTGTTGGTCGTAGCTGATGACTGTGAATTAGAAAGTTGTCCGTCTTGATAAGAACAATTTTTGTACTGAGTTTGGTATCTGTAGCTAAAACTAACCCCCCCACTTTTGACAAAAGGTGGCGCTATAGAGTGCCTCTTCCACGCCCTCTTATGAAATTTTGCCAGTGTCTAGCTGTCACTAATACTGATATGTGTTCTGAGTTTGATGAAATTCTAAGCATGTTATATGCCTCAAAATCACCTGAGAAGTATTCCAGTTTGACATGTTGCCACGGCAACAATATTTTTAGATATCAATATCCCCCCAGCAGATTTATATCGGCTGTGTTTTAACATTATTCTGATGAAGTTTGAAGCAAATCGAGTAAAAATAAGATGCTGAATTCAAAGCATTTTGAAAATGACACACTTCTTGCTGCCACTTGGTGGCGCTATAACTTTGACTCCTAATAGTCACATATATGCGATCGACATCATACAATGAATAATCTGATGAAGTTTGATTAAAATTAGGAAATGTATGTGGATGGTATTAGACACTTCTTGTTTCTCATTTCTCGCCATAATTTCAAAGCCTCGCCACGAGCAAACCGTTTGAGATATCAAAAATCCCCTGGCAATTTTTCATCCCCAATGTCTTGAGATCATGTTGACCGAGTTTGGCGGCAATCGAGTAAAAAACCTATGACAAGTATTTCAAATTCCAGAGCATGCGCTTTTTACATAACTCTAAATAGCTGACTTCCTGTTGGGCGGAGCCTATGATATGCAATACGAAAGTTGTTCGGCACGATGAGATCTATATGTGTACTGAGTTTCATATTAATACGTGCAAGTATGTGTGAGCTATACATCAACATTTATAACTGTGATCCAGGGGGCGCCGTAGAGCCCCTGTGCCACGCCCAGGTCTCAGCCTCTGCAGGCTCCTTTAGGCCACAGATTCCAAAGTGTGCGCAAATTTTCAAGAGTTTTTGAGTATGTTTAGGACCCCAAAAGCCCCCACAACTTTGACGACAAATATGAATAATAAACCCCAAATAGCCAACTTCCTGTTGGGCGGAGCCTATGATATGCAATACGAAAGTTGTTTGTATTGATGATTTCTATATGTGTACCGAGTTTCGTATGTCTATGTGCAAGTATGTATGATATATGGCCCTCCATATTCCAGGGGGCGCTGTAGAGCCCCTGTGCCACGCCCGTGTATCAGTCTCTGCCCGGCCCTAATGGCCGCAGGTTCCAATGTGTGTGCCAATTTTCAAGACTTTTTAAGCATGTTAAGGGCCCCAAAAGCCCCCGAAACCTTGAAGAAAAATAATAATAATAAATAATAATAATAATAATAATAATAACAAATAATCCTAAGGAAAACAATAGGGCTCTCGCCCTCCAGGCTTGAGCCCTAATAAATAAGAGCTCATGTCTATCATTACCTCTTGTAAGTTAGTTAGCCTTACGGTTGAGATGCTAACTGACTTTTTCTGAAGACACTAAACCATTTCTATAAAGTAAATATTAAACGCAAGCATATAATTTACATGAAATAGGGTGTCAGAAACACTTTAATGTACTATTGGTGTAATTTTATAGACTAAACTTACCTAAAAAGAAATAGCGAAACCACATTGAGTGTCAGCGATCAGCTGCTTGATGGTTGGGCTGCCGCCTCGTTTCCATGGTGACATCCTCCACTCCAGTTCTTTACAACACGTAGAAGTCAGGCAGAATTTCACTGTTATTTCAACATCTATTTTTGGGCTACATTTGGACCAAATCCGACGAACCAAGCAAATACCGACTTTCATGTCAATTTTTGAAAGCCATGACGAGCCGAGTTGATTTAGACAAAAAATTAAATTAAATAAATAAATAAATAATTAAATAAAAAATAACCATTACAAATGACGTATGGTGACATCCAAGACAATACATGCCACCAATAGAAGAAAGCAAATAACCAATAGAGACCCACAGGGACCATTACTGTGACCATTAAAACCAACAGAATTCCCATTCTAACCATTAAAACCATTTCTATTGTTTGTGTGTTCATTTTTTTTTCAGCAGTAGCCTACCCACTAAGACCATTACAGTTGACCAAAGAAACCACTAAATTTATTAGAGTCGTAATGGTTTCTTGTGTCCAGTAGATACCACCAGAGGTTTCCAAAGGTGTTCTTTTGGTACTTAATGGTATCCAATAGACAACAAATGCCACCAATAGAAGAAAGCAAATTATTAATAAAGACCCACAGAGACCATTACAGTGTCCATTAAAACCATTAGAATTCCAGTTAGAGCCATTAAAACCATTACAAATTCTGTAATGGTTTCTATTGTTTTTTTTTTCAGCAGGGAGAGACGCTGATTGATGTGTCTGCATCGTCTGCACTCGAGCATTTCAGTGTTTCCAAACAACTGACAATTTTGACCTAATTATGATTTTCAGTTACAATAATTTATCCTAAATTTCTACATTAATAACTTACTTTTAGCAACATCAGACGCACGCGCGCTCACAAGATCTTCCAGTTCTTACTTTGGAGACTCGCACTAAACGGTTCATTTGAATCAGTGAGTGGTCGACTCCAGAACAGCTGCAATCGGATCATTCTAATTCGTAAACGAATCATTTGGTGTGATTTGTGAACCGATTTAAAAGTTGTTTTTTTAAAGACTCGTTCATGATGAATCAGACAACGCTTCTGCGTGTCGAAGCACGTGATATATTATAGGGAGTAACGATATGTTCTAGGAAATGTAGTGAAGTTAAAAGTATGATCTTATGCTTTGGAATGTAGTGAAGTAAAAGTGAAAGTTACTCAAAATAAAACTACTCCAGTAAAGTACAGATACTTGAAAAATGTACAGTAACGAAGTAAAGCTACTCCATTACTGTCCACCACTGGAACATAGTCAAAAACACAGGCAGGGTCAAACAAAAGTAAACAGGTCTGGCACAGGCAAGACAAAAGAGCAATCAAAAATAGGCTTGGTCAGGCGACACAGCGAACGTTGTGCAGAGGGTTTGACAAGAGAGGTGATCTGTAAACGTGGGCCATAGTCCAGGCGAGGGGCAAACACAAACCTGAACAGCAAGGCAAAAGTTAAATCCAAGATACACAGGCAAGAATCAGTAACCAGTCAACTCTGTGATCCAGGCGGGGGGGGCTGTTGGGTGCTTGAGGATAATAATTTAGCCGTCAATAAGATGACCAACATGATGACCTTTGACCTGACGACCACGACCTCCTCATCCGACCTGGACGATTCGTCACGCTGCACGCGCATTTTTTAATTGTCAGAGGATATTTTCAACACCGCGGAAGCTGGTAAGTGGTGTTTCATACTCAGCGAAGTGATTTTGATATTTATTTACTTATTATTAATTTACAAGAACGACGTGATGTGAGAACATGCAGATATGTTGTTTATATTGCTGTGTGTAGCCTGTAGTGTAGAGTAACGTTAGCTTGCTGTTTGAGGGAGAAACGTTTCACAGGCATCGAGGGCAGAGGCGTCATGCCCATTCAAAGATTTCTGAGCCAAGTTGATTTTAAATGCAGCTTCCAAACGACAAAAAAACAAAACAAACAAAAAGTGTTTTCTGTAGTTTTTACTATAATCGCTGTTCTTAATTATTCTGTAGAACAGAGAAGAAAAAGCCATCAGGTTGGGACAATTTAAGACATTCCAGTTTCTAATCCCAGAGCTATTATTAGGTGGAAATAATTAACTTTTTTATTTTATTTGTATTTATAATACTTTTAAACTTAAAATTGTCTCTTCTAATCTTTTTCTTTTTCAAAACTGCATCACAGCATTTGCTGCCATATCAATACATAATCATCCATATCGATACGCAAATCGGCAAGGAATGCATCACAATATATTGCTGTATTGCTATTTTGAACCGCGCTATTTAAAGCCTTGTTCCATGTGCCCCTTTTATACTTTGAGCACCTGCCCCTCCAAAGGTCTCTGCACGGCCCTGCTGTGATCTGAACAGCAACTGTGGTAAGCTCTCAGGTGAGCATGTAATTAGTGTGTGTTTGATTGGTTTCAGGCGAGCTTATGATTAGTTCAATGGAGCATGGGAAATGTAGTTAAATGTGATGTGTAACAGTCAGTGTAGTAGTGTGAGAGTCCATGTGGAGAGCGGGTGACCTCTGGTGGTGAGTGAACGGATTTATGACACTAACTTCATCGTGTGTCAGTTTTTCTCAATACAATCCTAGTGCTTGAAAAACGCTGAAATAAATGGGGTTTAAAGTTGGTTATTCGGAACAATGGGTTACTCCTGGACACCCCAGCTATTTTTTCAATGGCTACATTTACACTATTTATAAGACCAGCAACCTGACAGACTTTGTTGTTGTTATTATTTGTACTAGTACGTTCGTTATATTTTTTTACTATTTTAATAGAAAAATTTAATGACCAGTAATATCTAAGGCACCAATAGCAGACCATAATTTTTAATCCATCCCCAAAGTTCTGTTTAATGTCAAATATGCATGAACGTTTTCGTTCATATATGGTTGTCACTAAAATTTGTGTCATTTTTTGAAGAAAAGATTATTTAATTTTTTGTCCATAGTGTTGTAATGACTTAGTCTTATTTCATCCAGCAGTTGGCAGAAGCCCAACAAACTAGTATTTGACCTGACTATGGTGAAATATTGTTCATGGACATTTCTATAAACATTTCAAATAAATATAAATGTAAAATCTATACATTTTCAAATAAACCTCCAAATAAAAACTTCATGGCAATGCTCTTTAACAGACTGCACACCAGGGATCAGTCTATCTATGGATTAACTGAGTAAAAATGTGAAATACAACTTTTTCTATGATATACCTTTATACGTTTATAGACCTAGGTTTTTTTTAAATGTCTAATTGATCAAATGATCTGTTGTTTTCAGAACTAAAGCAGAAGTGAGATATTTAGTCCATAATAACTCATGTTATTTTACTTCACACAAATCTATTTTATGAGTTCGGAAGCCTTGGAAGCATGAGTCATGTGGACTACTTTTTTCTGTTTCCATCACCATTCATAGAATACACAGCCAGGATATTTCCATGGGTGTAAGGTTTGGAACATTTTGATTCATTATTGTTCTAATTTACTGTTTGCCTCGTCTACCTTGCTGCAAAATCATCAGAGATTTTTTGCAAAGTCATGGATTCATGAGTGATTTGACACATTGCTTTTCTCTATATGTCACACACAAATACTGTGTTTGAAAGGCAAATGCACACGAGCGTTATTTACATCCCCACAGCTGACCTTCCTTTGGGTCTCTCTCTTTCTAGCTCTTTCTATCTGACTTTCCCTCTGTCCATCTCTCTCTCTCTCCTAAAAGGCAAAGATAGCTCATGTGTTTTGGTGCGTAGACATGCTCCACCTTGCCTCAGGACAGCTGTAGTTCAAACAGATGAGAAATAAATAAATAAATAAAAAGCACAAACGAAAGAACCCCCGGCAGAACATGTCAGTGTAGGCCAGGGGACATTTTTTTATTTATGACCAAAGCCAGCAATTGAAAATGGGAGCAAATACATGTTTCTCTTGGACATATCTAGACAAAACATAAGTGATTTCACTTGAGTCTCAATTGAAATTATAATAAAAATGTAAGCAATTTTTCAGGTTTAAAGGATCTATAATAAGGATCAATAAAGTGTACACATCAAAAGCCTGTTATATATATATATATATTTATATTACGACTCCATTCATTTTGTGTCTGTCACATCACTTGTCAGTTTCTTCACAGAACATTTTTAATAAATGCAAATTGAAACATTTGAACTAGTAGTGTTCCTGTAGTTCAATTGGTAGAGCATTGGTTGGGGGTTCGATTCCCTGGGATTCCCTGGGCATTCATTCATTCATTCATTCATTCATTCATTCATTTATTCATTCACATGATAGGTACATTGTAAAAAATGAATCATGGGTCTTGTAATTTTCATTAAAAAAATTAAGGTGATAATTAAAAATAATGTGTAGATTTCATTAAAGAAATTGTGATTCATTGTTGTATAGAAAGAAAACCAAGAGATGCGTTGTCCTAATTTTTTATAAGGAGACTTAAGCAGTTTTGGTGCTTGAATTGGGGAACTGATTAAACTAAAATAATTAAGGAAAGAAGGCTGCCTATTTATTTTAAGTGAATTAGCTCAATTTTGCAAATTTATTTTAGAGGTGATTGTTAGTTCCCAGCATGCTTTGCATATGGCTGGATATGGAGAGTAAATTTTGAAATTAAATGCTACTTTATGTTTTTGAGTGAAGGGAAGCATCTATTAATGTTTAATGTTCAGTTACGTTTGACATTTGTAAGAGTTTCTGTAACATCGAAGTTTCCATTGCACAGTGGAATTGTTACCACTGTGCAGAAGAGTAGAGCTTGTGGTTATGGATACTACTCTTCTAAGACAGTAGCCTTGCTAGTGCTAGTGCAGGACTTTCCAGTATTTCTCAAGTATTTTCCTACTTGAGTTGATTGGCTGTATACAGTCTTGTAAATGTATAAAATAACAAAATACAAACAGACCCCATTTAAAATCACAGACTTTTGAGAATAAACTTAAAATAAATGAGCACATTTCCCTAATTATATTAAATTTATTGTGTCATAGATTAATTAATTTAGGAGATTTCACATGATTTATTCAGGTAGATTCCATTAAAAAAATCAAGCCTGAAAAACTACTCAAAAATATTATGTGTAATATTGTTACAATATTTTTTTTTTAAGTAAATAGCTCATTAGATTTTTTACAGTCTAAAAATGTATAGCCTGAATGCACTGTAAGTCACTTTGGATAAAAGCGTCTGCTAAATACATAAATTTAATTTAAATTAAATTAAAATTGTAACTCTCTTACAGTATGACATCATTCCATCATTCCATAAATGGCAGTGCAGAACCTGGACCGAGTTGTTGAGATGTCCAGCAGTGAACACAGTTTGTGACCATTATTAAACTTTGAGTATTTTTACAATATGATGGCATAACTAACATGGACATGTCCTACATGCTTTATTACTGTGGACATAGATAAACAGCAGACAGCACATATGAGACGTGACTCAAGAGTCAAGGGGAACTCAACAAATAAGAGCAGGAAACATCTGAACTCTGTGAGAGGTGCCCTCCCTTGCTGACCTGTATGTGTCCAGCTTTGTCAAAGGCAAGAATCTTCAATGCAAGATTTAAAATCAGTAAATACTGATCCAAAATTTCTCTAATGAAACAAGTGACATGCATTTCTTGATTATCAATTCTTAAAAGACTGAGCTCAGTACAAGTACAGATTCAGGGGTGTTGCCTCCAGACAGACCAGCACACACAAAGCAGAAATGCTGCTAGGAGTTTGGGTCAGTTCGACAGTTTGGGAGCATTTCCTCCCCCCAGCTCCACTTTAACTTGGCCTATGACCCTTGGTAGCACTTCACACCAAATGTGTGACTCTGCAGACTCACGATTAAAACAAAATAAACATACAAGCAAGAAACTCCATACATTTGCATCTATGGATGAACATCAGATAAATCCACAGAATGTTCTACTCCTACTGGCACTTTTATGGGATTGTACGCAGATGCTAATTTGCCATGTTGCAATGCTGTGAAGCCGGACTTAAGAGTAATAATCAGTAACAATATATTAAACCTTCTGACATAATCTAATATATAAAATCCAATATATAGGATATATTTTATGGCTCGTATAACATGATATAGTGAAAATATGGAGCTCATACTTGAGAAGTAAAACACAATTCAATTTTATTCAGAGGCCCAAATTGAGCAGAAATATGTCATTTTGTGGAGTTGCTGGTATTAATATGCCAAGAAGTAAGATCAAATTCAGATAGCTTGTGATGTAACTCAATGGGATTTTTAAAACAGTACAGCAGAATGTTTATATCTCCCAAGAATATAATTGTTACATGTCTAGTTTTATGATAAAAGCTCTGTAGTTTTTATTGTGGGGTCAAAATATATCACGCAATGCAATACAGTGATGATTAAGAGATGAATGAATACATTTTTCTCAAAAGCCTGATGGATCATATCAGCCTTAACGCACAGTGTCCTTTTATGCTGAAGCAGAAGCTGAGGGAACAGGCATGCGTGTGGCTTTAAAACTACATTTTCATGTCTCTATATATTATGTGTGTGAACGAAACATGATGGTACGTCTTTGAGAGGTGCTTAGTTCAACATACAAGTACTTTTAACCAATTCAATACAATTAAGTGGACCTAAGGTTAGGATGATTTTCTTATTAACTATTTCAATATATATGCAATTTAAACACACATCACAGGATTATAGGTCATAGTCTTCACTTAGTGTGTTACTCCCTTCACTGTATATGTGTGTGTATATGAATGTATGTGTGTCCGCATAAAGGTCAAAGCTAGCATTTTAAGTGTGTATGACCTCAGGGGGAGTTCATGTAGGCAGGGTTCACTGCTATAGCACTATGGGCCAGAGCAGGAGACATTCACTGCTAACAGCACATTGACATTTAAACACACACACTGTACGAGTGTGTGTGTGTGTGTGTGTGTGTGTGTGTGTGTGTGTGTGTGTGTAGGCAGTTTTTTTTCTGTCTGTGTGTATGTAGAAGAATTATTGTTTGATGGATTCCGATCTCCGCCTTTGAACAAGAAAATGAGATAAGCTGTATATCAACTCTAAACACTAATTACAGTAATACATTCTTCACCTAGAACAGGCAAAACATAAGATTAAATGTAAGACAGAAGTAAATCCACAAGTAAAAATGTCTTTTAGACAAGAAAATGATTATGAACATGAACAGAGAATGAGAGTAAATCTCAGCAGTCTTCTTTCTGATTGCATTGGTGGTGACTGACAGTAGGTGGCAGTAACTAGCATCACTGTAATTGCCATAAACAGATGCTTTCACATAATGTATTTACATAAAACACACACTCATTGGGCTTCCACATTTCACTGGACATTAGACAAAATAATTTTAATACTGTACAAATTGTATTTTCTATTACCTTAAAACCAACCCATCTCAGAAATCTAATGTCAGTTGAAAAATCAGAAAAATCAGAAAAAGAAAAATATGCCCCCACAAGCACAAGGATTTTGGATATTATCATCTTTGTGAGGACCACACACAAACACACACAAATGGAGTATGTATAAACCTTTATCAGTGTGGAGCAGGCAGAACTTAAAGTAGTAGTTAATTTTCAGTTAGCTGAAATAGTTTCAGTAGTTCAGTTTGTTGAAAAATTGCTCATCCTCTGACCATACAAGATGTCAGTGAGTTTTCTTCATCTAGAGACATTTAATATTACATCATTTGCTAACCAATGGGTCCTCTGCAGTGAATGGGTGCCATCAGAATGAGAGGCTAAACAGCTGATAAAATCATCACAATAATCCTCAACACAGCTTCAATCTATTATGGTAATTACAATTTCATGAAGTAAAAAAGCTATTTATTAGAAACAACCGCTGGAGAATAACTCTGAGAATACAGTCGTAACTCTAAATGAGACCAGAAAGCCAAGATATCCAAGCTGAATTCTGACGGTACCACTTCAGAGGATCCACTGGTGTGCAAGGGATGAAATGCTAGATTTCTCCAAATCTGTTCTGATGAATAAGCAAATTCATCTACATCTTAGATGGCCACTATCATTCTCTCTCTGTATCTATGAATTTCTTCATCTCTCTGTGTTTGGGGCCGTCTACAGCAGGCAGCATCATAAAAACAGAGACTAACTCTCATCTGCAAACAACACACGTATGGCAACACAGGCCAAACATGCACAAGTATTTTTGACATAATTAGGCCTGTTTGCAGCAGAGTCACTGTTGATTCACTACAGCTTTGCATCACAAAAAGAGCCATCTATAAAATACATAGAAAACGGCAGTTTCAATATTCTGCTACATTTTAGGTCAAGTTTGGTGATGTGATGACTTTATGCGTTCTTATACACTGGATTACAGAACATATGCATCACACAATACAGACTTTGTACATCTTCGCTCCTAGAAAGACATTACTAAACCTAAACTCTGGACCTAAACAATGTCTAAAATCATGTAATGTTATTATGCAGCATAAGATGAGACAGTGTTTCCTCTATGCATGGAAAAATAACACAGAGGTAAAAACTGATACAACAATAAAAAATCCTGTTGCTTTAAAAACCCTTAAATTAAAATGATGTATGTGTATATAATTTATGGAGGAACACACCCATTCATTCCTTAACTAAAATCCACGTGGTTTGGTACATTAATATAGAAATATTTACATGATGGGCATTTATCTGTACAAATTTGCTTTGATACTAAATTTTACTGACATGAAAAATTCAGTATGAGCGGTTGTTTTTTTTTTCATTTATTTTTTTATTGGAAGCAGCTAGAAATGGTATAGCAACTTCCTGATGATTTTGTCATATAACAAAAATATTTATAGCTTGATACACTTTAATAAAAAATGCATCAATCTTTATGACAAATTCTAATGAAATTACAAACAACATTTGAGTAAGAGGAACTTAATCATTTATAGCATAAACACAACATTGAATGGTGGCCTTGGAACCAATTAATATTATTTATTTAAGTTCAAATGAACAGCTAGCATATAATGCATGCTAAATTGATTGCAAATTTAACAAACAATTAAAATATTACTTCTCACTACAGTAGCATTAGTGCAGGCATTGCTCATATAGCAATGTAGTTAAAATTACACACAATATTCAGTAGAAGTCAATAATATTTTTGCTAAGTTTAATTAAATCAATAAATTAGAATTGATAACTTTTAAGTTGCAATCATGCATCTATTAAGTTGTGGTAATAGGTCCACCTAATTTATTTTAAAGTGTACAGGTTGTGGCCTAAACTTACCCATTGGCTCATCTTACCCCACTCTCCTGTTGTCCTTACTTTGTTTAAGTTCTTAGCATATACAATTACATTTTATGCTGCTGTCTTTTTTAACACTATGAGTGATTGGTAATGGAACAAAATTATCTGTGCATAAGTGTGTGTGTGTGTGTGTGTGTTTGAGAGAGAGAGAGAGAGAAAGAGAGAGGGTGAGTCAGCACAGGCCAGGCTTATTTATGAGTGGATGTGTGCAAGGGCTAATATATTCATGGCTGTGTGTTTGAGTGAAGAAAGAAGGAAAGTCTGTGCCAGTTTATCATGGCTGTGGTCTCTGTCACACTCACAACCCTGAGTCACAGCCGTCAGACCCACATCTAACAGCCCAGTGAGCAGATAAGTTTAAACACAAAGACAGACACACACACTTACAATGACACTCACAGTCAGACACAGCCACGAAGAAGCTGGCATACAGATTCATCCAGACATGTGAACTTTTCCACATAAATAAAAGGAAAACAGGAGCAAATAGCATAGCAGAAATAGAATAGACTTTCAACTCTAACATGTCACATGTCACATGTTTTTCCCTTGTAAGAGGGCACACGTTTTAGATAGACCTGAGGTAAAACACTCACTCCCACCGTAGTCTGCTAGATAGAATAGCTCACTGCCTTCTGAATCCGCCCTCATCACTGCCTCTGTTCACTCTCTTCTCATGATGCACCTGTGAATCACAGATCAACCTACTCAAGGTCATTCTGTACCATTGACAGAATTATCAATTTCATCTCGAAACAAGAATCAGTATTGCAGTAGTCTTATAATATAGGATGTACGGTACACATTTACCACCATCATTCAATATTAGTACATTGTTGTATGTCCTATAGTGATATCATGATATTTCTGGAGCTGAAATTCCCCTACACACCTGACTTAAGTTCAACTGTGTGGTCTCTTCCAGGGCTGTCAGTCTTTGCCAATGTGAACTTACTGTTTTCATATTTATTTTGCTACATTTTATATTAAAATGTATTTGTATTATTACTTCTGTCTTCATATCAGAAACAAAATCCCCCCATTTACATCTGTTATCTATAATATATCTATATGACTGAATACAGGGAATGTTAAAAATCATGTTCAACCTAAGATGTATATTTGGTTAAATATATAATAATAATAATAATAAATAGCAAGCTGCAATTTCATTCATTTATTTTTTTAAGAAGTTTTACACTGTTATTTTAATACTGTCACAAGGATTAGTCACATGCACACACACACACACACACACAATCATTACTTTTATAAAATAATTTACATCAACAATACCATAGTATAAAATGCATCAGATCGTATCCATTGTATCAAATGTTATGCAGTAAGACTACTATGAGGAAGCTTTGTAGCAAGTATTAAATCAATTTATTTCCGAAAGGACTATAGCACCATGATGCTTTGATTTATATCAGGGATGTCCAAACTCAGTCCTGGAGGGCCGGTGTCCTGCAGAGTCTAGCTACAACCCTATTTAAACACACCTAAAATGGCTCAGAGGATGGTGCACTCTACACCTCAGTTATGCAAAAGTGACGGTGCACAGACACCATCATTATGGAAGGAGTGATGGACATATCCATACAACATTATCCATTATAAAATGTGCATAGAACTAAGAATGGGCTAAACTAAAATTTGTTATGAATGCCAATGAACACAATTACAAGTCAGTAGAAAGAAGTGGGTTAAAACCAATTCTGTTGAACGAGAGCATATGTCTGGTTACGCTCGGATCATTCTCTATACTTATTTAGAGCTTCGTTCATCCAAACTGCAATCATGTTACGTCAGTCTGCGCATCTTCTCTCTCTGCGCGCAACCTTAGCCGCTCCGGCGCGCGCGCAAAGCCAATAGTTTATCTGACAACTCTGGCACAGACAGTGCTATTCTGCCAGAGGTCACAAGAAGGAGATATATCACATTTCTGACTGTGACATTTTTATATACATTTAAAGGAAAGATAGTATTTTTCCCATTGCCGCCCTTTCCAGTCCGCGTGTCACCATTTCCTCCAAAAACGAGCCGGACTTTTTAGCGCGAGCTTCCCGGGTGCTCCACAGCAAGCGAATAATTGGCGCGGTCGTGGGCATCGTCATGATCGTGGCGCTGGTCATCGCAGTTCCGCTTCTGGTCCAGACCTCAGTGGTTTCAGCGCACTACGAAATGATGGGCACTTGTCGGATGATCTGTGATCCGTACAACCCCAAACCGAGCGCCACGGCGCTGGAGGTGATGCAGGATCTCAGTGCCATCCCACCATCTTTCGCTCAAGGGACTAGAGGGGATCCGGGGCGTCCGGGCAAACCGGGACCCAGGGGTCCACCTGGCGAACCGGGTCCACCTGGTCCAAGGGGACCACCTGGAGACTCCGGCAGGCCTGGATTTACCAACATCACATCGGGAACGGCTAGGACTGAGACAGGAGACGTTGGTCCAGTTTTGGGGAACAACAAAATCGCGTTTTATGTGGGTCTCAAGAACCCTCACGAAGGCTACGAGGTGCTCCGCTTTGATGATGTTGTGACAAATGTGGGAAATCACTATGATCCCACTACCGGCAAGTTTACGTGCCAGGTGTCGGGGATTTACTACTTCACCTACCATGTGCTGATGCGCGGAGGGGACGGGACGAGCATGTGGGCAGACCTCTGTAAAAATGGACAGGTATTTCTACTACGTTTACAGGAGCAAAACAGCAACACATGATGCGAATTAAGGCTAATTGAGTCTCGAGTCACTCAAAAGGGCTCAAGAAAAAATATGGTGGGTCTTAAAGAACATTATTTCCCAAGGTATAGACAGCGTTCCGCACAAAAGTTAGACGCAACGCGCCGCGTTATTAATCGCAGTTCATCCATAAGTCATTATTTATCACTTCGTTCTACATTTCACATCACATTTTCATAACAGATAAAACTGTATAAATATATAGTAAGGTGCCGAGAGACAATGAGATAGCCTACGCGAGATTTTGTCAAACGTTCAAGGCTACTGACAGAAATTATTGTAAAAAGTTGACTCTAGTTCGACTATAATTCGCACACTGATAAAACAGAATATCAAAATAGTTTTACACAATTACTTTGATATGATTCAAATGCATCGACTGTCATGTAACCGCTCATGGTGTGGTGATGACGCGTAACAAGATCCAGGACTGATGCGTTGGATGTGACCGTATTCAGACATGTTCTGTTATTTTATATAACAAAATCTGAAAAAGTGGTGTAAGCATGAATGACATGAATGACTTCTTATCTGTTTTCATTGATTTGCAACTAGCGTTGAAGGCAAAAGGTCTGAATCTCACTGGTTCTCTGGGGGATATAATAAACACTTCAGCAATATGAGTTCGACTGCTCTTGATCTCCTAATGCAAAATGTATTTTATTGTACGATGCATAGCCATCGTATGCTACAATAAATTACGATTTGCATTATAAAGAGCAGTCGAAAGCAGGCATATTGTGCATTAATAACAAAACATTGGCTGTTGTTGCTGCAAACAGGAGGTGAATACATGTATGATGCGTTAAAATAAGTACGCTACTGGTACAGTAATAATAAACAAATAATTTGAGTTATTATTAATCATTATTTTTATTATAAGTCATGCCTTTCTTAATTCTTTACCAAAACTAGCAAAACGACAGGGTGTGGTTTATTCCTCCTTATTCACAAATATTAAAACAAGACCAAAAGAGAAGTTTTATTTCTAATATACAGACTATCATGGCACTGAATGACATTCTGCGTGTCTCTGAACAGGTTCGGGCGAGCGCCATCGCGCAAGACGCCGATCAGAACTACGACTACGCGAGCAACAGTGTTGTGCTGCACCTGGACTCTGGAGACGAGATTTATGTCAAACTCGACGGCGGAAAGGCTCACGGAGGAAACAACAACAAATACAGTACATTTTCTGGTTTCATTCTGTATCCAGACTGAGCTGCATGGCACCTGCTGCGTCTCAATCTGACTGTTAATGAATCTCCTCTCTCCGCGAGGCACTTCATTCTCATTCCTGTCCGTAGTGTCGCTGGGAATATAAGGGTCATCTGAACTCAGCGCCAGTGTGAGAATATGCTGTCAAAATTTGTCCCCTTCTGTTTAAAGATGTCTATGTTTGGCTATTATAACCAATTAAATGAAACGCGTTAATTATGGACAAGGATTGTAAACAAGATATTCATATATGCATTGTTCTCTAGGTGATTTTTTTTTTGCTCAAATTAAAATATTTTCCTGCATTTATGAGCCCCTAGTGGACCCCAGTGTGATGCAATTTCTGGTGTAAGCTAAATTTGTTTTATGTAGACATGGACAAGCATATCTTGCTCTAAATCTGGACAAGTACACACAAAAAGGTTTTAAACATTTCAGATTCTTGAAAAAAAAATAATAATAATAAAAAAAAAATTGGAAAGCTCACCCAAAAAAGTTATGTCGTCATTTGTTTATTCATGTTTCAAACCTTAATGACTTTCTTTATTTTGTGTAACCCAGAAAGAGATATTTAGTAAACTGTCTCAGCTTTTCTTTCCCATAACAATTAAGGTCAGTGGGGTCCAATGTTATTCGTACCCACAGCATTCTTCAAAATATCTCTGGTTACAACAGAAAGAAAATCATCAGGTTTGGAACGACCCGAGGGTGAGTCAGTGATTGAGGGATCTTTTTTATTTATATTTAGTTATGCCTTTAAACTCCCAAATTAAAATCAACTGCAGATGACTTTATTTTGAAACATAAAGCTGATTAGTGGAGTATTAGAGTGCATTTTCAGTTTGTATTTAAATAACAAGCCAGTGTTTGTGTGTTTTAATGGTCCAGCAGTGTACTCCGGGTCTTGACGTTTGACCTCACACAGGTTCTTCTGAGATACTCAGCGGTAACACACCTAATATAATGAGTATGCCAAACAGCACTGAATGAGAAAATGATTTCTAGTGCAATCAACCAAATAAAGCCCAATGCATTAAAATGGCCAAAATTCCAACCACCGACACCACTCTGAGTGCGAGTTATTCTGGTGTGCTTTTTGATTGGTAATTGGTGCCTGTACATTCAGATGTTTTATGTTCTGCAATACATGGAAGGTTAATAAACGTCCTCAAACAACAACAGCGTGTCTGTTAATCCAGCCGACACTTGGCTTTATATATCATGAGCCTTCAGAAATGCCTGATTACACACAGCCATTAAGATCCAGCATGATGAAGAACAGTAATATGACATGTAAACATGGCTTTTTCTTTCACACACATCTTTTACAGCCACAGGTTTAAATATCAGACTTTTTACTCAACACACTTACAGCAACTTGTGCTTGTCTTGCTAGGACCCTACTAATCTAGTTTGATTTGTTTGCATAGTCTGATTGCATGCCAGAGCCTCTAAATCCTAAAGATTTGCTGGCTTTGACTAATGAGACAAATTTTATGATTGTTCACACAACCTATGAATTCAACTGATTCCGTAGAATACCTGAATTATTCCGTTTTTGTCTTGGATTATTTGTTTGAAGTATTTGGCCGGCCACCCATCTGTGTTAAATGTTGTATAGTACTGAGTGACAGTTCGGAGTGGACTTGTGTAGGAACACGGCCCTTGATAAGCTTTTATTAGTCTGTGTATGTGTGTGTGTAAGTGCGATCTGATCCTCAGGATCGTGTGAGGGGGCACAGCTGGTAGTTACAGAGTGACAGAAAACTAAGCCAGGGGGCTCACATCACTTTTCCTTCTCATTCTCCCCCTTGCTCATTTCTCTCAGCTCCTCCGCTGCTCTTTAAAATATAACAGCACACACACACACACACACAAACACTGGAGCATCTGGCTAACAGACCTGTCACACTGTGTGGCATTACACGGCTTTCAGGGAGTCAGCAGGAGTAAACACACGCACACACACTCCAGTAATTATATGCCATCATTCAAAGCATCTCCGTCACAGCAACTTTATTTCATCATTAGACCTCACGGACAAACACTCTGCTGACACTTCATCCAACTTAACCGCTCATCCTCACACCGAGTCTCCTACACAATCACACATCTCTGTTAAACATCTCAATTGAGATACACCTTATCGTTTTTATTACTGATGTCTAAACAAAAGAGATGAATAGTGTAATAATAATACAAATACTATGAAAAACGTCTTATTTTTGCTTTGCATTTTTAAAATCAAAACCTTCAATGTTAAGTATGTTTTTTGAGCTATTAAAATGTCTTTGGGGTTCAAATACCTTTTAAAATGTTGCACTGAACCAGTAGAATTTATGAAGTTAGACCACAGGTAAAACAGATTCTCATTAATAGTACTCCAAACACATTAAGAGACTATATGAACATTTTTAATTGAAAAATCAAACACGTTTGATCACTCCTAACCAGTTAAATTACAATATAAATCTGTATTATTTCCACCAAAATATTAGTTAAACCAAAGCACGTTTTAAGGGTATCGCAGGGAAAAGGGCATCTAGTGAAAATGAATCTGCTGTATGTCAAGATACATACGGTCCCCGAAGTTAAAGACACTTGCAATTAAATTTAACACAAATATACAGTACATGCTGTCTATCACTCATTATACCTTTCTCTCTAATGCGCAGCATGCCTCAGCCAATCAGAGGTTAAAAGGCCAAGCACTCCGCTCTAACGCATGCTAAAGAGCGACACCAACACACACACTGCTCTAGATTTTCAGACAGAATAGAGGAAATGTGATACATTGTTGAAGTGCAAAGGTAGATAATAATATTCTTCACACCTTTAAACCTTTAAACAACAAATTTTAACCACAGATTTTACTATCAACCTTAGTCCGCTTTACAATAACAAATGAATGGAGAAAGGCATCACTTATCTAAATCACCTGTTTCCTGGTAACACCTTTGTCACAGTTACAGAATTAATGCAGAAATGTAATTTAGCGAACAGTGTTTTACTACCTACAAATCATGAATTCTATTAAAACCACTACTAGAATCCAATATAACACAACCTCCCTCGATTCTTAAACATATAAACATTAGTAGTCATTCAGTAAAGACGCTTACAAAACTATACACTTTATTATCGTCTATAGATACCAATACTGCATGTATTTTTATTTTTATTTTGTTTTAGAAAAAGAGAATGTCCCGGACTATACATGGCATCTAATTTGCATATTAATGTGCTCTCGGGCAAAGCATAATAAAAAGAATCGTGATAATGGGAGTATTAACATGGCAACATTGTCGTAAGAATATTTCATAGAAATATTGATATATAATTTATTTCCATATTGACTAAGTTGTGTATCCTCGAAATGCCTGATTAACATTATGTTTGTCCTGGTGTCCTGTTATGCCAGGTTTCATTATAAAAGTCATATTCCAAATTGAATCCCAATAACATTTTTTTTTTCTTCAGTTACGTTTATTAATGACAAACATTTTGAAAATTAGCCAGATTTAACTTATTACAAAAAAAATTATCCAAATTTTTCTATGAGTGCTAAATTTGATAATTCTGTCGATATCAGTTAAATTTAAAGACCAAGCAGAGGGGTGTGTTTATGATCAAACCTACAAACATTAAATATCTCTAAAAAGCTCTCTGTGGTCTTCGGTAGAAATTCACTAAAATATAATGTCCTCTCAGGAGGATGTTTGAATAAAAACCCAAAATTAAACATGTTCATCATATAAAGTGATTTTATCGATATCGAAGAAAACATTTCATTCAAATATCTTTTTGTGTGTGTGTGTGTGTGTTTAAGCTTAACCAAAGTCGTATGGGTCAAAGACAGCACAATAATAATGTTTATGCAAGTTTGTTTTATTATGAGTGTGTTGTTCAGACAGTTGATGACTTATTGAAGATCAGTTCTCACAGCCCCCTGGGCATTAATGGGACTTTTCAAAGATTTTGAACACACACACACACACACACACACACACACCTTCTAATGAGCTGATGAGGTCTGCAGTGTTGACTAATTATGTGGTGTGCAATATGTGAAACTGTTCTGAGGCCTTTTATCTGCTAAGAGATGACAGCTGCCAGTCAACAGGACCAACATCTCTGTCTGTGTCTGCAGAACTGTCAACAAGCAGAACAGACACAAAAGCCCAGAGTACGTAAGAGACGTTCTGCCATTTAAGCTTATCTAAAACTCAGTGTGTGATGTGTGTCAGAGAGAAGGTTTTCTGAGTGTTTCTTTAGTTCCTTCTGACATTTACCTTCTTAAATCGTCTCATGTAATTTTTATGAGCAGTTGCTGCCCAGTGTTTGAGCTCTCTTCAGCTCGGTGTGTGAGAGCATCTGTGTGAATGGATATGTGTCAGCATGCTTTGTTGTAGGTTTGCAGTTATTTGTAAGCATCTTATTATGTGAATAAAAGCTGATCTGAGCGAGAGTGTCATGTTTATAATGTTCTGTTTAGAATGAAGCAGTAGTATACTTCTAGTAGTGGTAGTATACTTCTACTTATGCCCACTACTCTACAAGAGACAAGCAGTTTGAAAAAAGGATAGATTAATTTCTTACATACTGCGCAGTATACAATGTATTAGGTTTTATACACACACACACTACTATGCAAAAGTCTTAGGCCAGTAGTATTTTCACCAACAAAAATTGGTTTTAAGTCAGTTATTTCTATCTTTTGCTGTGTCACTAAGAAATATCAGTTTACATTTCCAAACCTTATTTTTGCCATTGTCAAGTTCTACTCTTTTTCAAGTTCCAAAGGACACATAGACGACTCAAATTTCCAACTCAATCACTTTTATTTTGGCTTTGTCTGTTGATTGGTCTGTTCATTGAATTAGGTTGTAAACTTTTAAAACAGAGAACACATGTTACCATTTCAATTAAATATTTTAATTAAACATTTTATATGAATTTTACAATGAATTACCTACCTAAGCCTTTACATGGGATGAAGAACCCATTTAACAAACATCCATGAAGTCAATGCTGCTGTGTTCCTTAACCAATCTACACAGCAATGGAGACCTTACGAGGTCATCTCCTGGGGTGTGCTCTCAGTGAAGTGAACCTTTGATAGGTTAGCAGGAATCCTTTAGATGACATCTCACTCATCATGGAAGCCATGCAGCAGAAGAATATTCCCCATACTTTAAGTCTAGTTCTATTCTTGACCTTCAAGATCTTTTACTTCATAAGGGCCAAACAGGTCCATAGTGGTGAATTCAAAAGGTGCAGCTGGGCCTGTTGGCTCTAGAGGTATTTCCTTGGCAAGTATACAACCTTTTATTACACAGGCTTTGTTCCTCATCCGGAGAAGGGTTCCTGCCACTCCCTCGTGGTTTGCTTAGTTGGATTATTGTGCCAGCAGTGTAGACACCCATGCTTCAAATGGTAAAACTGGCACTGCGGTCTTATCTTCGTTGAACATCTGAATTCTAACTCCACAAACTAGTAGTCCAGAGTTCCCATCTTGATATACTGCGAGCCTGCTTAGAGTTGTGTCTGAAAAAAAAAAACTGTACTTTTTTGAGCTGCAAGGAAGATGTCTTTTAGTGCATCTTCTCGTTCTTTGACAGTCAGTACAGCTTGCTTGGGTGATCTTATCTCCCACGTTGACTGTTTAGGTGCCAGTCACTTCCTCTTCACTGCTTGGCAGCTAGACAAACCCAGGCAACAACTCTTACCAGTTTGGACAGGCTACTGAATCTTCTTACTTCCACAAGATCTTTAACCCAGCCAGTGGGCTTCCTCCCTAGAAGGTTAACCACAGGTATTCCTTTTTGTGTTTCACTCTTTGGACTTTTCTTGAGTGCCTCGTAGGTCTTTTTTCTGCTTAGTCCTTCTTGCTTGAGCTTTTGTTAATGCACCGAAGAATGCCTTCTGTTATGTGGAGGGGTAAGGAGGAACTCAAGTGCAGACAGGATGTACCAAACACAGGGTTTAACACAAAAAGGGGAAAACAAAACCCACGAGGGGGAAAACACTGACTAGGGTAGACACTATATAACTTAACAAGACACGATAAACAAAAACTCGAAACACAAGAACACTAACTACAAATAAACAATAACAGGTCTCACAACGTCTTCTTCCAAGGGCAACACCGAGTAACAATATATCAATGAAGTCAATGCAGCAATGTTCCTTAACCTATCTACACAGCAATTAAATATAGCTTGAGTATACTACACAGCAGTTCAAACACAATAAAATTAAATAAAACATTTCACTGACCATTTGCGTCTTTGGACTGAACCTACAACTGAACTTGGAGTGTCTTCTCAGTGAAGTTGGTTTTTCTGAATGACTGAGGACCTCCAGGTTTTTAACAGGTGCTCCAAATCAGTGAAAATGACAGAACAGGTGACAAGCAGCCAGATTGCTGCTGCTGGTGCACTCTGGGAAGGGTAGTTCTTTGACTCATTTCTGAGATTCAGCTCAACAGCCATTAAATGTAATAATCCAGATTTTTGTTTGCAAAAGAATCTGACAGCAGTCAGTGCTCCACACAGAGATCTGATCTCACCATCTTCAGTCTGTCTGGAATAACATGAAGAAACAGATCAAATTGAGACTCCAGAAGAACTGTGGCAATGTCTCCAAAATGCTTCAAGAAACCTGCAAAGCTACAGTACTGTGCAAAGCTTTAGGCACTTGTGTATAAATGCTGTAAAGTGAGGATGCCATCAAAAATAATGCCATAAATAGATTATTAATTAACTTCTATTAACTTAGCTAAATTAAATCAACATTTGAGACAGTTCTTCTGGATTGAGTCTGTCTCAGTTTGTTCTGTTTCTTCATGTTATTGCAGACAGACAGATGGTGGTGAGATCAGATCTCTGTGTGGAGCACTGGCTGCTGTCAGACTCATTGTGCAAACAAAATCTCACTGAATTATTACAGTTAATGGCAAAATTAATGTTTGGAATGTAAGATGATATTTACTACTGACACACTACAGCAAAATATAGAAATAACTGACTTAAAACCATCTTTTGTTGGTTAAAAAAATACTAGGGGCCTAAGACTTTTGCACAGTACTGTATATATACAGGTTAGTCAGATGTATTTTTTTTGTGTTTTTTATGTCAGATTTGTATTTTTAATGTCTCTCCGCTGCCACCATGGCCGCCATGGGCAGGACCAGACATCTGTGGATGAACAGACATCGGGAGGAAGGAAAATGCTTTCTGCTCGATGCTCAGGTTTCGCCTTCTGAACTTTTTGGTATTTCCGTTGATGTAGCGATTTGAGAAGTTCAGGGAGACGAAGGCGCGCTCTGCTGCTTTCAGATCCTTCGTTCCACGAAGGTCCAGGTCTGAGCCCAACCAACATAGGGGTCCTGGCCTGTCTCGATCTGAGGATCAAAGATGGGCACAGAAGGCTAGTGTCGCATCTCGCGCTCCTCCCCCACCTGCGGACAAGTGTTAGAGGAATCGTGGGTCACGAGGAGGTAAGCATAACCTAAGGGGTATGATCTAGACGAGGCAGCGTTCTCATCCGAATCGGAGTGATACTGAGGTATCTACTCGTTCCCTTTGGGGATTTTTAACCCTCTGGAGTCTGGAGAAAATAGCCTCATAACACATATATGCGTTAATCGACTTCAGAGGGTTAACTTCTGCTTTTATCCTCCCCTTCCTAATTCCCCTGTAACCACCAGCTCTCCAACTGATCGAGGTTAGGTGGAAACCTCTCGCATAACAGTCTCCTATGCTGGACCTATAATGTTTTTTTATGGTTCTATGTCCATAGCAACCAACCTGACTGATGGTCCAGACTAAAAGGAGGCGCTCCCCTCACCCGAGGTTTATAAAATTGAGCTTGCCTCTCCCGTAAGATTCAGCACTTTGCAATGCTTAGGAACCTTTAAGTACACACGCTAAGCTTTTGTGTACTTTCTCAAAACCACATGGTGGTCAGTGTGTACGTGAACACTTTGCGCACTTTCTAAAAATCCACAAGTGGTAAGTTTGCATGCAAGACTCTGCAAACTTTCTGAAATCTTGAAAGATAAGGGTTACGCGCTCCGCTTCGTTCCCTTCTTGAGATGATTAGACCTTGGTTCCTTGGGCTCCATTCAGCCAGTGTGTATTTGTTTATACACCTCAAGCATCGCTTCCCTCAACTTGAGGGGTTATCTGGGTGATTCACATGGTAATTTAGCAGCGCTCCCCTTTTTCCAAAAAAGGGTTGCCTATGAGTGCGCTACTCTGAGCTCGGAGTTCTCCTCTCGTATGAGACGGAGTTCTCTGTTTTTTCCCCAGAGTGCTCCAGTATTGTTTCAGATCGAGATGATGACTCTCAATCATACTGTTTTGAGATGTAACATTCCATCTATGAGCTGCTCTATCGGAGTGCCACGAGAGCCCCTCCTTAGAACAGTATTTGAAAATCCATGCAATGGTAAGTGTGCACGTGTCTTTGCACACTTTCTGAAATCCACACTGTGGTAAGTTCGCACGCTAGTATTCTGTGTTCTTTCTAAAATCCTATATGGTGAGGGCTTCGCGCCGTTGCTTCGTGCCCTTTCTTGAGTTGGTAAAAGCCCCGTTCATCTAGCGTGCCACTCCACCTATGTATCCTCGGATACCTATCTAAACAGGGTGTTGCTACTAGAGAACTGTTGAGTTCTTATGCATGCGAAGCTTATGCATAAGCTAGCGTTAGCCCCTGTGTGACAGGCAAGACTTGGTACAAATGCTAGGTTCCTAGCCGTATACCTTTAAAGGAATCTTTCCTGATTCCAAGCCTGATTCAGACGAAGAAGATAATGACGTGTTCTCCCGGTGCTGATTTATAGTTGTACCGGTGTTCTGTCAGATTTTCCTACCTCCCACCAAAACAGTGGGTAGTACAATTCCACAACGAAAATTCTACTGTAAAGTTATGGTTTATTAACGTCTACACCTACCACAACCCAATCATACCCTTACAGTACTGCAAATACAGTAATTATGTGTTATATTCGCGGTTGTAGCTAAAAGGGATACAGTTACAGGAAACCAACAATAAATAATATTTTCTACCAATTAGATTGCATTTTTGTTAAAGTCTACACCTACCGCAGCCCTAAACCTACCCTTACAGTAATGCAGATACATTAAATATCGTTGTTTAGCATGAGACAAAGGACGCGATATTGATGTGCGCGTGCGCAGTAAACCCGCGTAGTAAAATCTGACAGGGTAGGATAAAATGTCAGGACACCGGTAGTGACGTCGGAGGCTGTCATTCTGAACATTCAATATATATTAGTGAATGTTTTCACTGAGTGTGGCTCAAGTGCAACTTTTCAGTGTGTAAAAAAAAAAAAAACCACCCCTATTATAACAGCTTTTTTGTCGTGGTTTGTGGACCACAAATCTGAATAATAGCAAATTATTTAATCATTATGAATAATGAGTGGACAATCTACATGGTAATTACATCACTGGACTGAAAAATCCAGCTTTTTTCTGTCCATGTCACTCTCTCTGTACTTAATAGCACACATCTTGTGCTTTGTTCGGTTATAATCATACATCATGTGATTTGTGTGCATTTTATTTCTATCTGCTGTCCAGGGTAAGGCGTTTTAGCCCTGGGCAGCTCATCACGTCTACTGAATTATAGCTGATAATACTGAAATAAATCTGAGATGCTGAAGTGCCCATCTTCTGTCCTTTTCAGCCTCGATCTTCACGTCTGCGGTCTGCCTGTCACATCCCTATTCATGATGCTTTTACATAATGTGCTGTTATGGAGTTCTGGGTGATCTGTCATCAAGAACAGCGACCCCAGGGGCTCTCACTGGACTCCTAATTTCACACTTCATGTGGTGAGTAAGTCTGTGCATGTGTGTGTAACCTCAGGAATTTCCCATCATCCTTAAACATCATCACTGAAGCCCAGGCCATCCTCAAGCCAACTCTCATTCTCTCTCTCTTTCTAAATCTTACTCATTTGCTATTTGCTTCTGTCAGAAATTCAGTTTAAATATGTGTTTCCAGACTTTAAAGTTCAGCTGCAACTGATGTTTATTGGCAAAATATGTTAAAAGAGTAAATTTAAGCTGTAAGCGTTTTTTATATATATATATAAAAGTGGCCTCAGTGTTTCATGTCACACTGTCTCTTTTGAAAGTACCATCCTCTAAAAATGCTACGGGCTGCTAAATCTAAAATAGACAAGACAGTGTTTTTAAAATGTCTAGATGGAATATTCCTTATTCATCTTTAACATGTTAACATAAATAAAGAGCTGTATAGAAACATTGAATTAATTAAATGTTAATATTATGAGGAGGATTTGACTTGAGGCCAGATCTCAGAAAAAAAATAAAAACAGACAAATGTACTTACAGATATTTAGAATCTAATTAAAGGCCACTTAAGTGCATTTAAAGAAATACACTTTCTTGACTTTTTCTTAACACACTGAAGTGCATATAAAAAACTGCTCTTCATTATCATTTCAAATTAAAAGTTTTAGTTTAATGTACAATTTAAATCATGTTTATTAATCTTTTGTAGTGCTTTAAAGACATATATTTATTTTGCTGTTGAGTGACAAACATATCAATACTGTAAGTATGTAAAGTACTTTATTATAATTTCAACTGTGGTGTGTTATTCTATTTTACATTTAAAATATATAAATAATAAAGAATAATAATATGATAATAATATAAATGACATTGAATTATATCCAGCTTATCATAAATGCTTGTAAGTACATTCAGCAGTCAATAATAAGTACTCTTTTTAAAAGTATGCTATAGTAAATGCTAATCTAGAAATGAGATGTATTAAAAATTAATTATGCGCATAACAATATCATTGTGTGTTTGTGTATGTGTGTATGAGAAAAGAGAGTTAAAAATAAATGTGGCCTGCAGATGCACAGACAGTGAGTTTGGTACCAGCTGCATCTCCCTGAGCAAAGGCTGTCTGTGACACACACCCATGTACACCCTGTCCTCTCACTGTGACTTACAGAGTTTAGACACAAAAGCACTCTATTATAGACTTAGTTTCCTAAATATATTTTATTTTTTATTACTTATTACTTATTTAATGTTTTTGTGTGCATGATTGTAATCTAGTGGAGGACAGACACAAAATTAGCAGTGAGATTCCACTGAGGGCTCAAAGAAACAATTCATAACAAATGAAAATTCTCTCATTAATGATTAAACCTCATGTCATTTGAAACTTTGGAGTTTATTTTTGCAGCAAGCTTTAGGGGAGATTTTACATTTTAGACAATCTATTTATTTCTTCATCTATTCATCCATGTTATAAAATGCTTGTCTTATGAAAGGGTCTCAAGGGATGCTTGTAACTGTTAAAAAATTTAACAAAAAAAAAAAAAAAAAAAAACAATATAGATTGAAATGGAAAATATGTACGAAATAATTTGTGTTCCCCTTCAGGAACTCAAGCTTCATCAAAACGCTATGGGAATGCATTTAGTGTGACACACACTCTGAATCATATGTGTAATCAGTCCAAAGGATGGTTGAGATGTCATAGATGGGGTGAAGTAGTTGACCAACAATCTTAAAATCATGTGTGGTGGATACAGTGTCAGCTTTCTGTCATTCAGTAAGCAATCTGTGTGTGTCAGTCCTCTATTCGTTGTGAGTCTTATTTTGTGTTGTTTTCCCTCACTATAAGCTCCATCATGTCTAAAGCATCTGCAAAGACAAAGCATTTGGGCAAGAGCAGGCAGCGTTTCAGGCTGTGCATTGTCTGCATGGAAGCAAAGCACGCAGAGTCGCTCTCGAGGGACTCCCCATATTATTTCTACCAGAAAGACTCGGGAGATAAAATGATGTACGAAGCATGCATTTATTGACAGCTCAGTAAGCACAATTATAAATTTCTTTGGCGGAAGGCCCCGTCTATGGTTCATAATCCGAGGGTAGCGAATCTGCATTTCCTGCCTGAAGTCGAAGGCAGGGGCGCAGCCGACCCCCCATAAGGTAAGGACAGGACCATCCTGGTGGTGGTGGGGAGGGTGGAGGTTGTTGTCGCATCGGCATCTGCAAACTCAAACATGTGTAAGCACGATCTTTTATACAGGAGTATAAAGACGTGATTGGATAATGATGAAGGTAATTATCCCTAGGGTTAGGAGTCAAACATTAGACCACAACTTCCCCAAAACAATGAAGTGATTGAGTCTTCCTGGCAGAACTTAGGCTAAAGCTTCCATATCATAGACATCCTGTCAGGCAGTGGCCGAGGCCTGAGGAATGGAGACTTCACCCCAAGGTGGTGAAACAGATATGGAGAATTTTTGTCCAGGCTCAGGTGGACCTGTTTGCAACTCAGGAGACATTGCACTGACCCCTCTGGTTTTCTCTGACTGACTCATCCAGCTCCACTGGGGACAGACATGGCCGAGGCTTCCTCTGTATGACTTTCCCCTGATTGCTCCCGGGAGTTCTAGAGAGAGTACGCCAGGACGGGGTCCTTCTTCTGCTAGTGGCCCCATTTTGGCCAGGCCCAGTATGGTTCCTGGACTTTGTGTCCCTTCTCTGGAGCTCTCCATGGGAGATTCCCAATCAGGACAGACCTCTTCTCTCAAGGGCGGGTACACCTTAGTTCAACCCCACCCAGAGTTGTGGAAGCTATGGGTGTGGCCCCTGAGGGGGCAAATCTCAAAGCTTCTGGTCTCTCAACCGAGGTTGTTGAGACCATCCTCCAATCCACAGCTCCCTCCATGAGGAAGCTGTACACCTAGAAGTGGAAGCTTTTCACTTCTTGGTGTACAGACCGCCAGCTCGACCCAGTTAACTGCCCAGTTGGTACAGTGCTGGAGTTCCTGCCGGCCCATTTCTCTGCAGGGTTGAGACATTGCAGCCAACACCCTCTTGGAGGCCAGTCAGTGGGAAGACTCTGAAGGCTCCTGGACTGAAGCAGGTTCTTGAGCGGACTCTGAAGGCTCCTGGAAGGACAGAGAAAACACCTAAGTGACCCTTGCCTGAAGAACAGCCCTGAGGTGAAAGACGAATGCAGCCTTCTTGACAATGGCAGCAGTAGTGTAATCGGGCGTCTTTGTAGCAGTATCCATAGCCGAGACAAGGATAGTGGCTGCTCAACGACAGCCTTCATGGCAGCAGCAGTGAGAGTGGGCTGCTCTGTGATGGCCTTCGTAGCTGCAGCAAGGGGCTTGGGTGGTGCCGGCAGGGCAAGGATCTTGGGTGACCCTGGGATGGCCTCCAGGCAAGGTAGGCAAGAGGAAGCCTTCCTCTTCCACCTCCACCTCTGCTTATGAGAGCAAGATGCAGCAGTATCATCGGCCACCTCTGGGGGTGCTGCAAACTTCTTGGCCACCACTGGGGCTCTGCAGCTTCTTCAGTAGGTGGAACAAGTTAGGTACGTAGATGACGAACCCCACAAACATCAGGTGATCCAGCCCTCTCATCTTCCGCCAATTGATGGGCTCATCAAGGGCATAATTCAGAAGGTCCTTGAGTGCAGCATCACTGTATCCCAGTCCCTCTGCATCTGCACTAAACTCCACGGCAAACTCCCTAATGTCGGTCATCTGTTGACAGAGCTTTTAGTGGGGGCTGGAGAGAGAGGAGGCCGGTGGAAGACTCAAACCCTTTTTCCGTTGAGCCTTCATTGTGGCTGGTTCATTCTGTCAGGGACCTGGAGAGAGATGAAGAAGTGAGGACTCTAGAGGCTTTTAATAAAAAAAATAAAAAAATAAACAAAAGCACACACAAACTACCATAAGGGGAGGGGCAGGGGCAGGCAGGCCAGGACAGGGCACAGCAAAGCAAGGCAAGGCAAGACAAGGCAAGATGAACATACCACACACCAATGAATACTCAGACATAAAACAGCGAACCAGCACAGGACTGCAGACACAAGGAAAATAAATATGAAGACAAACAGGAAGAATAACTAGAGAGACACAGGTGGAGTAACTGAAACAATATTGAGATAACAAGAAGGTCGGGGGTAGACAGACAGGAGAGCACATGGCAACACCAAAAAACAACAAGCCATGTGCTCAACAAAACACACAGTGACATCTGGTGGCCAACTAGGGCACACCAGCCGAACTATGACAGCAATATGTTAGTCAACACTTCTAAAATAAACCTACTTAAAAGAACAACAAAAGATTATCAAAATGTTTAAAATGTACTTTAATTCAACAAGTGTACTTAAGTGTATTAAGTAACTGACATAAAAATGAGCTCACTTAAAGTATGCTTAAGTGGCCTTTAACAGATTATTTTTACATCATTTGGCAGTACAATCTTTTAAAAAGTACTTTAAAGATTTGAAGTACACTACAAGTGCACACTCAATAGACACATTAAGCACATTTCACAAGGGACTGCATGGCTGACCAGCATTTGATCCAACATGGCAGTAGCTTTCTGTAACACTGGAAGAACTCCGGCTTCCTTGAAGGAGAAATGGCACACTGGATTTACAGCTGCACTGCTGAGATACCATGAACGTCATGTGCACGTCACTATACGCTGACCTCAGCCCTGTTGTCCAGTGACTACTGGGCAATTACACCTGTCTTGAACCCTGCCCTGCCCTGATGGTAGAAGGAGGCTGATCCCCTGTCTCAGCATGCTTAAGTCTATTATGATGTGCAGCATAAAGAATTGTGTGTGTGTGTGTGTGTGGACTTGTGGAAGAGGGGTTTGTGGGGGGGGGGGGGGGGGGGGGGGTATGCTGTCAATCAAGATAAAGAAAGAGCTATATGAATTATACATGTACTTAAATCTAAACCTTACAGACCCCCTCTCCAAAACACACATCTACATTCCCTTCTATGTGTGTGTGTGTGTGTGTGTGTGTGCAGATGATCTGTCTGTCCCTTAATGCCTCTGTCGCTCTCATTAGCTAAAGGCCACTTGTAGCTGACCTCTCTTAAGTTCAATAAGAGTTTCATTATGGTAATTATACACACAAAACCTATGAGTGACTGTGTGTGTCTGTGTGTGTGTGTGGAAGCAGACACCTTCACACATTGGGCATTCAAAGTAGCTTTAGTAACTATGTAGCTGCTCTGGTTCATTTTGTGTTAACAGAATATTGTGCCAGATAAAGATAAAAGGTCACTTGTAAAATCCTCTCACCTGAGAAATAAGTTATCCTATTAATTGATAACCTCCATCATTTAAATCATGAAGGCTGATTATTACTCTAGCTCTAGCTCATGTTCATTAGCTGCTCTAGATAAATCACTGGAAGAATAACAATAACCAGTAAAACTATTCAAAATACAAAACCATTAAATATAATAAATTGTGACAATTATATAGAACATTTTAAAATTGTAAACAACTTTTTTTCCACTATTAAGAACAATTGTAAAATGTAGAGGTTATATAGATGTTAAAGGTTTTTTTTTTTTTTTTTTTTTTTTTTTGTGGAACCTATAATGCGAATAAAACCTTTATTTTTATGAGTGTATGTTAAAATTATATGATAAGAAATACCACCATCAATATTAAGCAGCATGACAAACAGTTTTGTAACTGGAAAGGAATGATGCTGGAAGTCTTATACATTCAAGTTGCAAATGGCCACCCTTGTCCTTACCTTAAATTTTAAGTTGATTCAGACAGTATGGTAATTACAGCATTTGCATGAACTACTTTTGTTGCTATTCAGATCCTGATCTGTTTTTTTTTTTTTCTCCCACCTTTGCAGCTGAATTACCTACTGTTTTTTTGTTCATATTTCAATTTAATTGTCATCTGAATGCTCTGTTCTGATGTGACATACAGCCAAGTATGGTGACCCATACTCAGAATTCATGCTCTGTTTTAACCCATTCATAGTGCACACACACACACACGGCGGTTGGCGGTTGGGGGATTCAGTGCCTTGCTCAAGGGCACCTCAGTTGTGGTATTGCCAGCCCAAGGCTCGAACCCACAACCCTAGGGTTAGGAGTCAAACATTAGACCACAACTTCCCCAAAACAATATTAAATCACTGCTCCATGACAGCGAGTGGGAGTTGTTACAAATGATAATGGAAAAGAACAAGATCTAATACATATTATAAATAGGCTGTTATTAGGAAAGCAAAAGGTATGAAATAATATGTTTTAAACATTTATTATACACATTTATACAAATAAGGGCTTGCGCAACTAAATTTTCTACTATCTGACCAAGTCATCATGTCAAATGGTTGCCTTATCAGGCAAAATTAAATCATATAATAAATAAAAAGAAAACCACATAGAAAAAGAAGAACAAGCTAGTGTTAGAGGCCTTTTTGCATTTGTTAATTGTATAAAAAATAATAAGAAAACAAAAGATAGAATACAAAAAAATGAGAGAAGTAAGTGCTTTATTATTATTATTTTTTAAGAAAACAGTAAATTAAAAGTTAGTAAATGAATAGATTGTCAAGTCAAGTCAAGTATGCTTTATTGTCAATTCTTTGGAATTGAAATTGCCTTACACTCAGACCCTTGATGCACAGATAACATAATAGATTTTTTTTTTTTTTTTTTTATAAAGAATGGAATTAGAATAGAGAGTGCTAGAGTTGGAGGGCCAAATAAAGATGAAAGAGATGTGTTTTTATCTGATTCTTGAAGATGGCTAAGTAGTTGGGCTGGTCATTCCACCAAAATGGAACATGTAAATTAAATGTCCGTAAAAGTGATTTTGTGCCTTTTTTCGTTGTTCACTTGCTGAACACAAGCTTCTAGAGGCACAACATATATAAACATACATTTATATAAATTTACCTGTATACAATAAAGCCACAACACCAACTACCAATAGGAGGTTTCTGGCTGATAGCAAAAAATGATTTTGCTTATGTCACAATATGAGGAAAATCCGGCCCTGTACATGGTACTGATTTTTTTTTGCCAGTTGTTGAATAAACAACTAAACTGAACTATTATACCTGTTTATCTGCCTGGTTGACAGTTTTATTGATCAGAGAGCATTGACTTGTTATGATGTTGGTTCAATATAAAAAGATGTAGTAAACTACTTTTGCCATGTTGCTGTAGCTTAGCTAGCTACATTTCCCAGGGATGTAGCTTTAGTGTAGTGAAAATTCATTTAATGAAGAGTAACTGTTAGCTTAGCTCACTACATTTTCCAAGTAGCTTGCCTAACACTGCAATTCTTTTAAATGTAAGAATCAATTAGAGAAATTTAGTTTTATTAGTTTTCAGAGACTTGAGTTAAGAGTTGCTTTGCCACATTCCTTTGGAGCCATAAACCTAGTGTTATCAGATAGTGTGCATTTGGTTGCTATGGAACATTCCCCTTTGGTTGCTATCTGCCTTTTTTGAGGTGATAGTTGCATTTTGGGGGAAGGGCCCATAGACCATTTGAGGGGGTGTTAGATATTATTTGTTAAAAATAACAAATAGTAGTGTGTCCTACTATCAGTGGGATTCAAATGGACCATTGGAGGTTCATTAATTGAATAATTGATTGATTCATTCAGCCAGCCAGCCGTGAGTGTGGTCTCATGTGGAAACCTTCAGTTACCTCAACCTGCAAGTACATATGGCAAGTTTATAAAAAAGAGTCAAACATTTCTTATTTCTTGTGTTATGTTTCTTATGTCTGTAACATAACACAGAAATAGCCTACACAAACTAAAACAATTACTGTATATTGTGAACAATAATTATATTTTGCTCTTTGTTGTAATATGCACTATAAACCATGGCTTCTCTGGGCTTATTGCTCTATTAAAAGGTCTATAGAGTGCTGCAGCCATGACATCAAAACCCAGAAGACTAATTCACCATGGTTTCCCTTGAAATTGTTGTCTATTTTGCATTGTCAAACAAAACCTCCAAGTATCACTAATTTATTTTTACCACAGATCTTTTTTACTCATAAATTGAAAAACCCTAGTCTGCCTGCTCCGCTGTGGCTCCCTAGTCTTTATGCTCCGCCGTGGCTCCTTAGTCTGTCTGCTCCACTGTGGCTCCCTAGTCTTTCTGCTCCGCAGTGGCTCCCTAGTCTTTCTGCTCCGCCGTGGCTCCCTAGTCTTTCTGCTCCGCCGTGGCTCCCTAGTCTGTCTGCTCCGCCGTGACTCACTAGTCTGTCTGCTCCGCCGTGGCTCCCTAGTCTTTCTGCTACGCCGTGGCTCCCTAGTCTGTCTGCTCCGCCGTGACTCCCTAGTCTGTCTGCTCCCTAGTCTTTCTGCTCCGCCACGACTCCCTAGTCTTTCTGCTCCGCCTCAGCTCCCTAGTCTTTCTACTCCGCCGCGGCTCCCTAGTCTTTCTGCTCCGCCGTGGCTCACTAGTCTGTCTGCTCCGCCGTGGCTCCTTAGTCTTTCTGCTCCGCCGTGGCTCCCTTGTCTTTCTGCTCCGCCGTGGCTCCCTAGTCTGTCTGCTCCGCCGCAGCTCCTTAGTCTTTCTGCTCCTTCTGCTCCGCCGTGGTTCCCTAGTCTTTCTGCTCCACCGTGGCTCCCTAGTCTTTCTGCTCCTTCTGCTCCACCGTGGTTCCCTAGTCTTTCTGCTCCGCCGTGGCTCACTAGTCTGTCTGCTCCGCCATGGCTCACTAGTCTGTGTGCTCCACCGTGGCTCCCTAGTCTTTCTGCTCCGCCGTGGCTCACTAGTCTGTCTGCTCCGCCGTGGCTCCCTAGTGTTTCTGCTCCGCCGTGGCTCCCTAGTCTTTTTGCTCCGCCGTGGCTCCCTAGTCTTTCTGCTCCGCCGTGGCTCCCTAGTCTTACTGCTCCGCCGTGACTCCCTAGTCTTTCTGCTCTGCCGTGGCTCCCTAGTCTTCCTGCTACTTCTGCTCCGCCGTGGCTCCCTAGTCTTTCTGCTCCACCACGACTCCCTAGTCTTTCTGCTCCGCCTCAGCTCCCTAGTCTTTCTACTCCGCCGCGGCTCCCTAGTCTGTCTGCTCCGCCTTGGCTCACTAGTCTGTCTGCTCCGCCGTGGCTCCCTAGTCTTTCTGCTCCGCCGTGGCTCCCTAGTCTGTCTTCTCCGCCGTGACTCACTAGTCTGTCTGCTCCGCCATGGCTCCCTAGTCTTTCTGCTCCGCCGTGGCTCCCTAGTCTGTCTGCTCCGCCGTGACTCCCTAGTCTGTCTGCTCCCTAGTCTTTCTGCTCCGCCACGACTCCCTATTCTTTCTGCTCCGCCTCAGCTCCCTAGTCTTTCTACTCCGCCGCGGCTCCCTAGTCTTTCTGCTCCGCCGTGGCTCACTAGTCTGTCTGCTCCGCCGTGGCTCCTTAGTCTTCCTGCTCCGCCGTGGCTCCCTAGTCTTTCTGCTCCGCCGTGGCTCCCTAGTCTGTCTGCTCCGCCGCAGCTCCTTAGTCTTTCTGCTCCTTCTGCTCCGCCGTGGTTCCCTAGTCTTTCTGCTCCACCGTGGCTCCCTAGTCTTTCTGCTCCTTCTGCTCCACCGTGGTTCCCTAGTCTTTCTGCTCCGCCGTGGCTCACTAGTCTGTCTGCTCCGCCATGGCTCACTAGTCTGTGTGCTCCGCCGTGGCTCCCTAGTCTTTCTGCTCCGCCGTGGCTCACTAGTCTGTCTGCTCCGCCGTGGCTCCCTAGTGTTTCTGCTCCGCCGTGGCTCCCTAGTCTTTCTGCTCCGCCGTGGCTCCCTAGTCTTTCTGCTCCGCCGTGGCTCCCTAGTCTTACTGCTCCGCCGTGACTCCCTAGTCTTTCTGCTCTGCCGTGGCTCCCTAGTCTTCCTGCTCCTTCTGCTCCGCCGTGGCTCCCTAGTCTTTCTGCTCCACCACGACTCCCTAGTCTTTCTGCTCCGCCTCAGCTCCCTAGTCTTTCTACTCCGCCGCGGCTCCCTAGTCTGTCTGCTCCGCCGTGGCTCACTAGTCTGTCTGCTCCGCCGTGGCTCCCTAGTCTTTCTGCTCCGCCGTGGCTCCCTAGTCTTTCTGCTCCGCCGTGGCTCCCTAGTCTGTCTGCTCCGCCGCAGCTCCTTAGTCTTTCTGCTCCTTCTGCTCCGCCGTGGTTCCCTAGTCTTTCTGCTCCGCCGTGGCTCCCTAGTCTTTCTGCTCCGCCGTGGCTCACTAGTCTGTCTGCTCCGCCATGGCTCACTAGTCTGTGTGCTCCGCCGTGGCTCCCTAGTCTTTCTGCTCCGCCGTGGCTCACTAGTCTGTCTGCTCCGCCGTGGCTCCCTAGTCTTTCTGCTCCGCCGTGGCTCCCTAGTCTTTCTGCTCCGCCGTGGCTCCCTAGTCTTTCTGCTCCGCCTTGACTCCCTAGTCTTTCTGCTCCACCGTGGCTCCCTAGTCTGTCTGCTCCGCCGCAGCTCCTTAGTCTTTCTGCTCCTTCTGCTCCGCCGTGGTTCCCTAGTCTTTCTGCTCCGCCGTGGCTCCCTAGTCTTTCTGCTCCGCCGTGGCTCACTAGTCTGTCTGCTCCGCCATGGCTCACTAGTCTGTGTGCTCCGCCGTGGCTCCCTAGTCTTTCTGCTCCGCCGTGGCTCCCTAGTCTTTCTGCTCCGCCGTGGCTCCCTAGTCTTTCTGCTCCGCCGTGGCTCCCTAGTCTTTCTGCTCCGCCTTGACTCCCTAGTCTTTCTGCTCCACCGTCGCTCCCTAGTCTATCTGCTCCTTCTGCTCCGCCGTGGCTCCCTAGTCTTTCTGCTCCGCCATGGCTCCCTAGTCTTACTGCTCCGCCGTGACTCCCTAGTCTTTCTGCTCTGCCGTGGCTCCCTAGTCTTCCTGCTCCTTCTGCTCTGCCGTGGTTCCCTAGTCTGTCTGCTCCGCCGTGGCTCACTAGTCTGTGTGCTCCGCCATGGCTCCCTAGTCTTTGTGTTGCGCCGTGGCTCCCTAGTCTTTCTGCTCCGCCGTGGCTCCCTAGTCTTTCGGCTCCTTCTGCTCCGCCGTGGCTCCCTAGTCTTTCTGCTCCGCCGTGGCTCCCCTTGTCTGGTGTTTTACTCCCCATGTGTTCCCCATTTCCTAGTTTCTCCCGTGTCTATTTATTCCAGGTGTTCCTTATTGATTCTCTTGATTAATTCCTCTTTGTTGTATATTTAAACCCATTTTTTTATTATTATTATTTTGTCCAGCGTCTAGTGTTATACCTCCTCACCCCATGCTATGTGTCTGTTCCTTTATGTGAGTTACTGTTGATCATTTAAGACTCTTCAATGATTCTCCTTTGCCTCCGCTTTTCCTCATTTCTACACTCCGTGCTCCAACACAGCAGCAGCATTTTGACATTCTTTATAATTCACTTTAAAGGGGGGTGAAATGCTCGTTTTCACTCAATGTCCTGTTAGTATTTTTGGAACAGAAATACTCCTTCAAACATACAACTTAATTTTTGAAACTTTGTCCATGTTTAGCATGGGAATCCAACTCTTTAACAGTGTAAAAAAACTCAGTATGCATGAAATAGCATTTCACCCCCATTTAATATTCAGTGCATAACTCACTACTTCAAACTTGTCGCAAATTGGCAAACTGTGAATCATGTAGAATAGAGATGATTTCATAAGAAATAGAAACTTAGAAGAAACTGTAACTGTCAGCAAACCCAGCATAAAATTCAGACTTAAATTACCACATGCTACCCAAAGCCTTGTGAAGTTTTTTATTTCTGTTTTTGGAAAACCCCATTTGCAGAAATGTATTTGAATGTTGACAATAAACTGTAGCAGTGACTCCTAACAATTATGATTCATATAATATATGTACATTTATACAATGTAATTTTTACAATAAATTAAACTACTAAAATGTATAACTATGTATATTAAAATAACTTTACTGCCACCTAATTGTGGTGTTTCTGGTGAATTTGGACATTCCAACATTTACATGTTTACTTTGGCTCAAAAAATTATCAACATCAGAATTTTGCAATAAAACAAGACATGAGCTACTGTGCAACACTGTCTACAATATAGCCTACCGTAGTCTAGCATACAGTCTACAACTGATCATTTACTCTTCAAAAGATCCTTGGGCCAAGTGATAATCCTTTCTTAAGACTGAGACAGGGTTTGATATTCTACAAACTTTCAAAACATGTGCTCTGTTATGAAGTGTCCAGTCTGAGGACGGAGGTACGTAAGTAAATGTACGTTTGGTAGAACCACATTTAACGTAAAAATACACACGTATTCTCATGAGATCACGTTGTTCTGTAGCACATTTGTACAGGTCTCTTTACTGTGAATTGCTACTGTGCAGTTAACATGATACAGCAAAGCCTGGTCTCATGTTTATAAGTAACATTAACAAGCACAAAACGTCCATTTTTGTACATTTTTACTGATGCCAAAATGTACAGTTTAGATGTTAAAACTCAACGCTTAAAATGTACAAATAGCTACGTATGCTTAGTCTGCATTTTTTCCACAGAATTGGGCTATTTTTAAACTGTTGCAATGGGTTGATTTTCCAAGTGTGTTAATGGTTTGAAACATAGACAGTAAAAGAAATGGACACAGCGACCCCATTGGAACTCAACTGAGACAAGTGAAGCCCATTTTTAGCGTTTTTTAGCACTTCCGTTTTTTGACGCGCAGACTCAAACGAAGCTTGACGACGTCAGCAACCTGTCTGACAGATGTAAATCTTCTAGTAGCTGTGCGTGCAAACTGCCATCGTTAATCTTGCAGAGACGGCGAGCTTGAGCGGGGAGTTCTTTGGCGTGAGTGAGCAGGAGTAAGTATTCTGATTAATTATTTTGTATAGTATTTTAAAATGTAACGCCAGTACGCCGTATTAAGTTAATTACCTTAACTTACCTTAAAGAGAGTTGAGTGGTTATGACGCAATCGTTAGCCTATTTTTTACAAAAACTGTTTATACGGGGCCATAATGTAACATAGAAGGTAATGGAGCCCTTTATACATTGTCGTGTATCTTTAGAAATAAATAATGGGCAAACGGAGTCTTTAAACGCCTCAGATTTAAAGTTATTCGCTGTCAAAGTGGCAACAAAATTAATGGGAGTCAATGGGAATGCTAACGCAAGTGAAGTTCGGCTAAAAGATGGCAGCTCCCACCCGACTTCAACTTCCGGTCGAGTTCCTTGCCGCCTGGTTTGAAATCCTGCCCATGGGGGTCACATGACTCACTGCTCAGAATGGAGATGAAGATCGCTGAATAAAGGCTTGGATCTGGGTCTGTTCCTCGCAGTTCATATGGATTCTGAAGATTTGGATTACAGCGCACAAATAAAATTGTTTCATTCCGTAATTATGTTGTGTTTTTGGTGTATTTTATAGTTCTATTGTCGGTCATGTCAGAGAAAATGCCTTTTTGGCCTTTCATGGCAAACAAAGTAAGCATTGCATGACAAGTAAAGGTTTAACGATTGCATAAATTTTATTTATTTTAATGTTTAAAGTAAAGTCTTGTTTATAGGGTTACTCCCACCCAAAATAAAAATTGTGTCATTAATCACTTACCCGCATGTTGTTCCAAACCTGTAAAAGCTCAGATCGTTTTAGGAACACAATTTAAGATATTTTGGATGAAAACCTGGAGGCTTGAGACTGTAGACTGCCAAGTAAATAACAACGTCAAGGTCCATAAAATGTATGAAAAGTTGTCGTCAGAATACTCCATCTGCCATCAGACCTGCAATCTGGGTTATATGAAGTGACAGGAACACTTTTTGTAAGTGAAGAATATGTCAGTATTTTTCATTTTAGTGACTGTAAAAACATAAGTAAATGTACATTTTATAGAACCACATTTTACGTAAAATACATATGAATTATCATGAGATCACGTACAGAACCAACTCTCATGAACAACACCAACTATCATGCTAATGCCCCTTGTGAAAAATATAGATTTGCAATATGACCTTTGAGATTCGGAATGAAGCCAGATGTGTTAAAGCCCAGAATTGGTCAATTACTAGTAGATTTAAACTGATCCAACACAACTAGGTAATGCATACTTGTGTCACTCCTGAAAAGTGAAATAAGTTTAACCCAAACCTCCCAGATATCTATTTTAAATGCCAAAAACAAAAGGGAGCATTTTTTAATTGTAATGTTAGGTGATTAAGAAATGTAACAACAGCAATTCCAGTGACTCCTGAAATATGTGGTTTGGGTTTATTTCCTGTAAGTTTGACATTATCAGGTTATCACACTAAAAATATTGACATGTTTCTAGTTCTTGAAAGATGTTCAGTAACATTTTACTGGAAGAACACAGAAGGTCCATCCATTGGTCATTGTTTGAAAGATTTGCCACATTATAGAGGGCAAACTAAAATACTACCATAAAATGTGCAATCATTTTATAGATTTTCTGGAAAGTAACCAAATATTGATACAATGTTAGACACCTATTGATGATAGTGATGATATTGATGTACATGATGTGCTTTTGTGTTTGAAAATATGTTGGATATGTCTGTCTTAGCCTTTGTATAATAACTTCTTTACATGTGTGGGGAGCTTGAATATATTATTTCTGTAATATGTAAAAATTCCCACCTTCAACTTCAGTTGCTGCCTTACAGTTTTAAATATATTCAAATTAATTTAAAGTATATTCAATAGTCATCTGAACTTTCTCATGAAATCTTGAAAAAAGTAGAAATTAGTTAAATTATTTGGTTGATTGTATATATATTTTTTTATATTATGCTAAAGTGTACTTTTTTCACAAGTGCCTTGAAGTCTCCTCCCCTCTATGTTCCTGTGCATTTCACTCTCTCTCTCTCTCTCTCTCTCTCTCTCTCTATTATTAATCCCTACTGGTGTGCCCTTGTGTTTAAGATGACCAGCAGGAGATCTTGACAGAGGACAAGGTCAGAGTAAGCAGAATGTAAAGACATAGACACCAGTCGGCTCTGTGAAAGCACACACGTAGCACATGCAAAGTAATTTGCAGCAGGTGATCTGATTTATCTGAACAGTTTGGTCAACAGGAAGCTGCCAAGATTTTAGAGCAGAAGGAAGTGGACACTATTTTGATTCATTCATTTCTTATCCTACAATTTCTCTTTTCTTCAGTCCCTCCATAACCATTAAATCACATGCAATAACTGTTCTAGGAATGAGGGCAAGTCGGAGACAAAGAGTGTGTTGGAAAGCGATGTATGTGTGTGTGTGTGACAGAGTAAGGTGTGTTTTATAGCTTTGATTGAAGTCTGGTTGCTGTCTGGGAGCGACACTACATTTCCCTGCTGTCACAGCCAATAAAACAATGTCTCATGCTCTCTTTTACCACCATAACCACCGGTTTGACACCTGAACAACTTGATCTGAAGAGACAGAACAAAATGGTTTGCTAGACATGTTGACTCTTCACTTAAAAGGGGAAATCAAAAGGAGACAGAGAAACACTCATTTGCTCATTCTTTTTGCTTTTGATTTTTAGAGTTTCAGCCACTCTCCACTGATGTTTGCTTTGCTGTCCGTGAAGTAAACAGGTCATTCTAATTATCCTGCCAAACAGAACAGGGTATTAAGCTCTTTCTCTCTGTCAGGGCACATTCCAGTTGCCCAATAGCGGCCAGATAAGTGGACTTCACAGGGTGCGCAAACATCTTCCAAATCGTAAGCTCCATATGCACAATCAAAACAGTACACTGATATATGACTTGAACACTTTTTTGTATTATTAAGTTAATTGAAGTACTATATATATAAAATATAACAATGTATAAATTAATAATAAAATGAAAAGCAAAATAAAACAATTACTAAAACTGTAACTAACCTTCATTTAGCTTAAGAGTTTACATTTAGGTGCACTTGCTTTAATGTTGGTTTTCATCTTTATCCCTTTCAACAATAAACCTGAAAAAAAACTGAAAACTGCAAGACTTAAATCCTAATATAAGACCTAACATAAGACTTACAGTAAACCTGAAATATGTCAACAATTGTATTAAAGAATCATACTTACAGTATGAATGGTTTACCACACTGCGCTAAGAAAAAGGTTTCCACTCAGAAAGCAGAAGTACAGATTGGTGGTCTTGTAGGAGACATTATTGAAAATAACCCACAGCTTCACCATTCATTCTCATCTCCGATCCTCAATGAGGAAGGAAATTCAACTGTTTCACCACCAAGACACACGACCAAACTTCCTGGATGATTTTGTTATATCAGCAGTGTTTTGTGCTCATTAAATTGACTTGTTTTTCTTTATTTTCTTAATCGCAGTGACAGCTAAAAGAATGTGATGATCTAAATGTTCCATACACGGACACATGCTTTTGCACACCTTGTTTTGTTTCTCAGGAAACTGTGACGTGGAGGACACTGTTGAAAAGCAGAATGTTGAAGAGTATGTAAGAGATTTTAATCTTCTAGGCAATCATTCTTTTCTCCAGGTGTGTGATGTTTATTTAACCAATAATTGCATATTTACTGACAAATCCTATGCAAATGATGAACAAATATGCCTGATACTTAGACATAACACCTGCATAGCTTCTATTTGGTTATTGCATGCTTTATTGGGGTGACTATGATGCTTTCTATAATAAATATAATAATTAATAATTATTTATATAATTAATAATTAATAAAAAATAATTCATCACACGGCACAAAAATAACACAGGTTTAATAAATGCTCTTACAGATTTCAAAGGTCTGGGAACCAAATGTTCTACAAATATTCTGCCTATACATGTTACTAAAAATACAGGTCTGTGCATTTAATTAATTCATTTTACAATTGTTTATGTCATTTCTAAAATAGCTAATTTGCTCAAAATCCCTAAAACCACAAAAATAAAATAAAGGTTTCAGCTTTCATAGTAATATACAATTTTATTATACATAATTGTATTATATATAATGTATAGTTTCTTTATTTTTACTGACAAATTCCACATAGAAATCAACATTGACACAGAGGACAAAGTTGTTTCACTCTTACACTCTAAAAATCTATATTCTAAGGTTCGTTTAAGGTTCCATGCATCCATGGAACCATCTGCATTGCAGAAATAGAGGAAATAGCAGAAAATTATTCTTTAGATTTTTTAAATGGTCTTCACACGATGAAAAAAATATATATTTTAAGCACTGCTCACTAATTTGTAACCCAAAATCATTCTTCTATTGCATTGCTATGAAAATATCATTTAGGAACCATAACCATATCAATTATCATATCATATCAATTAAAATAATAATAATAATAATAAGGAAGGTGTTGTGGTAGGTTAAATGAAAATGAATGAAGTCAATAGTTTTTGTATTGAGACTGAACAGATTATAAGGACAAGATGTTCCTTTAAAACCTCAACACACAATGCACAGACACAAACTGCAAATAAAATCTACACCTCTTTACTGTATTTTACAGTAAGTATAAGAGCCTCTGTGTGGAGAGGACACAGCCACAGAGATTAAGAGACAGAGAGGGTGTTATGTTCACACACACAGTTGTGTCTGATACATACTGACAGGGTCACTCAAGGTCATCAATCACCCTAAAACACACATCAGCAACTGAGTGGTGTGGTCATCAAACAAACAAATAAACAAAACACTGAGACATGCTGAGTACAGTAAACAAGGTCATTCTGTCAGTGCAGGTTAAGTGTGAGCGGAGAGAGCTGATCTGAGGTCAGGGATGAGCTTTCCATCTAAACAGATGGCCTGATCGCAGTTTGTCCAGTTAAAGTAGTGACAGTTTGTCTTTCTTCATGGAAGGGCAAATACAAATAGTAAAAACATTACACAAATGTACAACCGTTTCATGTGCACACACACATTTAATTGGCTTTTTATAATGACCATAGACCATAGACTTCTGCTTTTCAGATATAAACAATCTAATTGTTTCTATATCCGATTATAAGTACTGACTGACCATAGACATAGCTTTCACAACCCACTTTCTCAACTTAACTCAATTTTATTTCTAATGCACTTTTAAAAACCACAATGGGGAACGAAGTGCTGTACATTGGAGTTAAACAAATACATACAGCCAAAACTGCAGCACAAATGCATACAATTTATAAAATAAAAGATTAAGAAACTGTAATAAATTCAATACAGGATTAATATGGTCTCATTCCATAGGAGAAAGACGGTCACCAGCCAACACTTCACATTGGCCAAACAGATATACAAAGACTCAAGAGAAGATTGCTCCCCAATTATAATGACCATTAAGAGCAATTTATGTTTAGTCCTGCTACTAGAGCTCTAACTTCCTTTTTACTTAGAAATCTCATTGGGACAATTTCCTCTAGTCTCTTTTGTCAGATGACTGGCGTTTTGATGAGCCGGCATATTTTTATTCCCCTTTTCTTTGTTTTTTAAACTGTCCCCCTGGTTATGTACAGGTCCGTGTGGACGAGTGTGTGATGGAGACAGATGTGGATACAACTGATGGGGACGTCTCTGTTTTAAGCCAGGCAAAACCTCTTTATAACAACACCATGAAGCTGTATGAGGCCGACCACTTTGACTTCCAGCCCACTGGTAAGACATAATTACATTATATACATTCAAATGTTTTAAAAAATTTTGTCTAAACACAAGTCCAGTATAAAAATTACTTAACACAGAATGCATCAAATATCTGCTTAAAATGACAAAAAAAAAACAACAACAAAACATTACATAACATTACAAAGATTTCTGGAATTTTTCATTCTGATCTGTTGTGACATTCCACAGTCTGATATTTCCTAATATTGACTGTTATCAGCATATCAGTCTGGTCATCAAAGTTACACTTTTTGTAGTTTAAGTCAGAGTTCTCCATTGCAATATAAGTGTTTGTACTGCATGTTTGTTATAGAGCTAAAGACTAAGAAACCAGCCAAAAACCGTTACCGTATTCCTGTTCTCATTCTGCTCTTCCTGCTGCTGATTGGACTGAATTGTGTGCTGCTGTATAAAGGTGAGGTGTACTTGAGATAAAGTCACATTTAACAAGGTATACATTTATGTAGAATAAATACAAATGATCAAACCAGGTTGTATTTATTACAAATAATAATCATAATATGAACAAACTTTACAATCAAGTTTTAGATTTTAAATTATAAAAGTATAGTTCAAGTTTGCAACAACGTGAGGGTTGGTAAATGATAACAAGATTTTAATCCCTTTTCTACACCTGTGCTTCCTCTGATATGACATTATGAACTTGAGTAAAACTGACTTCATACATGCACTAAAACAAGCAAAGAAAATAAATAAATAAATAAAAGACAAACTATGTAACATCACAAAAACACCATAATTTTGTTATATAATGCAATGAAATGTATACATCATTACTATTAGCCTATGTATCCAAATAAATTTTGTAGCTGCTGTACATTCAGTTTTGTTCCCTTGTGTAAGTTAACACTTTGTTTCTGGTTGATTTCTGTTGTTCCATGATTAAATCTGCTTTTTGCTTGTGATGTCTATTGTATGTAGTCTTCACTCTGGAGGCTTGGGTTTACACTCACTGTAGATCAGCTGATGCCAAAGCAGAGGAACGCAAGTCTGCTGAGGCACTCAAACTGGGCAATTCCAAATTCGACGAGGTACACACACACATACATCCATGACACAAATATATGCAGAGAAAGGCATGTTTTGAGAGAGCTGAAGGTTCTGTGTGTTAACCAGGAGTGTCTCTCCGGTCTGTGTGGCAACGATGGGACTTTAGAGAAATTAAGAACTCAACTAAACCAGCTCAACATTAGTGCTGAGAGAGGTACACACGCACACGCACACACACACACACACACACACACATTTTCTATGTTTCATGGGGACATTCCATAGATTTAATGATTTTTATACACATGTACAAACAGTATTTTCTGTCCCCTTACCTGAATCCTACCCCCAAACCTGCCCCTCACAACAATAATTTCATTTTTTACATTTTCAAACAACTTGTTATAAACAGTTTTTATCATGGGGACCAAAAAAATAAAATGTCCCCACAAGGTCAAAATTTACAGGCTAACTATCCTTGTCCCCATAACATGGGCAATACCAGGTACACACACACCCTAGATATACTGACCAGGTACTGTTTTGAGAATCAGCCATGATTTCAATTCTTAAAGGGGTCATGAAATGCATTTTCAGATCTTTACATTATGTGTCTGGAAGAATGTGTAAAATCTCTGTATATAGATCTAAAACTATTATTAAAACTTGTTGTTAGACTGTTGTATTTAACATTTTAAAAATGGCATCACTGAGAAATTAGATGCAAATGGTCATTTTGGATTTTCCATTTCATGACCCATTGAAACATTTATACAGGAGTCACCATAGGTATGTCTCACAGAATTGAGATCACTATTTTGTTGTTTTTGTTTATATTTTATAGCTGTGGTTTGCCCGCCTGGTCCACCTGGCATACCTGGATTGCAAGGTAACTACTACCCATGCTTTGAAAATCACACCCAACTTCTCTCTCTCTCTCGCTCTCATTTAACAATAGTATCATTAGAAGAATGCTATATTTATACTGTATTATAACTATTCGTGATGAATTTGTCCAATTCCTGTATGCATGAGGCCTCCAGGTCATGGCACCAATCATAGTCACACAAGGGCAAACTAATTGCTAACATGTCTTTCGAGGACAGAGGAGGGAGGTTTAACTGCACTCTTCGCTGTCCAACATTACCTTATTAATTTTTCTCTGCACTACTTCATTAATTCCAATGGGAAAGCAAACATCTGCAAGGAATCCCAAATCACTAAGATCCTGTCCCCAGTTTAAATGGGTGAAAAATAGCAAGAGCAGGAGCAGCAGAGCTCAATGACCAGAATAGCGTCAATCACTTTCCCTGTTCTTTTTCAATCTATGGGATTTCAGCTGGTCAAAACAGACATAAACTCTGACCTAAATCTGCAATTAGATTTGTGGTGTCATAGATTCCAAGATGTCCTTTATCTCAACAGATTTGTGTCAGTAGTATTTTTGACATTTTGATGTCAGTATGTATACTCAAATTTTGCTCTTCATCAGGTCCTCCTGGAAAACCAGGGATACTGGGACAGAAAGGAGACTCTGGCTCACCAGGTTAGTGTATTTTTAATAAATCTTTATGAATTCGAATGGGTGTAGTATTGTGCTCTGTGATAATTTGCCATCTATTTAAATGCACTGTATTGGTTTGGCAAATTAGTTAAAATGTTAGAAATGCTGCTACACAGCTTTGCTGCATGCAAGGAAAATAAATAATTTAAAATATTAAATTTCTCTCTTTTAGGTCAGGTAGGTGAGCCTGGAGCTCCAGGTGAAAAAGGACAGAAAGGAGACCAAGGACTAGCAGGGGAAAGGGGCCTGGCTGGCATGACGGGTTCACCTGGTAATCACCTTCACACATTCACACAACTCTCACAACATTAAGGAACAGTATAATAGATCCATATCTCGCTATGACTGTTACTTCTGTCTCCAGGTATTCCAGGCTTGAAGGGGGATACAGGAGAGAGAGGAACGAAAGGTGCTTGTTCATGATGATTCAAGGCCAGCAGAATAATTCATACCATAACAATGCAAAAATATGTCTTGTGGATAATCCTTGTTTTACTATTGCTTTCATGATAAATTTTATTTTCTCCGTTTACACAAGGTTTACCTGGGGCTGACGGTCTTCAAGGTACAACTGGACGTGTTGGTCTCCCAGGATTCCCAGGGAACAGAGGACCACCAGGTATTCTTGAAAGATAAATTATAATGATCTAGAGGAGTGGGTGGTTGCAAGGTTAATTTTGTGGAAAGTAAAAAAAAATAAAAAATTCTAATGTTTATGGATTTCTAATAACAAGACCATATTTCTTTGTGTGTGTCTTTATTGTCCACCAGGAAAACTGTATGTTTAATCCACCTCTCCTCAAGAAGCCTCATTATTTTGGTTGCTTTAATCATTTTTTTAGCCATAATAAATCTAACAGTAATGCATACCTTAATAAATACCACTAATAATAAAAACTTTGTCAAGTGCCACACTTGCGTTCCAAATTCGACACTGGTTGATACCTTGTAGCTGAACATTTCATGCATAATCTTTATGATGTACACACTCAAAACATGTCTTACTCAGGACCCCAAGGAGAACCAGGTGACAAGGGTGAGCGAGGAGAACAGGGACATCCAGGTCCTAGTGGTAAGAAAGCCCAGATCGTTACCCAGTTTGTCCTCATTTGCCACTGTGTCAAACAAACCTTTCTCTGTTAAGGTTAGTAATATAGCCAGGCTTATGACTATTAGCATAAAATATGGTATAATTCGGCTTATCTAAAATAGCTGATGACACAGTTTTGGAAAAAGCTCATTTATACAGTATAACTGTATAGCAGCTTCACTCCGGAAACTACTATACAAAGTAATCAGCAGATCATATGTGTAGACGTAATCAGATTTTTAAGTATAATTAATTAGTCTGTCCAATGATAATAAATACAAATTTCCAAGTGTCTACAAAACTTGTATTTTAGAGAGTTGATGCCACTAACCTGGCAAGCTTCAGCAAATACAGAGATTAGTTCTTCTTCACAAGTTTACCTTTGTTTTGCATTGGTGTAAAATGGGGTACCCTTACTGGGTAATCAGGGTATTCCTGATTCATTCGTGCCCTAACCTGTAGTTGGTTAATCTTTTAGGTCCTCCTGGTCCAGAGGGACCTCCTGGTCTGCAAGGTCAACCTGGAGAAAAAGGCTCACCTGGACCAAAGGGAGACACTGGCATTGGCCTTCCAGGTACTATAGGAGTGCTAAAGACACTTGCACATAAGAGTGATTCATGGCATTATGCCAATTGTTATGTACAAATAATTGTTTTCAGGGAACCCAGGACAACAGGGAGTCAATGGAAGTCAAGGATTGCCAGGTAAATCTAAAAACAATCACAAAAACAGATACCAAACATTGAGTTTATATCATACAGCTGTCATCTGAGTATGATGTTGTATATAGGAGTCCCTGGACCTCAAGGTCCGAATGGAGAAAAGGGTAGCAAAGGTGATCAGGGTGAGTTTGTTAAAAAATTATTGACAAGAAATCAACATCCAACTCTGTATATTTCTTGAATTTATTTCATCTTATCCTTGTGTCTGTCTTCTAGGGCTAATGGGAGCTCAAGGTATGTTTGGGCACATTTTGGACATATATATAATTTCACTGAATGCACAGCATCTGTGTGATTATTAATCTGTTTTGTGAGTAAATTGATTTTATCTAAATGTATGATGGTCTTAAACAGGTCCTAAGGGAGAGAAGGGTGATGTAGGACCCCCTAGTGCGAGTAGTGCCCCTGGTAATTTTTTTAAATACTTATGCATCTCTGTGCACTGCTGTGTGTCTCTGTTAATGTCTATTCAATCAAGTAATTCCAATACAAAGATTCTCGTTTTGTTTTTGGAGATTCTATTTAATTAACAACAAAATAACAGCCACATTAGCATGACATGTCAATAACTAAGCATGTAGCTAACAAAACAAGTATATTGGCTTGCACTACAGCCAAGAAGTTCTCCCTTTTTATGACTTGCAGATAAGCACAATAACATATACTATTGCAGCATTTCAACATGTGGATTAATGGAGGCAGTCCAGCATCTGTCTCATATATGCACATTTATCATTAGCTGTAGTTCGTTTAGTGGGAACTTCCAGCCGAGGAAGAGTCGAGGTGTTTTATGACAATGCCTGGGGAACAGTGTGCGATGACAGCTTTGACTCCGTGGATGCTTTGGTGGTGTGCAAGATGTTGGGTTTCCAGAGGGCAACTCATGTGTTCACAGCCGGTACAGGTGATGTATCCATCTATGGTTCAGAATTTTTGGTTAATGGTTCAGGGAAATACAGGCTATGGTTTCCAAGATACTCTCAGAATGGTCTGCTGTATATCTGCTGCAGGGATTGGACGCATTTGGCTGGATGAGTTGAGATGTACCGGAAACGAGAAGAGCATTTTTGACTGTCCACATGCAGGAATGGGAGTTAATAACTGTAGCCACAATGAGGATGTTGGAGTAGGTTGTGCTTGAATAAAAAGAAGAAAACTTCTCACACCAAGAACTCATTTTTCTCCCTTTTTTATTTTTAGTGGATGTATAAAGTCACTCTTTACACATATGCAAATGACCCATATTCCACTAAGGTTTGAAAGAGTTGTATTATGTGAAACCAAACTTATTTTTGTTGAATGTTACACTTGGAAAGTTTGTGTGGTGTCACTGAGGCAGCAACATTCATGCATTTCTGAGTGGGACTTTTGTGTGCAAGTAATTTTTTAGTCTAACATGAATGTCTAAACACCACAACAAAATCATCAATGTAGACTATACCAAAACTGCCTAACTCTTAACAATTAAAATACAGAGCTTTATATAAGTGTCTCATTTTGGTTTCTGTACACCCAACACTTTATGTCTCACTGTCTTGCATTTTGGATATAAGAGACACTAATCAACAATTATCATTCAGAGAGCATCTTTGCTCCTGTTCTCCTCTCCAGGGATCTCCTCTCTCCAATCCTTCCCTTCTCTCTCTGTGTCTGTCTAGCCCCTCATTAGCTGTGGGACCCTGTGTAATAGAAGGGTTGGCTTGGGAGTGAGGTCTTCTTGAAGGGGTAAGAGGCCACACTAATAAATAAATGATGCAGTAAGTGATGGAAATAATAATGAGAGAGGAATAGATACGTTAGCATTTCTAAAGAGCTGCTGTCCACTGGGAGCAAGATGCTTATTAATTTAACTGTGAGTCTTTTTCTCAAGGCTCTTTAATTTAAAACAACCCAAACCAGAGAACTGATAAACACTAGAGTGTATTATACGTATAGACATTAATTCCAATTCCAGCCATTTGCAAAAACAAATGTTGGCAGTTATGCACCTTCAAAGGGAGCCTTTGGGGCAGCACACCCCATATAACACTTTAGAGTTCATTGTTTGGATTTCACAGATTTCATTTATGTTTGTTTTTACAAATGGTTATGTGACCGAGGAGTAAAATGTGTTTTCTGTGCAACAGATAGGGTGAATTAGCACAAGCGTTTATGAAAAACTTTAGAATCCTCAAGACGTTCATTGAAGCTAAAACTTGTGCAACATAAGAAAACATTTTATTTATTTTGGAAAAATGTTTTTCTTGAGAGTGAAAAAGGAAGTATAACTGCTGAGGTTTCTGTAAAAGTTGCAATTGCGTGTTTATATGTGGATGTGTGTAGCCATGTGTTGTAAACAGTGCTTGAAGAAAATTTGCTGACCAGTATGTTCGGATTTCTCAATCCACCAAAGCTGAGCATTTATGCCCTTTGTCCTAGAAGTCAGCTATTACGTTCGCAGAAATGCACAGACATTTCTCAGAGAATGGCATCAATAATGTTAAAAAAACAGCCGCTTGCACTCCAGTTCAATGTTCGCTTCACGATGGCCAACACTTTCATTCACAACGTAGACTTGAAGAGACTTGCTGGCCTGTCGCTTCCGTTTCGGAGGTGTAGGAACCACTTCATCTGCACTCTTGCTTTCAGTCCACGGTTTTGGGTCTGATCGGTGGATCTATCAGACCCAAAACTTTGTACATCACACAGGAAATAAATGTGAAAGTTGGTTCTGTGGTGGCCTTGTGAAGTCCAACAGCTTCAAGCTTTACATCAGCACATTTTCCTTTGGTTGCAATTTCATTCAGAAGATCAGAAAATGATTTTAGCACCACAGACACTGTATCAAAGTGGCAAGTTTATCGTTGGTCCAGCATCCTTTTACGCTTCTCTCCCTTATACTGTGCAGCTACAGTGGGCTTTCTCAGAAATTTGTAAAGCACAATGAAAACAAAAAAGATTCTCGTGGCGTAAGTCTTTACTGTCAGTGTCCACACTGATTATTTGGAGCTCAGACCCAGAGGTAGTAGCAGTTGCTGCAGGTCCTTTCTTTTTAATCCATTTTCAAAAGTCGATGGTGAAATTATGGAATGTTCATAGCCTTCGTGTTTGCTTTCCGTAGGGCAAGGAATTTTACATAATGTTATTAGGGTTGGGGAGCACGCTTAATCAAGCGACCAATCAAAATTTGACCTTGCCTAACACAATACCCTAACTAAAATATTGCTATTTTAGCTTATTATTTACTCTAGGTATACACTTCGTAAATGTGATTTTTAAATAGCAGATTTTATAATTAAATTTAACATTAACATTAATTGTGATTTGAAGGGGGTGAGATAGTGCTGGTGAGGTAGTTTATAATAACTATACACCTGTTTGTAAAGAAATTGATTGTCAAGTGACAAAAGATTGAACAATTTGAAAGACTCGAAAGATGAACTAATCAATTATTTTTCCAGTTCGGACAGCATATGTTTAGTTTATGGGGCTGTCACGTGATGAACAAATGACTCAAACCCTTGTCAGATAAAGACTTGTCAGATAAGAGGTGAGGTGAGCTAATCATAGACTGAAGACCCAGGTAAATAATTAGTACATTATTTCTGTATTTTATAGCATTATAGTTTTGTATTGTTTGTAGTGTGATCAACGTTTGAGTAAGTAGTAGATTTGTTAGGGAAGTAATATGTAACATTTTAATTACAGTTTGCCAAAATGAATTAAATTAATGACTCGAAAAAAGATTTGTTCATTTTGCGGAACGAGACTCAAAAGTCTGAACTTCCCATCACTACTAAGGACCTGTGTGCAGAGATTGCGGCTCAGGCCTTGGTAACTGAGTGGTACTAAAAATTTGGTAGCCATGTCACCTTCACTCTGAACATGGGCTTAATATAGCAACCCTTTTGATCCAATCATTTGTGTCCTGTATGATGTACAGAAGTCTCGCACAAAACCATATACCGTAAACCATTCATCTGGAAATGATCAGTGCAATGCTTCAAACAGACCCTGCACAATCTATTGCATACACTGCCAGCTTGTAGAAACAGGGGGTCGCATGTTTGCCTCAGGTCCTCTTTTGTTATAAAACCATCCATGGGGGTGCCACTTTTTTTAATACTTGGACAGGAACCACGGTTGTCAGTGGATTTTCTGTTTGGTAGCGGCGAACCAAACCACATAGATAACAATTTGACTGAAAAACTATCAGAAGAGAAGATAAAGTGAAAGAAAGAAAAAAAGAGGTGGCTTTTCTGCATTACGTATGTTTTTCAGGGGTTTTTTATGTTGAAAATATGTTATAGAAATATATGAAATTTAGACATAATATACAATTTAGACTAATATACAAATTAGTGTTCATGATTCGTCTGCCAGTGGGTACACCACCCCCACCCCTTTCTTATGAATATATATATAACTGCACAAGTAATCATTTTCCCATGACTCTATGTTGTCATTTTTTTCAAGGTTTTTTTTTTTTTCTTTTTCTGAAAGATAAAAACCTGGTAGATGTTTGTCTACAGCAGAACTAATACAAAATCTCAAAAAGCAGATAACTTTCACTCATTTCATTTAATCTCCCTTATTGCTTCCTGAACCTCTGAATTTATTTCAGCTGACTACCTTTCTATTTTCATAATTAATTTAAAATTGACTATCATTTTGACTATCTCAATTTGTACCTGAAATAGTGAAATGTGTAACCACATCATGCATTCAACACTTTCATCATTTAATATGTTATCTATGTTCTCTGTTCTAAGTTTATGAGATTTGTAAATTATTCCATTCTTTTTTTTACTAACAATTTGTACAGTGTCCCAACTCTTTTTGGAATCAGGTTTGTATATGTTATGTCATTTTTCCCTTTTAAAACAATTACAAACAAGTTTCCTCTTTCTGAGATAATGTATGAGGAAATTACATTACCATTTTTTTTTCAGGAACAGCTGCTGTGATGATAAAAAAAAAATGTTTCCACTGCACATTGCCGTGTGTGTGTGTGTGTGTGTAAATGTGCATGTGAGAGAGTGTTTGTATGTGTCTGTGTGTGTGTGCGCATGCTTTTGTGACATATGAGGACACAACTTTGTATAATGACATGGGTATGACATAGTTAGTCGAAGTTGGGTCGTGTACAGTGTATAGTGACAGCAGTGTATTTAGGTTGTCTGTCTGTCTGCTCTCTTCCCCACAATCTCTGTGTGGTTGGTCAGCTTCTGCTGGTGGCCTAGCTACCACTGACCTTTTAACAGGTGGTTGCCGCACCATTTAAAACCAGTTATTTGACCGGGCTCATGCTGAGGTCCCTCGCACCCCTGCACCCTGACCAAACAGGCACCTACTCTGGGCCTGCAGTGATGAAGGTGTTCCTATCATAACAGAGTCTTGTACTGCACTCAAACGAATCAGAGACATCCACACATCACACAATTGTGGCCAACATGTCATATAATGCCACTGAATGAACTAGTGATTAGGATACAAAATTTTTACACTTCCATTAAGAAGTTTTGGGTCAATGAGACACTTCTTTTTCTTTTCCTCAAAAACCGAAACTTTTATTCAGCAAAGAAGCATGGGATTGTGTTACGGAGATGAGTCACAGTCGTTCGGATCCAAATGCAAAGCTTTATTTAAGAATGGTGACTTCGCCAACTGGTGGAGTGAGTGTGCTGCTTATATCTGTGTGTGTTAGCTGAAATGAGGTGCAGGTGTGAGTACAGATGCAGGTGTTTGTGTGCAATCAGAACCAGGAATGAGGCAGGATGGGAAATGGAGTTCTTGAATGAGTCCTGAGTGGAGTGCCCTCTACTGAAGATCATGGGCACTCCAACTAATGATCATGACAAAGGCATAGGTCACCCAAAAATCATAATTATGTTATTAAAAACTCACCCTCATGTCGTTCCAAACCAGTAAGACCTCAATTTATCTTCGGAGCACAGTTTAAGATATTTTAGATTAATCCACAAATGACTTAAGCTGTTAACTTTTTTTTATGTGGCTGACACTCCCTCTGAGAAAACAAACCAACATCCCGGAGTAATTCATGTACTCAAACAGTAAAAAAAATCTGCTCAGTTACTGTGATTTTGTAAGGAAATAAATTAATAATTTAGTGACACGTTTGCAGGTTCATGTTTCTCTGACATTGGTTAATGGTCACGTGGCATGCAGGCAAACAAATAAAATATTTAATCTTTGTCAGTGTATTTAGATTGTTATTTTAAAGTGCTTTTTTTTCTTTTCATGATTTAGTTTCTTTTAAGCTTTTCGGTAAACGTGAAACCCCCCGCAGTTCTGTTATGAACACTATAATGTACCGTTTAACGCTCATCATTACTTTCTGTGATTCTACAAAACCTCAAAAAGCAAAAGAGACACAATGAAAACACATTTTTACAATATTACACAAAGAAAATAAACTCAAAGGAAGTCTCTTTTAATAGATGTAATAATAACAACAACTTTTAACTTCAAAAAAACAGTAAATGTGGTAAAATACAAACCCTGGATCAAGTAATAACCCATGCATGACAAAACATCCCGAAATGCTCCTTTCAGATGTCACATATAAACTGTACAATTACTCTCGCAAGTCTACAATTGTTTAAGTCGTTAAATCTCATTGTAACACTGAAAACATACTGATCCCGCATACCTTGCATTCTACTCAGCATTTTAGAAAATATCCCCCAAATAATAATAATTAAAAAAAAAACTCCCTTAATTTATCCAAAATCAGTGCACAGATGGTGGTTTGCCTGTTCCTTCCTCTTTATTTTGAGCTTCAATCTCTTGCTATTTTAAGGCTTTGGTAATTTTCAATAGAACACCATTAAGAATCACTTAGATTTTATTCTGAAGTCAGTTATTTATATCAGACATTGAAGTGATTTCTGGAGCTAAGGGATGCTTCATATAGTCAAACCTGAGGAGTTCTTCGGGTCTAGCAGGGAATGATCTGGTTATAAAGAGGAATATATCACAATAAAATATTCAAGTTGTAATCAAAGCGTTAATCAACACCTTGCTGAACCTCCCTCTCCCAACTAATGAACACAGCACACTGATTAATCTGTTAGAGAATATGATGCCTTCTGTGTGTTTACAGACACATGTGACGGGTCAGTTATGCTCTAATGCCCACTAGTGGTGGATATGAGCTGGCCTTCAACAACGATTTGATGCCCTGTCATAATACTCTATATTACTTCTTATAAGTGATTGTTTTACATGGAGAATGAGATCCGATGATGGAGCTCTGTCCAGGTGACTCTCCTCCACGCGTCATGGAGGATAGAGGCCACAACAGCAGGAAGATCATATAGAAAAAAAACCTTGTGATTCAGTTTTGTGTCTGTGCATGTAATCCATCTAAATATTCAATCAATGTTTTGTCCATCTTGTACACACCAGGCTCAGTCATTCAGTTTGATCAGTCAGAGTCAGTTTGGCACTTAACTGCAGCTGCTTGCATTTGAGTGCCAGCGAAGACAGTGTGAGAGTGTGTAAACGACATTTTATCTTACTGTTACACACTCTTAGAGAGCCTGAGGAGGCAGAAAACAGATCATAACACGGTCATCCTCAAACACAGACGGTAGCTCCTCCTCCGTCAGTCATGGTGCTCCTGCTGGACTCCTCACTCTTCATCCTGGGGTTTTCCTTGTGTGCAGACCATTCTTCATTAATCCTGGTGGGTCTTTTCCTGACTGACTTTGTGCTCGTACTGCAGCAAATTAAGAAACACAAATCATTCCAATGCATAGTGTTTCAAAGGAAACTCCATTCTACAATTTTAAGAACTTCTAAAGTGTTTATAAATAAATAAATCATCTTACACAACCCCCCAAAAAATGATCATACACTATATTGTAAAAAAGTTTGGGCTTGGCAAGATTTTTTATTGATAGATTTTTTTTTGTTTGTTTGTTTTTGAAAGAAGACTGTAAAGGTCATTGCACACTGATTCAAAAATTTTCGCATGCGTTTTTCGTATTCGTGATCCGAAATATTTGTCACGCACAGAGACCTTGCACACTGAGTCCGATGCGTATCAATCAATGCATTTACGAAGAAAAAAAAAAACACTGCAAAACAATAAAAAGTGTCATCTTCAAATAGTGAGGATGATTGTTTGTACGGAGCCCCTCTGGTCCCACTTTGTCAAAAAAATTAAAAGAAAGAAAAGAAAAAGAAAGAATCTCGTGGCCTCAAGATACTAACTCGTGGCCTCAAGATAGTGAAGTGTCTGACACATGGACCCTTTGTTATTAAACTGGACCCTGTACTGTAGTGCAATGTAATACTTCACATTCTGTTTTAATATTCAGTGTAATATAGTTTGCTGCAGTTCTAGTTTATTTATTTACTAGTATTGTTCATCACAATCAATTCGATCATGTAAATACAGTAATATAAATCTTGAAGGCTGAATATCCATAGTCCTTTATAATTCTTCTTCATATTTTATTGCATATATTTAAATTTTTTACATGTATATAGGCCACGAGTTACTTATCTTGAGGCCACGAGTTACTTATCTTGAGGCCACGAGTTAACTTATCTTGAGGCCACGAGTTAACTTATCTTGAGGCCACGAGATAGTTATAATTTTTTTTTTGACAAAATTGGATCAGAGGGGCTCCATATGTTTGTCCTCTCTCATCTTAAAAAGAGAAAAAGAAAGAGGAAATATTGGGTCCATCCACTCCTGCGATTGCGTAGAGAGGAAGGAGAGTTCCACCTCCTTATCAAGAAGAGCGGGATTATCCAGAACGATTCAAAGGTTACTTTAGATTGTCAGTGGCTCAGTCTGATGTTATTCTATCAATACTGGAGCCACATTTAAAAAATAAAAAAAACACCAATTTCTGTGAATCAAATTGATACTGAACAGAGACTGGAAGTAATTATGTCTAAGGTATCGTGCACACACACACATACACACGGTTTACAGGGACTTGATGTGCTATAATTATAGCTGTGATATAATAATATTTGTTGTTTTATTGATACAATAATATTTGTATATATAATTGTAGGTATCTGAGCACTGGCGGTTCATTCACCACCACTGCCAGCAGTTTTACGGTGGCTCTGAGTTGTCAAAACGTCTCTCAAAATGAGTTTTTATTGCAGTCAATTACTTTTGACGGATGTGAAAAATGCAGAAAATCGAACCTGTTCCGAATTTTTTTTTTGACAGAGACGAAGGTTTCGGAGGCAGTGTGCAAAGCGTGATTTACATAACGTGAGGTTGAATTCATTTTTTGACGGGCAAAAATTTCGCATGCAAATTTTTTTTTATACAATTTTAATGGTAAAACATTAATATTGTGAAATATTACTACAGTTTAGAATAACTTCTCTATTTGAATATATATTTTAAAATGAAAAATATTTTACAAATATTTTACAACCGGAGTCACCGTTGAATAAACACTTTAAAAGAACAGCATTTATTTTAAATAGAAATCTTGTAACATAAATAAATGTTCTTACCATCACTTTTAAAGAATCCTTGAAGAAGAAAAAAATAATTATCTAGTAATGTGAAGCATTCACTGATCGAATCTCGCACCTCCCGATCTGCTCGTACATAAATCGGGACACCCACGAATATTATCAAACATGTTTGATATTTAGGATTTAAATCGGGATGATGATGGATATATAATTACGTCAGTACTTTCACAGCCAATGCGCAAAACTGCAAAACAGCTGATGTATTGCTTCGTTGGATAGTGGAGATAGAGGAAACTGTTTCTTGACATTTTGTAGTAGCACAACTGTCTGTATAATGTGTCCAAAAACGCATCACAACTGTAAGGAGAAAGAGAAGTGCTGGAGTGAAATCGCCTCAGTATGAATGCACTGGGTAGGGTGCACAAAGATAGCACGCTTAAAAAATATTCAGTGATGATCTGCTGCGTGAGATCACGTGAAGTGCTACCTCTGGCATGATAATCTTAATATCTTCGATGTTCAAATCCTGTAGTGTGTGCATGTTTAATATTTGAGGGAAGATAATCTGCCAAGATTCTCCTCATGTGTGTGCTGCAACCAGATTTCAATATCGGTTATGATTTTAAAACTCCTGTAGTGTGAGCCAGACTTTACTGACCCCAGAAGTGTCACATCAGTTCACAGGTCACTAGGGTTTGAAACAGAGTTTGAGCATGACTATGTGAGAGAAAGTATGTGAGAGTTTACCAGAGCTAGCTGTCGTCCAATGTTCCCCACAGTTATCACCCCTGCGAAGAAGATACATGGCAGCCAGGAACGAATGTACAGGAAGTCAGGGGAGGTATATCTGCACACATTCACACATGTGAAGTGAAGCACAAAAAAAAAAACACACAAAAAAAAGCTTATAATGATGCAAGTGTAAGCAGTAAATCGTACAGCTACTGCTCTTGGTGTGAACAGGCTTTAACACACTCCATCGTGCAGACTTATAACTGAGACTTACTGAAAGACTCCATTGTAAACCAGTAGCTGGGTGGCCAGCGTGGCAAGTATTGCAATGATGACTCCCAGCCCAAAACCACTGCGTGAGCGATCGAACGACCACCACAGGCCGACAGACAGGGCAGCCAGCGTCAACGACAGCTGCACGTTATTGGCAAAGTCTACCTTCTGTTGGCAGCAGTGTTAAAGATAACACGTCGTTCAAGAGCAATTTGTTTTTGTACAATCGAGTGCAGCGGTTATGATGTATTTTTTGTAGACCACAACCCAGAAACAAGGTAGCACTTTAGCACTGTCCTGATATTTTTGAATATTCGTATAAAAGCCTGAAATAAAGTCAGTGGTTCACAAAAGCTGTTTTAGATGCACATAAACTACATCAGTGAATCCCAATTGGGATTTTTTTTTTTTTACCTTTGTTGCATGGTGACTTTAAGATATAAACAGTAAGACATAAACAGAATTTATTGACATAATGACTTTGTAAGATAAGAAACGAGAAGGATACAGCACTGGCATGGTTTATACCCACAAAGACGGCCACACAGCGCATCACATTAGACCACTCTCTCTTGAGCTGATGCGGCTCCCCCAGACGACGATCCATACAGGGGTACAGCAAACCAATCAACGCTGAAACAAAGAAGAGGGACATTCAATTTAATGTCCCATGCAATGTCGCAATGGCATCATAGATTGGGAATGACAACAGCATTTTTTTTTTTTTTTTTTGAGAAACCTCTTTTATCATTTTAGCATGCCGGAAGCAGTTCACACAGTGTTTTCTTAATAATAAATGTTGTGTGTGTGTTTGTGTACCTGCGGCTGTTCCACAGCAGGGTGGAACCCACCAGGCGGATGAGAAAACACTGCTGATGACGTCTGGAGGGAAGAGTGTGACGTTACGCTGCACTTGGAGCAGGTTCAGCACGAGCGCTAGAAACACGCCCACCATGAAGAGCATTGCAGCACGGATCAGCAGGTTCATAGTTCGGTTGGTGATCACGCTGATGTAGGGCCCGCGGCGCATCAGAGCTCCACCACTCAGCGACGAAACCTCCTCCATGGCCGCTGTGACAGAAGGATGTCAGCTACATCTGCTGCTGTAAGCTGACATCACATGCCTGGAAAGGAGAAGGTTATAATCATGATGATGCTCATATAATCCCAAAACCCAGACATAGCTGGCTGCACAATAACAATTTGACTGACCAAACAGAATGACCCAAGAATCTGCATAACTGTGGATAGGATTATCTGGGGTTTTGTGCATTTGACATTTTACTTATTCTATAATTGAGATACATGTAATGTCAATTGATGATGATTAGCTTTTTTCCTTTTCCCTCATTTGATCTATTATGGGAAAGCATATTACATTTGCATACTAATACTGCGTGCACCTCGTGTTGCTTGAAACTGTCTCGATGACTTTTAAATTAGAGTCTTTGCAGTGTCTTGTTTTGAAGTTGAAGTCTTGAGTTCAAAATGATGATTTAAATAAAAGTCAACATTATCTACATTAAAATGATTTCTAACTTTCAAACTATTTGTAAATAAATTAGTATGTTTAGATTAAATTTGATTTTTTTTTTTCATGTGGTGGACATTTTGAATTTTTAAGTGTCCTCTCATTAGGTCTTCAACATTTTATCTTTTAACTACAGTATCATCAAAATATACCCAGAACAGCATCCGGTGTCAGCCCAGATCCGACCCACATCTGGACCAGATCTGGGGCCAACACTATGTTGCTGTCTGGGTATTACTTTGCCAGTCAACGATGCTGGGAACATTGTTATGATTTTACATACATTTACTTAGACTGAGGTTAACATGATCAAAAAAAAAAAACTGAATAATAAAAAAAAAAAACTAAAAAAAAAAACTAAATATGGTTGGCCAGACAGGGCATGTCACTGAAATTAGTCAAATGGTGAAAGTAGCAAAGTATGTCACCCATCAAAGTAGTGCTGGGCGGTATGATCAAAAATTTATATCACTGTATTTTTCAAGATTATACTGGTTTCACGGTATATGACTTTGTTTTTTCTTTCATGCATGACCGGGTGTAAACCACATTTTCTACTGTTTGAGAGAGAAAATAGGCTTCAGCCGTAGATTGACTTAGAATGCCCTATTTTATATATTGTCGAAAAATTCCACTCTAAAGCGGATGAAGCGGCCCTGTACCACGTCTAAGTTACTCTGTAGAGCCGTTTCTTGAATTACATAGTTATCAAGACAGCATTCACTGATGACAATGAATTGTCTACTGTAGTTATATTATATTTTATACATACATATATATATATATATATATATATATATATGTATATATCATTTCAGGTTATAATTTATATTCACACAGGTTGGAGTATTGCAACTTTGCAGAACATCTCTTAAAATGACAAAACAATATCTTTAAGGCAGATTTATTATAAAAAATCCTTTCTCTACTGACTGTTGTGAAGTGATCACATGAATTTCTGCATAAAAATTATTCTTAAAGATCTGGCAAAACAGATAAAAAAAAGTGTTAGATGCATGTGTTACTTAAAGTGTAGCCCTTAACCAGTGTGTTTGTCCGAATTATATCTTACAAATTAACTGAGGAAATATTGCCATTGCCTTCTATAACCAAACTGTAGTTTAACAACTAAGCTTAACTAGTAGCAGATATATTACATTGACAGAATAAATAAACTGAAACCAACAGTACTTTTACTGAGGATACATGCTGTTTTCTTACTTTTTTGTAATATCTATATTATAAATCACGTGACATTAGATTACAAAAAATGAGAAACAAACACTTAAAACCCCTGGTCACTTGGCAGGAGAGGTTAAATATCTCTAGTTGTTAAAGGAGGCCTTTCAGCACCACGCTTACAAAGTAAACAGACTCTGAGAAAAGATTAGCTGAATAACGACTGCGATTCATTAATAAAGGACACAGTGATCATGAAGTTTGTGGAAGCTGCCTGACTTCTCCGAAACATTATAATACAGCTCCACTCGGAGTGTGTGTCCCAGGGAGGAAAGACCTTGAGTAAAGCTAATATATACAACACCTTAACTTATTAACCCCACTGTAATTGATATGATAACTAATAAAATCAACGAATAAACTGTCACGAATCACTCACCGTGCTCCTGCTTGAAAGAACCGTATGTCTTTCTCTGAACTGAGATGTTGAAGTCAAAGCGAAGGGAGACCTTTTTTTCCCCGTGGATAATGATGAACTTCCGCCCCACTGACAGCGCGCTGCTTCTGCAGCCAATCAGAGCGGGCGCTGGTGACGTAAGAAATAAAATATTTTGTGACGCTTCCTAACACTCAAGATTATGATTTTATTAGCAAATACATTTAATTCCATATAATACACTGTCGTATAAAAAGGTCAATGTAACGTTACACAAAATGACCCCCCCCCCCCCCAAATCGCGCCTAATCTCGCGCGAGTTTACACGCCACTTCTCACCTCCCATTTCCGTTCTAAATTTTCACATTCCCGCCATCATCGGCTGCTCGTGGTACACGCAGATAACATCACAGCCGGCAAAACTCACACACTGGTGGAGCGCCACATTAAGCGGATATATTCATCCTCCAGCACTTTCTTCGAGGAATTACCCTCCGGCAGGTAAACGAGATGTGGTTTGTGAACCGATTTTGCCCTCATTCTTTCTCGGAGTGGTCAGTTAGCGGTGCCAAGCCTGTCACACGGCCTGGGCTGCTAATGCTAGTTAATTACCGTTAGCTGCGTGTGTGACCATTTCACAGCGGAGTGTGAGAATCATACAGCACGATACATAGTCGCTTCTGCGAATTGCACGAGCGTTACTTTGTTTTTAGGCGGGAACGCGAGTGCGCGCAGTCTCTATGGAAGCTACACGAGCGCGTTCATTTAAAGCGCGCGATGTCTTCACCTGACGTGTTTGTTTACTTTTCTCTTCTCTCACCGGAGCAGCTCTAAACACGGATCTGCACGCTCTCTGTGATATGGTGTTATAAAGGAGAGCTTTGGTCGTGGTTTTAATGCGTGACTTAGTTCACATTAAAACGAGTGAAGTTTGTCATACTTAACGTTACGCCTAAGGCTTTCAGGGCAACACTAATGTGATTTGATTGAATTATTTAGCTTTCTATCATGTGGGATATTTGCAAAGACGTGGATGTATGAAATATAATGCGGATTGGCGTCTATTTGTGTGCATTATAACTTGGTTAACTTAATGTTAGTCGTCGCTGATAGTTGTATATGAACGGGACATCATTACAGAAGTGTTTAATCTCACTTACGCGTTATAAGGTTTCGATTCACTGTGTTTTGTTTGTGAGTCTGATTCATTTCCGACACGTGGGTTGCGTGTCTCCAAGCTGTTGGTTAACAGTTTAGAAACCGATGTTTAAAATGAAACGCAACGGATCAAAATCGCGTGGTTTTGTTCAAAGAAGCACTTCTTAGGCTCCCGTTTTATGTGTAACTTAAATGTCATTGCCGATGTTCGCGGGCGCACGGCTGTAATTGACGTTTCTGCGTCTCAAGTTGTTTCACGTCTGACACGGTCTCTTTTGTCAGGGCTTTTGTTGCAGATCTCTGTCCGCATCTGTTTGCCTTCAGCTGTGTCCAGAGCCGGGTTTCTCGCACTCATGTCCGTCGCAGTGCCCAAGCTGACCAGCGGCGGCGCTGTCCGCATCCGCATCCGGTGTGGCGAGCTGGGGACCACCAAATGGAAAGAGGGGGTCTTTGAAATCCACGAGAAAGACAACAAAATAAACCTGCTAGTCAAGTTCAGCAGTGGCGGTACTCCGAGGATGTTTCAGGTGGAGAACTGTCTTTTAAATTTACACCTGAAATATAATAGAATATAATCGTCAGGAAAAAAAGTGCTGCTTTTTGTTGGTGCAGTGGCTGATATTTATATGGCCTAAAAGATTAAATCATTGGAGTTTGTAATGTAAGTCAACATGGTCTTTATAACTGTATAGCAGGTTACTTCCATAAAACGGTAAAGAATGTCTGTCAATCTATAACTCAATGTCTGTAAGGTGATTGGGAAAAGGTTTGATCGAAACGTTTTGGGTTTTAATTGTTTGAAGCATAATGCAATGAAGATGTACATCTAACATTAAAATCCTGATGCATCATGTTTGATACTCGCATTTTAACAATTTATCTTTCAAAAAAATTCCATGGATAATCAAGTACACCTCAGTTTGAGTCTGAGTAAACATTAATCTTGAAATATTACAACATATTCTAACGTGTATATACAAAAAAAGTTCAGTGAAGTTTTATAGCTGAAGGACACAAGAACCACAAGCTGAAGGTGGATGTTTTACAACTACACTAAAAGGCTTTTTACTTGCCGAAGTATACACTCTCTTTAAGACAACAAAAGACATAGTAGATTATGTACAGGCAAGATTGATCGTGTTGATCCTTAGAAATGTTTATGAAATACTGAAATAACTGTAAGGTTCTCCTTAGAGTCCTGCAGTGTCATTTTAAGACATGAGCATCTAATGCATTGTTGAGTGCTGTTTAGACTCGTTTGTTTATTTTGCTGCAGCTGAATCACAATGTTAAGCAGCTTGCCTGCTATCCAACGCATGGCCCAAACCGTGTGACTCTGACTCTGAAAGACTCCAGCGTTGTCATGATGGACAAACTGCCCTTGTTGGTTGCTAAAAAAATGAAGGAATACCTTGAAATGGTGAGGCTTGGAAAACCAGCAGGTATGTTTCGTTTGACTCATGTTTTTCAGTTTTCACATCACTGTCCATTCTTTCTATTCAAGTCACTTTACCTTTACTTTTTATTTCTTAAGTTTTAAAGACAAACCAGGGGAGCGCTAGTTTCGGGTTAGTTCTTGGGAATCGTGCAGCACAGAACGACTCTGGCCTCTCTCCATCAGAAAAACAGGTAGCACAGCATCACAAGCTATAAAATGTTTATGGATTATTTTCTATATATTATATGGCTGATGTACCGTTTCTTTCAGAGCACTCCTAGACGTCCAAGTCTGGACAGCAGAGAGGACAGCACACCCCGAAAGCCTCTCGGGAGTCCCAGCCGGGTAACGTCCACACCTGGCCGCAATGGCCTCTCTGAGAACAGGTGTGCACATTTGCCCTGCCAATGACTTTAGATTTGGGTACAGTGTCTCTGGAAAGTGTGTGCACTTTTTGCTCTGTTGTTTGCTGACATGTAATCTCAGGTTTCGGTAATTTATTTGTTAATTAAATAACGATTGCCCTGACCACAACTTAAAATTGATTTTGTCCTGTAGGAGTGAGAAGAGGAAGAGGCTGATGAACTCTGATGGAGATATGACCGAGGACTACCCCAAAGAGAACGACTCTTCTAGGTACACAAGACTTCATTTTACTGCAGATTCATTTTGATACTCTGTTCAGAAGTTTGGGATCCTTTAAACGCGCAGTATGGAATTTTTGGCCACCAGGGGTCACTCAATCAAAATAATAACATAAGACGTACATTGATGACGTCGGGAAAGAGCGTAAGGCTCATGGGAGTTGTTGTTCATTGGAACACGCGCTCTGTCGCTCCCTATCATTCCTCACTCAGTCTAACTTAGTATTTTGACAATCACGTCTTTTCGAACTGAGAGACTGTTTCAACGGCAACAACATAAATAAACGTTACTGCGCATGAGCGCTTTTGTGGACCTAACTTCCGGTAGACTTCCAAATAGAATCAATAACAACAGCCAAGCCCCTCTAGAGTAGATATTTTTTGATAACAAAAAATTTTTTGCTGCGTGGATCAGGCGGACTTAATGAAAATGCAAATTCATTATTTGCCAGCAGGAGATGTTTTAAAGCATAGACATAAAGCGCCAGAAATAGAGGTTTCTCCAGTAACAGCTGTAAACGAAGCAGATCTGGTACGCTCATACGCTGCTTTATCAGGCATATAACATGCAAGTCTTCCTTCAGAAATACAGCGATATAAAAACACCTGTGCCTCGCTTTGATATTTAAACATATAAATGTAAGGAATTATTATTATGAAACGTGCAGTAAGTAACGTTACTCATGTTTATTCAATGAAGCCTTTTTGAAAAAAGATCAGTTTAAAAATTGTGGCGAGTCTCCAAAAATAAATAAATGTATGGGAAACACACCCCGCAGCACAAACACCTAAGCCCAACTTCAGTCTACTCATCACCTTGACTTTAACTGCGTTTGTAGAAGGCACCGCAGCCAGACCGATCTACACGACCGTGCGCCCGATGAAACCGTCTATATGAATTATGGGACCCCTATCAAATCAATATTCCATGTAGCTAGTAGTAATATATGTTAAAAAACCACGACCGCCTTTCGTTAATAATTATAATTACGTTATACTATGATATTGAACAAGTTAGAGAACTGCATTTGAAGCTACTTTATTCAGCTAGATATAGAACAAATGTAGATTTACATGAGAGCTAGTCCGTTTGCGTTTTACACAAGACATCATAGTTTCACAAAATATACGGATAGATACAGTTAGCTGAATGGATGCATACCTGTTTATCAGAATGCAAGCGAGTTCGGCATCTCTCTGTAGTTTCAGCTTGTCACGAAGCTCTCCCTATCTTGGAAATGCAACTCCAAAATTTACCCGTGTCTTGTAGCTTCTCTTGTCCCAAAACCATCTCGGGTCATTTATTTCACCCGTGCGTTTGCGCTTCACAGAACGTGCAGGCAAAGCATAATCATGATCCATAACTAAGTTATTGATTGAGGTTAAAATACGAATATAAATATAAAATTAATAGTCTCAATCAAGGCTACTATTTTTTCTTCTTCGTCTCGTCTTTGTTTCTGTTCTGTTCTTTGTATTTGGCGGTTCAGCAGGAAGTTAGATAAACTAGAGGGGTCAAATTTTATATGACGCCATAGACGGGCGACAAAACGGAAATAAAGAAACGTGCCGTGTCTTCTCATTAAACTATAATTTTATCCGGATTTGAAAGTTCGTGGAAACTGTCGGGATGATGTAAGTACACAACTAAATATATATATATAACATAGATATAGTGATTTCTGCTATTTTTAAAGCAGAAAAATTACATATTGCGCCTTTAAGAATTTTTATTGTGTTTGAAAAATTAATTTCTGTTTAGAAAACATGCTTTCATTATTTAACAGATGCAGTAAATCCATTTGTTAAAAAAAAAGTTAAAATAAATGTTCTTTGGGACCTTGTATTCATAAAAAAAATGAAATCATTTACATATTTTATTTCTGGTCCTTGAATCTGTTTGGGTGAGAGGTAATCCTAGCTATCTTTTGTTTCTTATTTGTTTGCATACTTGTGCTGTCAAACTCTTGTATAAATGCAATATCACACTTGTGCCATCTGGCCCTATATCAGCAAAATTATTAGCTATATATAGTACATTTTAAAATATATTACAGTAGAAGGGTTATTTACATTTTTATGTAGGAATTTAAGTTTTGCAACCTTAGCAAACAAAAAATAAAAAAATAAATTTTGCCAATCTCAGACTTTTGAGTTGAAATGTAAAGAAACATTCTGAAATTTTGCCTGTTTTAGCAACAACAAGGCCATCACAGATGCATCCAGAAAGTTTCTGCTCAGCTGCAAAGACAAACTCAAGCAGTCAGAGGAGAACAGAGCCACCGGTAAGTACCCCTTCACTTTCATCTACTGTAGCTGCTTCTTTCTCGGCTTTATAATAATGCTTGCTGCTTGATTTCCTCAGCTCCACACACGCCTGCGCCTCTCCAGCCAACATCCTTTTATGGGAGCAGAACAGGAACTAAAGACTACTCTCAGACCCATTCCTTTTTGGACAGGTAGAGTCTCTGACCCAGTGTTACTCGTTGTCTATAGTCTGTGCTTTACGAAAAACTGTTGTTTCCTGCAAAGTTCTGTGATGGTGCTGCTGAATTTACAATGCCACAGCAATAATGTAATCTGAATGTGAGAAAATGACCCTGTAATGTTAATTTTGGCACAGCAGAGTACACAGACATGCAGTTTGACTTGTGTAGTCCAGTTCACAAACCTACGAGTATCTCAAACAGTTATTTATCAGTTTATTGAATCCTTTGCAGTATTCATAAGAGCTTTTTTTCTTGTTTCTTTACATGCACAGCAGCACAGGCCAGTGTCCCTCTGCTAAACGAAGCCTAATGTTACCCAATCACTCAACTCCCTTTAAAAAGGTGCGCCCTACTTTGGACTACGGAGGCTGGAACAAACCCAGACCATCCACGTTGGCTCAGCCGCAGCCTCCACTACAAGGGTGAGTGTCTCAAGCCCAATAATATAGGGCTTTATGAATTGTTTTCTTCCCCCAAATTCTGTTTTTCGCATCTATATTTGTATATGTGTGCATATATTCATATACATGCATACTTCCATGTATGTGTGTGCGTAATATATTGTATCACAATTACAGTCGTTTCTAATGTTTTGCCATAGTGAATGGGGGAAAACTGTTTTTCACTATTTTTCCTTGGCTTATCACATGCCTGTTACTCAACTGTCCTTTAGATTCTCCAATCTTGGGAACACCTGTTACATGAACGCCATACTCCAGTCCCTTTTCAGCCTGCCCTCATTCTCAAATGACCTGTTGAAGCAGGGAATACCTTGGAAGAGGGTCCCCGTCAACGCCCTTCTGAGGTATGCTCATGCAGTTCTTCTAAACCAGATTCTTTTTGGACCATTTTAAACATGCATTAAAAGCTTGAAATATAATGATCCACTCACAAGCCTTTTGATGTTTTATTTCCATATGAAGGCGTTTTGCTCATCTGTTGGCGAAGAAAGACATTTCCCCTCCAGAAGTGAAGAAAGATCTTTTACGGCGAGTGAAGAACGCCATTTCCTCAACAGCTGAGCGTTTCTCTGGTTACATGCAGAATGTAAGACGTGTGACATCTTTATTGCTAATGCAGATGCATCCGATTTGAGGCCCGTTCACACCAATGATAACCATCCTGTTTTAATAATCACTATAGTGAACTATAACATTAACGACACAGTGGAGTGCTTTTGCCAAAGCCAATCAGAATCTGATTACAAAGAGCTTGAGTGGCGGATGACAGAACTGGATAAAAACAGTTTTATTGCATGTTGGTATGGATGCTAATATAGTTATTGTCTTTACAGTTGTTGTTGGTGTGAACGAGGCTCTACTGTCATGTTATGTTCATATGATGGAAGTGCCAATCAGCTGTTTGTGCCCAGGATGCTCATGAGTTCCTGAGCCAGTGTCTGGACCAGCTGAAGGAGGATGTGGAGAAGATCAACAAAAGCTGGAAGAACGAGCCCTCGGCCGGAGAGGAGCCACAGAGCGCTCGGTTAGCAGAGGAGGTGGACACCTCACGCATTTACACCTGCCCTGTTACAGTCAACATGGAGTTTGAAGTGCAGCACACCATTACATGTAAAAGGTGAGTTGGCAGAGTTTAATAAAGAAAAGAGGTCATGTGTTGTCTTGTGATTTTTAAAATGTTGTGTAATAACTTTGTGGTTGACGTACTTCCTCTGGTGAACAGCTGTGGAGAGGTGGTGACAAAGCGTGAGCAGTTCAACGACCTGTCCATCGACCTGCCGCGCAGGAAAAAAACTCTGCCTCTCAGATCAATACAGGACTCTTTAGACCTCTTCTTCAGAGTAAGACACTGCATCACACCAGCTGTAGAATGTGAATGATCAAAACACTAAAGTCCTGGGGCCTGTACCATGTGAGTGGCTTAGCTTTTAGCGGCATACATTGCTATAGTAACTTACACTCCACGGCTAACCTGCTCCAGTAGGGTTATGTTCTGGGTTCGAGATCTCAAACTGAAACTGGACCAATCAGATGTGAGGGAAGTGACACATGTCTGACAAGTCAGTCCAGTTGATCTTGCTCCAAATTAAAGGTCACTAATGCTAAAAAAAAAAAAAAAGGTCTGGCTTTAATGATAATTGCGGAGTCATTTTACAACTCTCTATCACTATATATTTTTAAATGTATAAACTAAGTTAAGTTTCACTTGTGACTGCACTGATAGAGCAAGATTATTTATTTTATTTGTCCTCCTTAATTTTTCATATGACGTTTAAATTTGTCATTCTTCTATCTCTTAATCTTTAGCAAAACCTTTAGTTTTGAATCTCGCTGGGTCTCTTGCGGGTGAGCTCGTGATTGGCTGTTCGCCAGTGATGTCACACATTCGTGTGCACACGCTCCACAAACTCAAAGAAAGTTGATGAACAGCATCATGGTACCATCAAAGCCGGATTAGATAGGTCTGGTTTTATCAACTCAAAACTAATCCTGTTACTCTGAATTTGTTCAGCTACCATCATGGTACAGGCCCCTGTTTACACCAAGATGAATGTTTAAGATGAATGGATTCATTTGATAAACAGCTGTTAATGCATCTGGCCAGACTAGCATTTTTATTTTTTTTTGTACATGTAATTTATTTTCTATTGCACTAAATAAAAAGTCAATAAGTTTCACTGTTTTGGTCACATGCCTAGAGTTGCTACTTTTACATGAAACCTTGACACTAAAACAAAGTGACCCTGAATAGCAGAGGAAGATAATTCTGTAAGTGCCATCTATTGTCAGAGTGAATTTTCATTTTTCTTTCAGCCTTCATTTTTTTGAAAAATATTGGATTGGTTTTTCATGCTGAATATTTGTGACTTGAAAGCACACTAGTTAGCCCAAACCTTTGATCTTCAAGTGTACTGAATGTTTAAAAAAAAATTTTTACCCCCTAAAAAAAATTAAGGAGATCGATTAATTTGGGTTTATTTTCGCTACATTACTCAAGTGTTCATAACCTGTTGTCTTTGTGTTTGCAGATGGAGGAGATTGAGTATTCCTGTGAAAAATGCAGTGGAAAAGCAGCAACAGTCTCTCACAAATTTAGCAGGCTTCCCAGGTTCGACTGAACACACATTCGTTGTGTAGATTAATTGGTGATCAGTTAAAAAAAAAAAAACATTTGAATGACTCTTTCTCTGCAGGGTGCTGATTCTTCACCTCAAACGCTACAGCTACAACAGTCAGCTGTCTTTAAACAGCAAGCTGGGCCAACAAGTCCTGATCCCCAAATATCTGACGCTGCTCTCTCACTGCACTGATGCCACGCGCCCCCCTCTCAGCCTCGGCTGGAACGCACAGACGGCCATGTAAGAATCGCTCTTGCACTCGCTCTCAATTTAGTGTAACACCCTTCATACTCCATGTCTGATTTAATTTCAGCTCCAGGACGCTGAAGATGTCCCAGTCGGTCAACTCTTCAACACTACGGTGAGAGCAGCCCTCAGATGCGCTTTGCTAAGAGTGTTTAGTCTTGATTCATGCTCATGTGATATAAATCGGTCCTACAGGAAAGGTTCTCAAAAGCCAGAGAGTTCAGGAAGTGTGCTGTGTGATTCGGACAGTGAAGAGGAGCTCGTCAGAAAAGTTGGTCGCAAACATCATTCAGAAGACGACAGGACGGAAGAGGTGAGAAGAATAGCATTTTTTTTTATTTTTTTTTATGAATTCCTTAAAGCAGTCCACATGGCATCTGTGAATCAAATCAAACACTCTACATTTGGTCACTTGATGCAGCCAGCTATAATCTACAAAGGTGTCACGTCACAAGCAGGGTTACTGTTGTAAATATAGTCAACACATTATGCAAACCAACTTCTACTGGATGGAATTAATCATTTTACAGCACTTATACATTAAAAATCACACGCACACATATGTCAATGCCAAAAATGTTATCAGCAATCATTATACCAGTATTCAGTGTCACATGACCCTTCAGAAGTCTTTTTTAATATTCAGAGTTAGTGGTCAAGAAGCTTGTCGTGCAGTTTTGAAATACTTGACAGTGCATGTGACCAGCTTGCTTTGTGTGTTCAGGTGCAGCACAATGCTCAGGTGGAGCACTCAGAGTTTAACGCCATCAATGATGATGAGATGCTAGCAGCTGTGCTGGAGATGAGTCGTCACGACACTAGTCTGTCCGCTTGCCCTGATGACGAGCCGACCAGCAGCCCAGACACAGGGTTTGGAGATGCAGACGGCCAGGACCTGACTCCTCATTTGGACCTTCTGGATGGAGAGAAACAGCCTGCAGGTAAACTAGAGTTTCGACTAGATTGCATGCTTGTACTCCCAGCCTACAGCGTCTATAGAGTTGTGTGTGTGTGTGTTTATTGTTTGGTTTATGTCTAGATGCTCTGGAGTCTCTAGATCTGACCATGGATGAGAACAAGGAGAACCAGACGCCTGAAGGAGTGCAGGGAGAGCTGGACTGGGTGCAGCAGTACAGTTTAGACCAGGAGCGAGAGGAACAGGAGCTGCAGCAGGCCCTCGCACAGAGCCTGCAGGAACATGTAAGCACCACGATACACATCCACTGCTACATTCAGTTTAAAGAAATTGTTTTAGACGTTTAACAAGATTGTTATCATAATTCTTGTGTTGTGGATTTTCGATTTTACAATTCTTGATCTTGTGAAATTTTTAACCTAATGTAATTTTGTCGCTCTGAATTCTCCCTCAAATTGCATTTGTGCCTTTAATTGTTGATGAAGCACCGCCAAAATTAGAGGTCAGCCAGTTTGAGTTTTCATTTTTGGGTGAATCTCATTGAACCGGTCAAGAACATGTCCAGGTCATACCCTGCAAAATTAAAAGAAAATGATTTTGGTGTGTTTTGAATGAATTTTTTTTATATAATGAACAGTTTTAAAATCTTAACATATTTCAAAATATCTTAAGTAAAACAAAATATGTTCTTGGATGCATTATGGTTATGAGACTTATAAGAGGGTCTGTTTTACTGTGCCAAATCTTAACAGGCTTTAATTGGTTTAAGAGGTTTTATTTTTTCTCATTGCCATATTGTAATCACCATCCTGTTCTTTTAACGCAATCTTCTCAGCAGCTGTACTTTTCCAGTGTTGTTCATCCTTGACGTCAGCACCGCTTTAACTGATGATGATAATGATTGTTGTACAGTGAATATTGTCTGTTAATTGCACAGGAGGCGAGAGAGATGAGGGAAGATGACGATCTGAAGAGAGCCACTGAGCTCAGCCTGCAAGGTCAGTATGGCACACCCAGAACATGTTCTGTGTCACATTATCTTGGTTAATGTGAATGTGTGTGGTGTTGTAGAGTTTAATAACTCTCTGCCGGAGCTGCTGTGCTCCGATGACGACTCTGGGAATGAGGATGGTCTGGATATGGAGTACAGTGAGGCTGAAACTGAAGAGCTCAAGAAGAACGCAGAGGTGAGTCTGTGACCCTCGGGGGACTTTGAGAAGTGTCAGCTTTCAGGGCTTGGTTTAATGATTGTGTAATGACTTGTTGTTTAGACTGGAGAGCTCCCGAACTCTTTCAGACTCCTCAGTGTGGTCAGTCACATCGGCAGCAGCTCATCATCAGGTACTGGTGTCTTTAGCTCATGTTGTTATTGCACTGCAGACCAAGAACAGTTACATCAAGTGCTCTTTGTCTTTTTCCTCCTGTAGGGCATTACATTAGTGATGTTTATGACATGAAGAAACAGTCCTGGCTCACATACAATGATCTGGACGTGTCCCGCACACAGGAGGCCACTGTTCAGAGAGATCGTGACAGGAGTGGATACATCTTTTTTTACATGCACAAGTAAGTCTTCTCTTTCGTAATGCATGCTGAGCAGTGTTACTGTGCCTGTTAACCCAGGAATTATTTTTGTCAGAATTTCTCTTGTATGGATAGAGGAAATCCATGCATATTAGTAGGGATGAAAAGAAAAAAACAAGATATCGATATTCAATTCAAAACTCTACAGAGGAGCATGTTCCTAAATATATGCACCATAACAATTTTTACTGTTCTGCAGTGTTTAGCTTTTAGTTAAGTTATGACAGCCACCATTTAAATGTTTTTCAAATAAACACACTGAAGTAGAAATCTAGTTATTACTATTTATATGTAGAACTGTAATTATGTAATTGTGAAGTTAGAATTAGAAGTTTAATATTAAGGTTTGGTTGATTCCACTTTTTTAACAATAGTGAGATGTTGTTGTTGTTTGAGCATAAACAATATCTGCAAAGTTGCAGCACTTGAAGTTCAGTGCAAACGGAGAAATCGTGTCTTCAAATTCTTGCAGTTTAATGCCAACAAAAACGGCTGGTAGGGACTACAAGTTACTTTCTGGGTTTGTGACATCACAAACCAGATAAAACACACCCTCGGGGAAAAGGCAGTAAAGGGGACGAGGCCATTGTTGTGCTGCTTTAGAGAAGAGGAAGAGAAAACTAGTAAAACTAGGTGCACGTAAAAAATCTGTTCATATATGAATAGCGATTCTGTCTTTTTATAATGATTCAATTGGAGATATTAAAAACGCTGTTTATAATACAACTGGAGCACATGCCACTGAGGAGAGGGACAGGACGTTTAGATGTGGTTTAGCCAATCACAACACACTGGGCTAGCTAACCAATCAGAGGCCCTTGCCCATTTCTGAGGGTGGGTCTTCATAAAAACAGGAAATGATCAGCTTGTTTCTCAGAGAAGGGACAGATTGTTGTGGAATAAAGGTAATTTATGTAGGATTTTTTTTTTTTTTTTTTTTTTTTTTTTTTAATGAAGCATTAACATGGTAGAATGCACCACATAAAAACAATCAAGCCTGCAAAAAAAGTGAACCACCCCTTTGAAAACTACAAATCAGTTAATTTTAACCTTTAATATTGTAGGAATGTAGTACCAACTGACTTGTGTATATTTTACAGCATTAGATTTTTTTTTTCCTTCAAGAAATTTGTCATGTACCTGAAATATGTATTCAAAATCTAAACTGAATCTGAATTAAATCACACGCTTGTGAATCAAAACCCAGTCCTGCTCATGAGTGAATGAGCACCAGTGTTTGTGAGGATTGGTGGTGTTGTAATCTGACGATGTGTTTGTGTTCAGAGATGTGTTTGAGGAGCTGTCTGAGCTGGAGAAGGCAGGAGGGAACAGTGAAGCCGCTCGCACCGTGCTGCAGCCGCTATAAACTCTCTGGCTCGCTTTTAACATCCCTTCAGGGTGGATCCTCCTGCTGATGAACAGCTGAACTGAGCCAGGGGTAAACACAGCGCCCATCATCAGTACTACTGAAGACCATCCACACACACACACCTTGGGCACTTTTCCTTTTCTATCTCTCTTTCCCTTTTCCCATTTCCTCCTGTGAAAAACTGTTCCCGTTTCAGATGTAGACTTGCAGTTAGATGGGTAAATGTTCTAGAAACTCATAGATACAAAATGTTTATGGGGAAAATGGTTATATTTCTATATAAATATAGAAAGCATTTTGAGTTTCTCAGAAGGTGTAACTTCAAGCTTGAGGAAGTTGCTCTTTTTGTTTTCTTTTCTTTAAATATTTTGTTGGCCTTAATTAAAGAAAAGACCCTCTGATAAACTTTTGCATTAAGAAATATCGAGAGCTTGTTCTCTATAATAGTTTTTTTTCTTTCCCATCTCGAGATTTTAGATTTCTTTTTTGATCTATTGCATATACAAATGTATTCTTGTATATGTTTGGGTGGAATATGGGGTGTCTGTCTCGTTTGATATGCAGCTGAAAATGTGGTGCAATATTTGCTTTGCCAGTTGGCTTTTATATGATCTATAGTGATGAAGAGAGACTTGGAATAGTATTGATTTATATTCAAGGCTTTACTGATGACTGTTGGTTGTTTTATTCTTCTTTTATAAACGTAAATCTAACAAGCTCAGTGGTATTGATGTAGCTTGTACTTTTTTTAAAGATCTAACTTCAAGAATCTTTATGCCTCTCCGAAACCTACAGACCTAATAAAATAATTTTCTTTCTCTGTAGAGCTTTACAGTGTGAAGTTGCACAGCCATTGTGTAGAATATCGGTCTTCACAAAGACCTCAAATGAAAACGTTCACACACTTTACTGAATATATATGGGAGTGAAGTCAGCTGATATTATTTATTTTAGGATCTTGTTCTTTGTCTGATTTGTTCTGTACTGTCCTTCTCATTTTCATGTCTTGGGTAACCAGTTTATTCATGTTTTGTGTTCTGATCATCTGAAGAGGTTTGTGGGAGAGTGGGTCTTGTATGTATGGTGTTCTCTGAAACAGTGGTATAAGCTCTACTTAATTGCTTAGTATTCAGTCTTTGACTTCCTTGAACACATTTTAAATAAAATTTATTTAGAAAAAAATTGCTTCATTTGCAAGAGTTTTCTTTCAAGAAATTCAAGATTATTATATATAATATAGGCAAAAAAATTGATAGTCTCAGAAAGAGAGCGATAGAGTAAGAGGGAAAAAAACTACTAAGACTGGGTTAAATAATGGTGGAACTAGATTTTTATAAAGACTTTTAAAATGTATTTTTTTTATCTAGATTACAGAAAAATAATTAATTGGACTGCCATGTTAGTAAACTGGTCCCCTCAACGCAGTGGCTCATTTTGTCAATGTTCAGTCAGCAGATTATGCAAATGGAATGTTGAAATAAAAATTGTAAACATGCCCCGTCATCTGTGCAAGTCTTTTAGAGATCTTTTTCTCACCATGACTTAATTTATCAATGTAAAGAATTACAGTCCAATACTAAATTAAAAACACTCTTTAAAAAAATTCAAGATGCAAACTGCAAATATACTACGGTTTACTCTGTATACTATTAATTATTATTCACTTGAATTCATAAAATGAAACCTTATTAACTTAATATATCACCCACCCTGCAGAGGGGGAATATTGTGGATGTTGAATATCAAAAAAGTTGAGAATCGCTTCTTTAGTTCTGATTTCGTTTTGTTTCCACAAGTGCTATATATATATATATATATATATATATATATATATATATATATATATATATATATATATATTTGTATTTTTTATTTATAAATAAATTTAATATAAATAAATGCAGCCTTGGTGAGCAGAAGAGACGCTCTCTCTCTCTCTCTCTCTCTCTCTCTATATATATATATATATATAGATCTATAGTGCAATTAAAATCATTACAAACTAAATTAAATGTTTAAAATGTACTTTCTTGAAACCTAATATTTGTTACGTATTTTTATATTTAAAGTAGTAAGTAGCTTTTTTTTGTGAGTGATGCAGAAAAGACTTTCCAATCATGATATGGCTCTTTTTTTTTTTTTTTTAAGAAGGTAGTTGTGCCTGTGTAGACAGCAGACTGGGACTGAGGACAGCATTTAAGTGTGTCATTCAGGACAGGACCTGTGTGTCTTCCTCCTGATGGCCCACGTCTCTCTTATTGTTTCTATCTTTCACGCTGTCAGGTTTCTGGTAAGCTGTAGTTTTATCTGAGCAGCAGAGGGTCCATTAATGCCCTGGTTCAGCTGATTTACAGCGTTTGTAAAGGGTTTAAATGCAAGCATATCTCAGTAAGTGAGCTTTGACCACCTGCACAATGCCACAAAAAGTAATTTTAACAAACCTTTATGAAATTCCTGCCAGGCTACAGATATAAATTTGAAGACACTAAGTGCTTCATGAAGATCCTGTGATGTCTCCTTACACTGCATTACATACTCTACACCCAAGAAGATGTCACATAAGTTATACTCGTCTCTTTGGAAGGCACTGGGGATTTTGCCAGGCCTCTGATCCCTGGAGGATGACACACTTCAGCCTTTATTTTCCTTATATTGGTCAGACATGTACTTCAACTGTCACCGCTAAGAGACATGCTGTAGTCACCTGTCAGTGTTTATAATCAACACATTTCAGGGCACGCACTTCCTGCTGACAATGTATGAAAAATATAGTGCGTATATGCAAAAAATAATAATAATAGTAATCAGGCGTGGCAGCAACTGCACCTCAAATAAGGGAAGGACAGCACATGTGTGGAACTTGAAAGCCACACAACCTCCTTTTTTTGCGCTTTACAAGGTCACTAGGAATATATAACCGTATTTACTTTAATGCCTTTGGAAAAATATATATATTAAAGAAACGTCTGTGAACATATAACAAAATCATTTCGACAAGGTGCCCACTTCGCCCTGTCTGTCCAGAGCCATATCTCTATATTGCTCTCTGTCTGTCCATTGATTTGGAAACTGAAAGTGCGCATGCGCCAATCGTTCATCAGTACATGTGAACAGGAAGTTGGAAAATAATGTCAAAATAAAGGTTCTGTCATTGTGTTATCAAAAACGTCGACTAGTTAAAATCTTTTCAATAGCAATGTAACGTTTTTATAATACATTTGTACGATATGTATAACCGTTTCGTATAATTTCGTATTTATTTCTAAAGCGTAGGGACGTTAACTTGTCACAGGAAGTAACGTCAGAAACTGAACTTCCAGGATTAGTTGCGCGTTCACGTTGGAGGTCACTTTGCTGGAAAAAAAGGTAACTTTTCTGCTATTTAATACACGTGCAAAAGATTTACACTGCTTTTCGTGAACGTTTACTTTAGTTTAAACTAGAGTCAGGACTTATTTTGTACTGAAAACAGTCTGTGTTTACGGCTTAGTTGTCTGGTTGTTTCTGTTTGTATCTTCAACACGACTGAAGAGCTAATTAGTGAAACGAAACTATTTAAGTACAAATAAATGATCCGTTGCAGTCTCCAAATATGCATTCATCCGCCAGTATACACAAGCTTTAGCCTACATTTCAAACACGTTTTGGGGTGTCTCTCATTTGAATCGCCTCCTTCATAAACTAATCAGTGGAGTGATTCAAGTGAGTCGACTCGCGCACTGAAAGAGACTTCTTAATTCTGCAAATGTTGCATGAATAATGATGTGATGTCTTCAACAGCAGTCATGGGTGGGGATCACGGACATGGCAAACTGTCCATGCCAGACTACAGAGTGTGGAAATGGGAAGGAACGCCGCTGGAAGCCACCCAGCAGAGGCTCGCTCGAAGAGGACTCAGGGACCCCTGGGCTCGGTAAAATCACAGAGTTTCAGATATTTCCTCCTGAATTGTTTTCTGGAGTCCTCTATAACATACACCATGACATTATTATCTTAATATATAGTGTGCATTTAAATTCTGGCCCACCCCTGTGCATTGCGGTTACAATTATATAAGTGATTTAAAGCCATAGTTCACCTAAAAACTTAAATTTGCTAAAAATCATGCCTCAGGACATCCATAATATGTATTAGTTTGTTTCTTCATCAGAGCAGATTTGTAGAAATGTAGCATTACATCACTTGTTCATCAGTGGATGCTCTGCATTGAATGGGTGCCATCAGAATGAGAGTCCAAATAGCTGATAAAAACATCACAATAATCCACACCACTCCAGTCCCTCAATTAACATCTTCTGATGTGGAAAGGTGTGTGTTTATAAGAAACTAATCCATCAAGAGGTTTTAAATGTAAAAGCGTCACTCCTGGCTCACATGCAAATCCAAAATAATACCACTTCCTCCAGTGGAAAAAGTCAATTTCCTGTTCTCTCACATCAAAATCCACCCACATATTTGATTGGAACTATTTTAATCTTTCTCTTGAAATCAATATTATGAATAGAGGACACGTATCTTAGCCAGAAGCAACAACACAAACACATTGTAGTATTTTTATTTCAAACATACTTGTTTCACTTCACAAGACAGTAACTGATGGACTGGAGTGGTGTAGATTATTGTTATATTTTTATCAGCTGTTTAGACTCTCATTCTGACGGCACCCATTCACTGCAGAGCATCCACTGGTGAGCAAGTGATGTAATGCTATGTTTCTACAAATCTGTTCCTATGTAGAACAACGGTCTACAACATCTTTGATGACCTGATGGGTATTTACGAATGTTCTGTACATTTGACATCAGCAGTGGTTTATTTTGTTTTATTGAACAAGACATTATGAAAGTAAGAAAATGATGGCGTAAAGGATGACCTTGTTTGTTTCTGCAGGAACGAGGCGTGGAGATATACGGGCAGCTTTGGCGTTCCAGTTACCTTCCGAGACGTTCTCCTCCGTGGTTTTAAGACAGGATTCGCAGCGTTTGCAGTGGCACTAGCAGTGGAGTATGCTTTCTTTCCTCCAAAGAAGTCAGAGCACTAATAGCGTGGCTAAAGCTCAGAAGAGCCAGGCGCTGCCGGACTCTGTGTTTGCTGCAGGTTTTAAGCCTGTTTTTGTCTGTCCATGAAGACGTTAACCCAAGAAAGGCTTCCTAATACCTATGTTCATTCATCGTTATGTTTCCTTTCACCATTCTGTAAAATAAATATAAATGAACTGAATTGGGTTGGGAATGTTTGTTGTATGGTTATTGGCTTTTATAGCCAAACCTTTAGAGCTTAAACTTGAAATTACTATTGTAAAATGTTATTCTTTAAATAAGTACAAGTACCAGTGATTTGCATATTTCCTGAATGAGGTACATTTCCGGGATATGATGAGGTTAACATGAATGCAAATCTAAGATCATATTCTTACTATGAACTTAATATAATGTACTGTTGTGTGCTTAAAGAGTATGTCTGTGTCTTTTTGATTGTGCATACTTCTCTTGGTCAAACTGTTATATGATTTTTTTCTATGAAGATTTTCACTATAGAAGAAATGCTAGAACCAGCCTTGTACAAGCTACTTGCTTCTTATACAAGCTTCTTGTAACGTGAGACCTATTTCCAAACTCTGTGGTGAGTTCATTCAAATACGGACAGTATGAGGAAATACCCTACCAGTGAAAAGTCTCTTATTGTCGCTCTATATTTATGTTCATTGTCTCCCGTCACAATTTCAATTATTATTAATTCATCAAAACTAGAAATGGCACAAATAGGGGTATGGGAATTATAAAATGACCAGAAATCTTCAAAGTCACTTCAGATTCACACAGTTTATCATCACTACATTGTAGAAAAAAAAATAATAATAATACAAAATGTTGAGAAAAGTTACAAATTCAAGCCAAAAAGATTCATGCAGATTTTTCCTAACATTTTATGAAATTGTTACAACCACAAGCATTTTTTTTAATCCTTCATTCAGACAATTGTGTTTGACTAGTTGTAAAAAAACATCTAACATGGGTTTTTATGTACTTACAGGTAACTTGAGTTGTGCCTAACATTTGACTTTGGGTGTAAAATGAACAGAAACATTTAACAGTGTATAATGTACTGTTGTGTGCTTAAAGAGTATGTCTGTGGCTTTTTACTTTGTTGTGCATTATGAATCATTTGTCTCTGACATTGCACAGATGATGCCAGAAATGTGTGAACTTTTTGTCTGTTGACTTCTCTTGCAGCTAAATGGAAATATCTGCTAGGAGAGGAAGGGGTTACCAGAAGTTAGATGGAGCTTACTTATTAAAACTATCTTACTAGACATGGTTTTTCATATCCAATACATTTTTAGTTGCTGTTTTATGTGATATGAAGTGTAGCTTGTAAAAGGCTGGTTCTAGCATTTTTTCTATAGTGAAAATGTTCATAGAATAATTTTATATAACAGTTTTACCAAGAGAAGTTTGTACATCTTTAAATGTCTTCAAACATAACAAATGCAGGCACATCAGTACAAGTAGTACAACGATGATAGATAGATAGACAGACAGACAGACTTCTCTCCTATATTTACGTATTTGAATGACGTAGAGGGAAGTTCTGTTTCACACTTCCTCTTTTGTTCTATTTGGAACGAAGCAGTAAAGTGTCATGGAACAAAGTTGTATAAGTTCCACTTCAGCGCTATTTCTTCGCGAGCAGATGCTCCATTCAGTCAGAAGAACAGCTCTCTTGAGGTAAGGTTTACAGTTTTGACTTTTAATGCGAGAATATTTGAAGTTATTGACTATCGCCACACGTAGCCACATAGTTTTCTTTAAGAGTATTAAAAAAAAAATCTTTAACGCGCATCTAATCAAAGTTTAAGAATGACATACACGTATAGTAATAATATTTGTAACTATACGTTTTACGCTGTAAACGCGACTAAAGGTCGCCTATGCTAGAAAGTAGCCTATGGATAATATGGAGAATTTTTTTATTTTATTTTTTGCTTTTAAAATATGCATTGTTGTAACTGACTGGTTTTAAACTTATTTGGGCAGCTTTGCTATTATTACTATTATACTATGTCCTTAGGACATCGGCACTCAATTAAAATAAATAAAGAGCCATGAATGAACATGCATAGGCAAAAATAACTATTATTATTATTAAATCAATAAAACTTTAGGTTTCAGGGTTTTTTTTTTTTTTTTTTTTTTTTGGTACCAAACTTTGTATAAATATAATTCTCAACTATGTTATAGCAGAATGTTTTGATATACCATTTTTCTTTCTGCAAAATGTGTGTAAAATGGCCATAAACAGGTTTTCTTATTATATATAATGTATCAATAAAGTAAATACAATTTGCACATTGATGCTTTTTGGGGCAACATGTAACGAAAAAAAGAAATGGGAGTAATAACTAAGATTTTCATAATAATATATAATATTTCATAGGAATAATCCAATATAATTTCTTACCCTATTCCTTTGTGGTGTCTCCCAAAATAAGTTATAAACATTCTTTTATTCCTTGTGTCCTCATATGAGAACATGTACGAAATCAACGTCCTGTTTCGTAACATAAAGTCATATTTTGATTTGAAACCCCATGACATTTTCCTGATGTTGATTCATGACACACAGTTTAAAAATTAGTCATATTTATATGATAATTACAAAATAGTATCATATGTCTATAACAGTGTCGCTAAATTAATATCAGACATTTTTGAAGACAAAGTAGAGGAAGCGGTGATGGCGAAACATCCAAACATTTAGAAAAACCCTGAATGTGCTCATGTATAGTTTTAGAGAAACTCACTAAAATATAATGCCCTCATGTGAGCATGCATGAAGGGTCTTAAGTGGTTGAAACACCCTCGATATGAGTCATTTGGGTGTCCTGAGTCATGATGGGTGATAAACCATAAAGCCCACCATCTATCTATGCTGAGCCACATCCATGCCATCTAACTGTGAAAGCATTAGATCTATAGAAAATATGACCTGGCTCACCATTTTAATTCAAGGAATGATGCTAAAACCCTAAATATTTGTAAATGACCTATATACTCCCAATTAAGTGTGATCTAAAAAGATTTTTCCTCTCATAATGGCAGTTTTTATCCTCATCAGAGTCAATTTGGAGCAGAATGTCGAGCCTGTACCACACTATCATTCAGATCACTGACGAGCTCAGCACTGATGAATGCAAGCGCATCTCTTACCTGTGCGGCGCTCTCGACACGGACAAGTTCTCTACAGATCCCAGAGGCATGTTACGGACTCTACTGTGTCAGACGAGGATGGATTACTTGTTTCTCATGGAGCTCATTCTGAAGATTAAACGCTATGATCTGCTGCGAGCAGTGCTGAGCACCAACAAGAGCACGGTTGAGGGACTGCTGAAAAACAACCATTCTGTGTCAGAATACAGGTGATGCTCTCTGATCCCGTCTGTGATTCTCCAGTTATGCCCCATATGGGGCTCAAGAGAAGGTTTTAACCTGGACGTTTGTGTGTTTAGAGTACTGATGGCTGATGTTAGTGAGGACATGGACACAGAGGACCTGAAGTCATTGGCGTTCTTGCTGAGAGGAACTTTACCCAAACATAAACTGGAAAATGCCCAGGTACGATGTCCTGAAGGCTGCTTTCTTCATGTGTGGAACTGAAATGTGTCAAGATTTTTGTTAAATATATATTTGCAGAGTTTTTTGGATGTCGCAGTGGAGCTGGAGAAACTCGACCAGCTCTCCAGTGAGAAGATGGACTTGATCGAACACTGCCTGAGGTCCATCCACAGGGCCGATCTAGCTAAAAAGATCAGTCACTACCAGCAGACAGGTAAGAATGACCTGCTTTTTGTTATCGATTTTTTTGTAGATGCAACTGTTTGATACACTAAACATGAGGTGTGTTGCCTCATTCAGATGTGTTTAGGCTACAGAAGCCTATATCACTAACATGATAAAATCTAAGAAAAAAAAAAAAAAAAGTAACAAAAAACTGCCACTGATGATGAGACAGAGACGTTATCCATATGCAGAACTTAAATTATGAGAATGGTCAGACAGTCAATGATCAGTAACGGCGTCAGGTACGTTAGGGATAACCAGAATCGATAACAGAAACAAGCAGATGTCGGGGCAGGCTGCAGAGAATCAGAGTCGTTATAAACAATCCAAAGGTCAGGTACAGAAGGAACAAACACAAGGAAAACCGCTCGGAAATGTCAGACTGGCTAAACAAGACTTTGCAATGTGGCTGTGTGTGAGTGCTGCTTATATGTGTGTGTAAATGAGGTGCAGGTGTGGCAAGAAGATTAGCTGATGAATGAGGTGCAGGTGTGACAAGGTGATAGTGATGCAGAGGCTCATGGGAAATGTAGTTTGGGTGTGGTGCAACGGATGAGAGGTGCTAGTGTCCAAGTGATATGGTGACATCTGGTGGTTGATGGGTGGAATGGTCCTGAGTGGAGTGCCCTCTACTGAAGTTTGTGGGCACTCCAGCTAATGATCGTGACACTGGGACAGTAACCTTTGTACCATATTTACTTGCATTTTAGTATCTTGAAAGCACATACTGTATGTTACGCTTACCTATTAGTACCTTTTGAAGAGGTACTTCCCCAGTGAGTTTTTGTAACTTTTTGTACCAATGTGTCATCTGAACAGTATTGAATTTCCTGCGTATTTTTTTCTGTTGCATCATCATACGAAATGAACTTTGTGGAATGGAAACTGAATCAGCCAGTTAATTTGTATTGGTTTCCTTTTTAAATAACTGAGAACTGTTTTTGCAGTGCTAATGACCAAACAAGGATCTTCGCCTCCAGACAGACTGCAGTTCTGCCGAATGCCTTTGGTGAGATTTCATTGGGTTGCATTGTCTAAGCTTCAACTTCAAATGTTTCATATTTGAATAATAATTTCTTCACTCTCACTGTTTGTCATTCACAGCCAAGTGGCTCATTTGGTGTCTCAACAGCTTCTTGTAATCTGAGGCCCATTTCCAAACTCTGTGGTGAGTTCATTCAAATACGGACAGTATGAGGAAATACCCTACCAGTGAAAAGTCTCTTATTGTCTCTCTATATTTATGTTCATTGTGTCCCCTCACAATTTCCAATATTACTTAATTCATCAAAACTAGAAATAGCACAAATGGAGGTATGGGAATTATGAAGCGACCAGAAATCTTCAAAGTCACTTCAGATTCACACAGTTTATCGTCACTACAATGTAGGAAAAAAAATAAAATAATAAAAGATGTTGAGAAAAGTTACAAATTCAAGCCAAAAAGATGCATAAAGATTTCCGAACGTTTTCTGAATTGTAACACTACTGTGATTTGTCAGTTTGAATTTTCATTCACTAAATGTAAAATGCAAAATCAAACACGACCACAAGCATTTTTTTAAAATCCTTCTTTCAGACAATTGAGTTTGACTAGTTGTAAAAGAAAAAAAAGAAAATAAAAAAAAAAACAGAGCATTTTGATTGATCTAACATGGGTTTTTATGTACTTACGGGTAACTTGAGTTGTTTAGTATTTGTGACTCAATCTGAAAAAATGTGCTAAATATATTTTTAGGCAGGTGTGCCTAACATTTGACTGCTGCAGAAAGTTCTGTGTAATTATGTAAATATTGTTCAACTTCAGTGCATTTCTTGTCTTTTGAGCTGCCATGCTTCTTTATAATTATACAAATCCCTATTATGAAACATAATACATTTATTTATTTATTATTTGTATTACATTTTTTAGATAAACCGACAACATTGAAGAAGGAACTACTTGGCTCTCGCTCCTATTGTCAGGTAATTGATTATTTAATTTTATTACATATATATCAAGTGTTGAACGTGGTCGAACCAATAATCTATAACAGATGAAGATGTGCTGATTTGATCTCCAGCAGCAGGAGGACGTGTACAGTATGCAGAGTGAGCCCAGAGGAGTGTGTTTAATCATAGACTGTGTCGGCTCTGAAGCAGGTGAGAAATCACTCTCATGTAGTTCACTCTACTCTTCAAAAGACTGGGGGCTTTGAAAGAAGATTCTTATGTAAATCAAGGCTGCATTTATTTGTTCGAAAAATACAGGAATATTGTCAAATAATGTTACAGTGTAAAACATCAGTTTTCTATTTGAATATATTTTAAAATGTAATTTATTTCTGTGATGTGCAGCTGTATTTCCAGCATCATTACTCCAGTCTTCAGAGTCACATGACCCTTCAGAAATCATTCTAATCATTTGCTGGTTTATTATCATCAGTGTTAAAAACAGTTGTGACGATTAATATTTATGTTGAAACCATGATAAATTTTTCTGGATTCTTTGAGGATCATGAAGTTCAAAAGAACATGAAATAAAAGTTCAAAAGTATTTAATTTTACTTTTCATCATTTTAATGCATCCTTGCTGAAAAACAAAAACATATACTGACCACAAAAAAAGCTCAGTTGTACTGCAAATAACACATTTTTAATCTGATACTATTTTTCAATGTGGAAAAAAAAAATTCTAAAATCTAAAAGTGGCTGATCCAAAATCTAATATTCTATTGTTGTTACTAGCACAAACTTTATTTTATTATTTTTATTTTTTGTAATGACAAATTTTAGTTTAATCACCAAAACACTACAGGATGAGCCATGAGCCATTTCCATTTAGTAATTGTAAAGACCAGTAAATGTAATTTTATTTTTTAAAGTGAGTTGAAAATCGGAAGTCATTTGAATGTACATATCTGTTTGGTTATTAGTACTATTAGTAATACTTAGTTGTGAAAGAAATCACATTACCGTTTGGTAATAGCTTCTCTTTTCTAACACAGATGAGCTGGAGCAAACATTCCAGGCTCTAAACTTTCATGTGATCACGCACAAGCTGCTGAGTGTGAGAGACGTGCAGTCCGCTCTGAGGGAAGTGGCTCATCAGCAGGGTCACTACAGAGCGTCTGCGTTCATCTGCTGCGTCATCAGCCGAAGCCGCTCGTCAGATCTGCTGGCCACTGACTCTCACGGTCCAGGACTGAACCTGGACACTGTCAGATGCCTCTTCACCTCAGACTCCTGCCCGGGCCTGGCAGGCAAGCCTAAACTCTTCTTTATCCAGAGCTATGAAGAGTCCGAGGCTCAGAGGTGTGCTGGGTGTGTGGGCTGTGGAGATGAGGAGGGTGGAGAGCTGGAGACAGACGCACCTGGGCTCTTATGCTCCAAGAGGACCGTCCCGGTGGACGCGGACATCTTCTGGAGTCACTGCTGGACTAAAGGACGACAGCTGGAGGTGCCAAACCATCGGTCTGTGTACCTGAGAGCCTTGAGATCCTCCTTAACTGAGGGCCAGAAGAGGTGAGACACTACAATACACTACCGGTCAAAAGATTGGAATAATGACCTTTGATATGTTATTGTTTTTCTCTTCATGCTCACCAAAATTCCATTTATTTGATCAAAAATACATATTTTCAGCATCATTACTTAAGAAAATTCAACTTTGCATCCCAATAATAAATTACATTTAACAACATTCAAATAGAAAACAGGTATTTTAAATTGTATTACTATTTCAGAATACTTAATGAATGCATCTTTTGCTGCTAACATATAGCGTGCAACATAATTAATGTGGCATATTTCTGAATCTCTGTTGGCTATTTTGGATCCAGGGATTGATTTAATCATTATTTATCTCTATTAAGCCTTATGTAAGCATTAGTAAATGTATTTTTATTCTTTTCAGGAGGACTCATTTGGTAGATGTACACATGGCGGTGAATCGGGCGGTATACGATCACAATCACAAATCTCCAGAGTCCTCTTACTTTTTCAATCTGAGACACACTCTCAGGAAGAAAGTCTATCTGTCATGATTCTGTCATGATTCCTCACGTTTAAGTGAAGGGAGGTGATTATAAAAGAACAGTTGATGTTTGAGGAACGATGGCCATCACAATGATGTCGACATGAATTGTATCAATTATGATTAGCGGTGTTTCAGTAAATAAATCTCAGTCAGGTTTTGTCATTGTAGCTCTTATAGTGTCCACATGCCGGCAGTGTTGTCCAGTGTTGGCAGTGAACTTGTGTTAAACATTTTTTTCTTTCTTTTTTGCATTATATTATTTTACAAATATTTACATTTTAGCGTTGTTTTTATGCAAATATTTATATTTTATATGCATATTTTTTGTCATACTGTGTGTTTATCATTCTACGTGTGTCATGTGTATCGCTTCTGAACATGTGTAACAGTGACTTAATGAATAACTGACACCAACTTTAAACTGTTATGTTAGACATGCTGTCTTAACAACACAAATCCAGTTACTATATTTTACATTATATGTCTGTCTATGTATTTCCAACTTCTCATTGTTATTTTTATATCAAACATGTTCAACCCTGTTACCATCATAACTGACATAAGTTCCTTTAATAATAATAATAAATCAGTAATGAAGTCAAGATGCAACCCCTTAAGATAAGTATTGTCTCTTCTTATGTAAATTTGTCAGTAAGGGAAGATCTTTGACTTAGTTTCAACCCTGTTACCATGTTTTACCAGCTGCAAAGTGGATATTGTAGAATTATCAGCATGTTGTTTCTAATAAAACCCCTGTGTCATGACCTCGAGCACAGAGTATGCTAATGTTACCATAAATCACTACTTATATTATTCTGTTTAAGGGCAACTTATTAAATTGTTTACATTTAGCTTTAGGTTTCACAATGCATTTTTACCATAAGTTGACACATGTTAATAATCGCTTACACATGATAAAACACGTTCAAACGACAAAATACTTAATTATACAGAGGAATGGCCCATTTATTGTTAGTTTATTGAGTGCAGCGCACTGCCAGTGTGTGTGTGTGTGTGTGTGTGTGTGTGAGAGAGAGAGAGAGAGAGAAAGAGAGAGAGGAATCACTGACGCGCGCTGGATCTGTTCACGCGCTGTTCCCAGCTGCTCTGCTGCAATGGCGAAGGCGGCGCGCTAAAGAGAGGACTTGGCTGACTTTCCTTTTATTTTACGAAGAATTCTTCAGTCATGCACGACCATCCAGCGCTAAATCCGGCTTGAAGAAGGGCGTGGATCTTACGTTTGAACATTTGATCTGTGATCTGAGCAAACAACAGCCTACATGCAACCGCCCCGACACTTCTCACATCTGCATGCGATAAGCGCCCGGAACCCGCCCGCCTCTCTCCCTCCACCAGCTGATCTGAGCCGGCGAGGACCTGGAGCAGTCTGAACCAGCTGGATCATTATGGCAGAACGCAGTTCCACCGGATTACTGATGATGATGCTGGACCCGTCGCCGGCGGTCGCGATGACTCTCCCGGCGGAGGTGCGCGAGAAGCTGGCGGAGCTCGAGCTGGAGCTCTCCGAGGGTGAGTCGCTGATTTCCGCGTGCAGATTTGCCATCTCCATGCGACATACTGGGTTTCAGAGATCGGGGTTGCATCAGAATTCCCGACGGGTTCATTCATTATTGTGTGTGGATGCGGGCTGTTGGTCACATACACACCTCTCCAAATGCACTCTGAAATATCTGAACTGTCATCTATATGTTTTTACTACACTCCTTCTGTAGCCTACATATAAAAGCGGTGATGAAGATGATGATAGGTGCAATGCGGGTTCAGTGCTGTGTCAGCAGTGCTTCGGATCACAAAGACCATTCAATCCCTTTAAAAGCAATGCAGTACATCAGCCTGTCATATATTGGTTTAATCCAAACAAACTGCTTTTGGCAAACAAGCAGAAACATTCTGAGCATCATCCTGTTGGTCACGTTGTGTGTGTGTGAAGGAGCTGGAATAAATGCAAGACTTTTAGATTCATAGTTATGATTTTCAGGTTGTAGAACTGTATGGATTGTTCCAACAAGCGAAGCTGCTCAGTATTCACACTGTGCTGTCTGGCTATGGAAATTTCAGCAAGAACCACAGCATGCTTTGCATGTCATGCCCCTGCTGCAAATCTTCCCTAAACATGTCATTTGCTGATAGGAATATTGATTAAACATATATGTTCTTGTGTATAGCCTAAGTCATTTTTATCAATACATGGTCGCTACCATATTTCATCCTGACACACAGTGAATGATGAAAAAATCAAAGATCCATATTTATTACTTTTTGTATCCTTGACTTGTAACGAGCATCTTTAGTTATAAAAAATCAGATCATAGAGATAAAGCCGTCACGTCTTCATGTAATAACACATGTGCTGAACTGCAATGGTCCTGAAATCTTTTAAAGTGGAGCATGTCAGGAAGAGTTCAAGCTGAACTGGTTAGACCAACCATGTGCCGCTTTCATGACATCTTCCAGCACATCTGTGAGGGAAGAGAATGAGCCTATGATTTGATGACTGTTATTTTAATGAAATTCATACAATTACAGGGCTGTTTTAAAATGATCATTTTGTCAGAACCAATTATGGGCAGTACTCATCCACATGCTATTACACCTCTGATTAGCTCTTTTGAATAGTAGTTCATAAACATGGACAAAGTATTAAGCCGTTAACTGTCAAAAATCTGTGAGGTGCTCAAGTTCTGCCCCACATTTCATTTGATTAGCTCAGGGATGGCAGCACCAGACCTAGTTTCTTGCAGGCTGTGGGAAGTTTCACTGCTGTGGTGTTTTAAAAGGAGACTGCGAGTCCAAAATAGCAGCAGCTCATAAAGTACTGTTGACATACAGTGTCACCGCTGACAGCTCTCACTTCATACCAATATCACACATTTCCCAGTACCGCTTCCCAAAAAACCTACATTTATAAATTCAATATTTGCTTTGTTAAAAATGTAGCATATATCAAACACAAATAAAAGCAGCAGGGTCTCCGAAAACAGCTGGACCCCTGTCCGCTTCCTGTTTGCGTGTGCATAACTTCCTGTCCTGCACACTGTCCGATAGCCATTGTTCTCCGTTACCCTTTAACTGCTGACGTCACCAACTCAACAAGACCCTCAGAATCGGGCTTCTGAATAGTGTTTTGATATTTTCTGAATCTGAATTCATCGGTTCATTTCCCTGAAGGTAGAGTCTGAGGTGAAACAGGTTGTATTTGGGTTGCAGTTCTACATCAGAGGTTCAAATGTCATGTGCTACAAAAAGTTCTCAGTGTGTTAGCTCAAAAGATGTGTAGAGCGATGTTAGACGGAGGGAGTTTCTGCTTGTTATTCTTGGTTAGAGATCTTAATGGAGAGTCCCAGTTCAGGACTTAGTTAATCTGGCCCTGAGACCCCCGTCCCGAGGCCGTTTCTCTAGTCTTTTTGAGGTTTAAAATTGATTCAGCAAAGAAATCTCCACCAAATAGAGAATCGTGACGAGTAAAATGTGCCAAAATTTGCCACGATGAACTGTGAATGATGTAATCGAGTTTCCCTACACTCTCAAACTATATTTAGCATATTTTGCAGTAAACTTACAATACATTTTTATTTCCGTCATTTACAGTGCTGTAAATCAGATTGTCACTCTTCACCATTGTTAAAGTCATTAAGTCATTGTCTTTTTGTCAGATTTTCTAATCCTTTTTTTTGTTTTGCCTTTTTCAAAGTTTGTAATGTTGTAAATTCACCTCATAGCTGGCTACTTTGGATTATGCCTTATAACTTTTTAACAAAGGATTTTTTCAATCAAAAAGTGTTCAGAATGCTCTATAGTGATTTCCTGTGAACCAGTGGCTGGAGTTTGTATTTAGTTTTTCCTTTAATCAAATGCACTGATATTTGAGAATGTTTTGTGGGTATTGCTAAATTAGATATTATTTGCAGTAACCTGTATGTGTCTTGAAGCAGCCCTTAGTTGTCTAATTTTAGCATAGTTTCCAAACAATCACAACTTCCCTGACACTTTCTCTCAGAAACAGGTGTGATTTCAAGACACTTCTTTCAGTGATATTTGTCAGGAAATCCAGACATGTCATGTGTGGCATTCCTAAGAATTGCTTCCAACAGCTTAGAGTGAGAAATGAGTAGATATAATTGTTGGAGGGGCTCATCTTAGTGACCCAAGGTTGACCTCCAGAAGTTATTATCATGACTTTCTTGGTAAAGGTGCAGAGGTGTAAGGCTTTGATCAGGGAGCCATGCAGACGTGCCGAGCTGTTGACCTCGATATGGATCAGTGCTGGAGAGATGGGGCATAAAACAGTGCAAGAAGACAAATTGTGTACATTAACTCCTGCGGCTAGGCCCTGCTTGTCGCATTTCTTCATCGCTCACACCTCCAGTTTGTAGTGATGCCTCAAAAACACATTATAGCAAACATCTGTATAGTATTGCTCAACAGTAAAGAATTTGGTGCAACTGGGTTGAGTTTTGGCTTGGTTTTGTACTATTACTATTACTATGCACCTGTTAGATTCATTTGAGGCTGAATTCGTGCATACTGACCCTGTAGAGATTCTTAGATAACAATTTAGCTCAAGAAACACTATTCGCTATTAACTAGGTGCTTATTAGCATCATATTATTGGCTGTTCACTAGTCCTTCTAAAGCTTATATTTATACCTTATTCTGCCTGACCATATTCTAGATCCCTTAAACTACTAACTTAGGCTACTTAATATCAGTAAGATGCAAATTAGGAGTTTACTAAGAGAAACTCTGTTACCAGTTTTTTTTATTTTTTTTAAATTACACATTTTCAAGAATATGGGTTTTGTTTAAGTTAGCAATGCAAATCATGAATTGATTTAGGATGCAGGATAAATAAACCTCAGAAAGAATACATCCATGCATGGTAACGTACCAAATGTGAATGCTGAAACTTTTATTTATTTAGCAGGAAACTTTTCAGCCCTAGTCTATATAGCTGTTTGTAATTGCTGGTTTGAGGGTTTGTTAGTCCTACTTTGTCCCTGGGCAGCAACGTCAAAGTCATTTTCCCGTCTTGTTGCCATATTTGTGGTCTGAGCAAGTGTGTTCGGTGGGTTTCTTCCAGGAACACAGCACTGAGTAAGGAGTGTGGGACTGTGATTAGACTGCACAAGCACTAACTCTGGCTCTGGATGTGTCTCACTCCAGGGTTTCTGCGTTTGAGGGGGTTTCTGTGGTCTTTTGATGGAGCTTTCATTAGTGTGAGGCCAGGATAGAAGTAAGAGTTTGTCTGGAGGTTTCCTCAGGCAGATAGTAAGACATGTAAAACCACTGTGAAACACCATACTGAGAATGACAGGCTAGGGTTCAAGCAGAGGCAGCGGTGAGAAATGAGACATGAGACTTTACTTTGACTTAAAGCTGCAGTAGGTAACTTTTGTAAATATATATTTTTTTACATATTTGTTAAACCTGTCATTATGTCCTGACAGTAGAATATGAGACAGATAATCTGTGAAAAAATCCAGCTCCTCTGGCTCCTCCCAGTGTCCTATTGCCATTTGCAGAAAATCCATCGCTCCCGGTAAGAAACAACCAATCAGAGCTGCGGTCCGTAACTTTGTTTGTGTTCAAAATGTAGAAAAATGTATATAATAAGCGAGTACACCATGAATCCATTTTCCAAACCGTGTTTTTAGCTTGTCCTGAATCACTAGGGTGCACCTATAATAAGTGTTTATATTCGGACTATTTTAGATTGCTTCGGGGATACCGCGGCGGAGTAACCCAGTACCTTTGTGATTCTTCATAGACATAAACAGAGAGAAGTAGTTCCGGCTACGATGTTCTTCCGCAAGCCGCAAGCAGTTCTGTTTATTAACCGCTAGAGCGTCAAAAGTTACCTACCACAGCTTTAACTCTTTTCACTCAGAATTTGCTCAATTTCAGAAACAGTTAAGAAGCTGAGAATTAAAAATTGAATTTTGTAGTAGAAAGGCTGAGATAATATTTTCTTGTAAAACAAGATCCAATAATCTCCAATATTGTTTTATTGACAATATTTTTTTCACAGTGTATGTTGTCTGTAATTGCTGTGGGAAATAAAACTTGATAAAAGACCATGAAATACTCAACTTTTATACTAGTCAACACAATATTGCACTTAGTGGAGGTTAAATTTGGTTTGTGAATTCCAAGTTTAATTTCCTGGACTCTTTAAGGTTGGCAGTGCGCCTGAGGGGAACTTTCTTCCCTGTGCTCCAGTCAGATTACTGGATTGGGATGATAAGGTCAGGTCACTCTTGGACTGCTATTGTCTGTGGCCGGGCTCACATGAGTCAACATTTCTGCAGCGTGTAATCATAGCACACAAGTCAGAAACACACCACTCCAGCGTAACTCTTGGAATGTGCCCTTTTTGGAAGGTACCTAAAAAGAAATGCATTTCTAGGAAAGTGAATAGAGCTACATGAATTATAGGAAAATTTGTTGGGAAATAAGAAACACTTTATTCTGTAGGATTTTTTTATCAATCACAATTTGCATATAATATACTGTATATACACACAAACACACACATACACTGACATTATTGGAGTGCATTTTACTAGAAAATACTATTTCAATCTTTTTACTTCAAAATGTTTATTTTGTTTAGTTCATGTTTTTTTCAATGCTTTACTTGCTCTATTTATGCCATTTTTACTAAATTGCTCTCCGTTTATGAGTATCAAACTTAAATGGTTTCAGAGGGAATCCTTTCAATTTTTTTCAGTTACTAATACATTTCCACTATCAAAAGTTGCCAACATGAGCTAACAAAGAACACGTGTAGTTTTTAACTACCATTACAATAAATACTGTAAAAATATATTGGTGATTTTTGCTACTACATGTTAACAAAGAGACTATTGTGTAAAGTTGCATCAATAAAGCTGTTTATAAGATACTTGGAAGATGATAGAAGTGATAGAATTAGTTTTGCGGGTGCATGATTATTAATGATTAACAAAAAAAACAATGTTTGTAAACAAGTTTTATCATGCAGTGTAGGAACTCTGACACATTACAATATGTTTAAAAAGTTTGTCTTTTGACACCCATCACTTTAATAAATGAAAATGATTAATAACCACTCTTAAATCCAAATGCTCAAATAAAAAAATAAAATACTAAAGTGATTGTAAGATTGACTAGCATTAAATTGTTTCCTAGATTTCTTATCTTAAACCATGTGCTGACCGCAGAAGGGAAAAGAAAGCTTGTCCTTGGCTGCTGACTTGCACCCAAACAGTATCCCAGCTTTATAAACTCTAATGTGATAGCTTTGGCCATCTCATGCGAGATACGCAAGGCTTTTGCCTGCGGCTGTGGAGAATAGATTTTCTGAGGGGGTCATACATTTTTTAAGCTTGTGCCTGAAAGCATGGGAAGGCTTCAGAGTGTTATGCGTACACTGTGCTGCTGTATAGGTGTGTGTGTGTGTGTCTGGGTTTGTTGTTTTATAGGCCATGTTCTGTTTGTTGAAACGAGTCTCTTCTCTTTCAAAGGCTCAACATCCCGCTGCATGTCATGCTTGGTCACCGACGGCTAGGTTTCAAACACTGATGTTTATTTTTTGCTAAATTTCTTTCGTTTCATGCTATAAGATTAAATATCACTAATTAATCAACTGTACTATGGTAAAGCAATATGTTATTTCATTTCACTTCAACCTATCGCTAGCACTGTTCTTTTTTTGGGCTAGTCATGTTTTATTTACCAATGTTTCTGTTAGCACAGTCTACAGCTCAGACTAATGGAGTCACTCAGCACATTTAGGGGCAGTGATCTCTTTCTAAAAACCTTTTGTTTGGACAGTTACCAAATGGATTGCGTTGGTTTATCACCATTTTCACATCATTTGCAGCTACATGACATCCTTGTGTTAGCAAACATTCCATTTAGAATGTACTAATTTGTGCTGTGCTTTCCTCGTAATATCAAAATAAACATACGACAGAAAAAGGCAGTGGTGAGAAAGCAGCAGTTAAGAAAGTATCTGATCATAGTGATATGGATATGTTTGTACCAGATTAACAGGTCAGTGCTCCAATCAAGTTACGTCTTGTTTAATTATACAACTCTTTATACTGTAGATTTGATTTTTTATTTTTATTTTTTATTTTTTTGCAGTAGTAAATATGAAAGGTGTCAGTGTCACTTATTTTTTTCAGTTTCTACTATAAAGCAGTCCTTCAGTGTGATCATGTTTTTACTTGCGTATGTCTGAATTTGATGGGTTGAACAGAAGAAATGAAGCACAGAAGATTTTAATTTCACAGAAGGCGGAGCCCCATAGCCACACCTACCTCATTTACTACAGACCAATGGTAGTTTGAAGGTTTAATAATCGGAGTCGACCATTTTAGAAAGTTTGCTTTGGCAAGCTTTTTCAAACCCTGAAACACTACTTTGTTTTAATCTGATTTTGTTCGAAGATGTCACACCACTTTGTTCTCTGATTTCGCTTGAACATAGCTGGGCCTTTACATTAGCATGTTGCTAGGCTACAACTCCATATGTACAAAAAAAAAAATCATGCAATTAATTCTAAACTTAACTCCAATAAAGTGTTAGATGAAAAAAAGAGCCTCCACATTTCCATTGTCACTAATGTGATGCATGAAGCAAAGCTTACTTAGAGGCAAATTTCAGAGCACACAGAGCTTGTGTGTGTGTGTCACTGCTGTATATTAATTATCAGTCATCTCTTTAACTCTTTAACAAATATTCTCTGGCTTGTTGTGTTTTCATCATACAGCCACTCTCTCAAGAGGTATTTAGTGCTTGCAGAGCTCTTGAAGAAGGACTGAGGCGGTGTGTTTGGTAGTGGATTGATTTATTTCTGGCAGGAGTCCTGGCCGTGTGATTGAAAGCCCTTGAGCTGATTGCTAGTGCACATTTTAATTTCACTCCCAGGATCCTGTGCTGGCTTTTAGCTTACATCTGCTGTCAGATCACAGGGGTCTAGGGTGAGATTGAACAAGTGTTTTAATAATAAATTCATTTGATCCCAAGACTACATAAAACATGTTAAACTACATAAAACATGTTTTTGCCAAGATCCAAATGTGCAAAATAAGGATGGTTGGCTTTTCATCTATAAAGTTTACATCTTTTCATCTATAAAGTTTACATCCAGAGATTCAAGAGTATTTTATGGTCTATCTATCATTGTGATATTTTAATTGTACATTATTCTATGCAATAATTCACATTTAAAATCTCAACAATCAAAACCATAATTTTAACTGTATTATGTTTACATAAAGTCTTTTTTTTTGCATTGCATTAAGGATGCATTCATCAAATAATATCAGAATATCATAATGCAAAGCAAAGCTTATTAGTATTTTTTTAACCAAAATACAATCTATAAATGAAATTCACCCTTAAATGTTCCAGGTGTGTTTTGATTTTTGAGGCTGTGTGATAACAATAAAGCGCTGTATGAATGGAGTTTTTGAGAGGCACAGAGAGCATGTGATGGGGTGCTGCCGTACCTGCTGTGTTTACGTCAGTGGCAGTGCCACGAGGAAATGAGCAGCGTTTGATCTCAGCAGAGGCAGACACCAGTGATTGTCCACTGTCCAGAATCCCTCACTGCCTCCATCTGTCTGCTTTAGCCCCTCAGCTGGGTACAAAAAATCATTTGGTGAACTCTCATTGGCCCACAGAACACCAATCACACCTAAACCATCCTGGAGCGGAGGAACGGGACTCTGTAAACCCCAATGAGAATCACAGAAAGAGCAACAGAGACAGACGTGATATATCGCCCTCCGAAGTGTCCTTTGGAGTGAAAACAATCATGGCCGCCATATTGAAGGGTCGTTCCATACCCGAAGTGCTCAAAAACTGGCCTCTTCAAAGGGCCCTTCGGAATGAAGGATTTCGAAGGGTACAACGTATGGACACTTCAGGTTCCCATGATCCTTTGCGCAGATTCTTTGCAAGATGTGGGCACGAGATAAATGGTAATTCAATAAATAGTTGTTTGGTCCCCTACACCCTTCAACCATTCAAAGCTCTCACTTCATAGGGCAAGCTCTCAGGGATTAGAGCATAGGGATGAGAACTTCTGAATGGAACGCAGGGCAGATTAGGTCTGGCCAGAGGTGTCAAGTAACGAAGTACAAATACTTTGTTACCTTACTTAAGTAGAAATTTTGGGTATCTATACTTTACTTGACTGTGCGATTTTCATCGGATTTTGAGCCGAATTCTGACACATGCAACTCTTTTTCTGGTCGGGCTGATTTTCAGCATTGTCATGCGATGTTGGTCGTGATAAACGAGAGGCTATTAACCTCTCCTGACTGGCACACAGCACACAGAATTGCGCATATCACCAAAGAAGTGTTTATCCCGGGGAAAGCTTGTTTATTCTGAAACAGCCACAAACATCCGGGTTCTGAGGGATCTTACGTGTTGATTACCCACGTATGATGTGAGCAGTCAAATCGCAACTCGAAGATCGGACCGTACAGTGAGCACATAAAAATCGTGAGCTTTGGCTTTACATGCGATCTACTCATACAGTGTGAGTTGCTACCTTGCCGAAATCGCACAGAAATCACACTGTGTATGCCCGGCTTAATTATTTTTCTATATTTTGCTGAAGTGTGTCAGTGGAAAATATCAGTTTACATTTCAAAACATTCATTTTGCCGTTGTCAGACTGCTTGTGCATTCAAAATCGCACTAGATTATTATTAAAATTAATGGCAAACTGATATTTCCTTCAGACACACTACAACAAAACATATAAATAACTGTCTCAAAACCCTTTATTGGGGTGAAAATGCTAATGTGCCTAAGACTTCTGCACAGTACTGTACTTTACAAACGACATTGTTGCTACTTTATAAAGAATGACCATACAGTAATTCACAGAACTGATTAAAGACAGTGACAGACAGCACTAAACTAAATATCAGAATGATTGACAGAGATACAGTAGAAACATTATGTGTGGTTTTGTATTAAATAAAAAATGTGAAATACATTTATTAGCCTTAGAGTAAGGGAAGCACAACTTGAAAAATGAGAGCATCCAAGGTGAAAGCTATGGATTTATAAAAAATATTAGTAATGTTCTTTAAAGTTATATATATATATTTTTTTTTTTGTTGTGGCTCTTTTTTTTTTTAGTATCGATTCAGGCACCGGTACCATTTTAAAAGTATCGAAAAGGCACTGGACCCTACTTAGAAGTTATTATTTCTCACTGGCTCATTTACCAAATGGGTGCTTTCTCTTCTTCCTCCACAAACTAAGCTTCTGTAGGTAGCTCGGTAGCGAGACGTTTTAATAAATTATCGTTTGCGATTGGCAACGCGATTGACAATGTTGTGATAAGTAGACTATACCAACTTTGTAACTCGTTACACCCCCCCAACCCCCCCGACCCACACACTGGTCATAGCAGATGTACCGAATACAGGAAGGTATCAGTCAAGAATGTATCAGGAGTATGAGTAATTTTTCATTTTTAGTTTTTGATTAATCGCTTGGATTAATCATTCATTTTGACAGAACTATAATGTTTATTGTATATAGATAACCATACAAGAGTAATTGTTACTAAGCCTGCACTAATGTTCTTGTCCATTGCCCTCACAGATTCCTGCAGCTAAGCTTGGATGTACATTTACATTCCATTAAAGGTTATTGATGACATGCCACTGAAGTTTGACTTTTTGCACCATAACAATACTTCTAGGCAACTAGTCATCATATATCTAGCTCTTTAATGTATTTGCATTTTCAATGGGCATATATGCGGCTGAAACATGTAGTCTAGTGCATCCCAAATTTTTCAACATGAAAGAAAAATGTTTTTTTTTTAAGGGGGTGGGGTAGAGCACAATAGGCCACTGTGGTGAGGCCTAAGCTTTTGTTCTTGATGGAATTTTTTTTCCTTACATTAGTTTTACTTTTATACTTTAAGTAGTTTTGAAACCAGTACTTTTACACTTTTACTTGAGTAAAAAGCTTGAGTTTATACTTCAACTTCTACAAAAGTCTTTTTAAACCCTAGTATCTATACTTGTACTTGAGTAATGAATGTGAATACTTTTGACACCAGTGAATCTGGCAGGAATTGTTGGTGGATGGAATGAATAACCAGTGCTCTTGCCACCTTCAATACCATGACTGAGGTGAGACCCTTGAGCAAGACACTGAGCCTCTGCCCACTGCTCCGGGTGTGTGTTCACTGCTGTGTGTATGCACTTGGATGGGTTAAATGCAGAGCACAAATTCTGAGTATCGGTCAACATACTTGACCACATGACACTTCACTTCAGTTTACTATAAGATTAAAAATTTGTTGGAGTTAAACAAGCTGATAATGTTACACTTAGTAGCACAAAGCATCCCATAGAATGAAACTTAATATATCTGCCTTACCTGATCTGAAATAATAGATACATTTTATATCTCTATATATATTGCAACATACAATACTTTTTTTTCAAAGATACTTTTTTTTTTTTCAAATAATCTCATTAGTTTCTCTTAGACAGCAATGAGACTTTGCTAACATCTCCAATTTCTCAACTTTGTCTTGCAAGAACAAGACCTAGCTAATCTCACATTAACAAAGTGATGACTACGGATGGGTCGAAAAGTCGATCGGCTTTCCTAATTGACTGACTAGTGAATTAGTAGACCATCATGATCCAATCGTAGTCATCTTTTTGTTTCCAGTGTCCCCAAGTGTCCTTTTGTAGTGTTTCATAACTCCTGTCAAATTCATGATTGGGCCATACTGTAGGTGGCTAAAGCCCATGTTTTTTCTGGACAGCAGTCAAGGAGGGTTTTTTCAAGCCAGACCCATGCTTCAATCTGGCCACTCATCTCCAGTGTGGCCTGCACTAATATAAAACACATGATCTGATCCAGTCAACTAAAGACAATCACCTGACATCGGCTTATTGAGGTCTATAAATCCTGTATTTGTTTTCAGGAAAAAGCCTGGATTTTTTGAGAGAAAACGTTTGTTATGAACAGTGACACATGACCATAACCAAATGAATGGTGGAGATGCTTGGCTCTCCGCTCCTTTCACAGTTTATGGGTAAATATTATGCGTAATTGAGGAATGCCCATGTGACTTTGTGTCAGAGGTCAGCGTGGCAGATCCTTGGAGAATTTCACAGATCAATGTGTCCAAAGCCTTTGGAAGTCTATGCTGTATGGACATATGCCTGATTGATTGGTTTTCCTTCATCTCATTAAAGACGAACAAAGCATTACTGCTATTAGATCAAAGTGGCACAAAGGGTTAAAATTGGCATGTTTCTTTATAATAGCTGTGTGAGTCTAATCCTGAGCTGAACTGCTGGGATGCATGAAAAATGTCTCCATGTGAGAAATTTCTGGGTGGATGGCCAGCACTCAGCAGGCACAGGGGGCTTTTGTGTCCGAGCTCTTTTCACTGCCCACAAAGAAAATCCATTATCACACTAGTGGTGCAACATGGCTGGACTCGTGTCTAAATTCAGCTGTGTATTTCTGAGGTCTTACTCTCGTCTCGTATCTGAGTACACAGTGTCTGAATCTGTGTGTCCTCGGAAGTTTGCCTTGAATTCATAACATTCTCATTCTGATTAATGAGTAAAAACACCTCTCATTTCCTGGCACAAGCCCTGTTTTGACGAGGTTTGATTAGACATGGGAAGCGCTTTGAATTGCTCTTTCCAGCACAATGCAAAGGTAACTTTGTGTTGCATGAACTGGGACATCTCTGCTGGTTCTCAATAATTAACAGTCAATTTACATGGCCAGAATTCCTTTCTTTCCACATATATAGTTGATTCAGATGTAGAAATAAAACCCAGCCCCTCATTTGAAAAAGCATAATTTTATTTACATATGTCTGATTTCGGCTGAAATGGAAAGTGGATGGAAAGCAGTTTAGTTTCATACAGAATAACTTTACCATTGTTACATCAGTTTATCATATAGTTACATAAATGCCTGGAGGATAATGCAAATGTACTGAAAACAAACATATACAGACATAATGTTAAAACTAATACATAGGGTCTATCTGAGGTCTATCTCTGAAGGGTTAGACTGGGCGGAGGGCTCACGGTAAACAAATAGGCAGAAAATCCAAGGAATGTGTCCCGTCCAATCAGCTTCTTAGAGAAGCCAGCCAAAGTCCTCTCTTATTAGCAGGGCACGAGAGCAGAAGATTGTCTAGCTCTGAAGTTTTCAAAGAGCAATGGCAAGTTTTCTTCCTGCAGTGTCCCTGTTTAACAGCGCTTGAAGGAAAGAGGATGAAAGCACAGCCATGACCTTAGTGCTGTTTGAGTTTGAGGCCAGCGTGCAGAACAGAAAAACTCGGTTTGGCAATAGCATTTCGCATACCAGAGAGAAATATTGAATGTTCTTCATCTTCCCTGGAGAGACTGGAGCCAGAGGCCCTTTTTGCTTTATAAACCAAATGTGCTGTCCTCAGGATAAAGATCCAGACTGTGTTGAGGGATCTAGAATCCCTGGGTGTTGGGATAATGAATCAAGGGATGAGAAAATAGATGTGTGTTAAAAAGAAGAGGAGAGAGATAGAAGTTCATGTTAGATGACTAGCCAAAAGCTTGCTAAAGTAATTGTGGGCAAAGCCATTCAGCTTAATAACTGTGAATATTTTATTTATTAAGGCAGCAAGTCCATTTTAGGTTTACTTTAGGACAACATGAACTCAAAATCGAATCAAATTTCTTTTTTTTTTTTGTTGCACCAAATATATGTTTTCACACCACATGCTAAAAGGTTTTCTCCTGCTGTCAGCCTCTAGATTCACCCGTCAGAGAGTCTCAGGCCTGTGGCATGTGCTGGCCCCAGACGTCCATTACTGTGCAACATCCATCTGGCAGCGTTTTCTCCACTTTAAAACACTGAACTTTACTTTGGTGCTCACACGGGACACACAGGTTCTGATCCCATTTCTTATCCCAGCCCTGCAATTTGCTGTCTTCTACTGTCTCTTTAATAATAAGTGGCAAAACCCCACGTAGACTGAATCGCACCAACTGGAGCCTCTGTCCTTTGTGTGATTAGTAGTTTGAGGGTTTTGTCTTGCTGTCTGTCTCTGTTTCAGTCTCTATCTGTGCCATTTCCTCCACCAGTATCTCATCCTCTGCTGGCTGTGGTAAGAATGTTGACTGTTGTGGTCGGATACTGTCAGGAGCGGTTAAGTCTGGCTTAAAGAGCCTTATGAAGTGAAGACTGATATCTCTCCAACCTCACACTCGATGGTCCAGTCATTTGTGTATATGATATATCTGTATGTGGAGTGCATATTATATCAACATATTATATTGAAATATTAACAGAAATTGTGAATTTTCCTGGCACGGCCCTTTTAAGGCATTGTATAAACGTATTGAGCTAGTTATAGTCTGCTCTGCTTTATCAAACATTTGCAAAACTAACTGTGTGCTTTCTTTGAGGGCTTGGTCATGTAATCAACGAGTGGTTTCAGTGTGTGTATGCTTTATGCTGAGTTCTCTTGAGGTTATCGCAAGCTTTTCCAAGTTGAATCCATAAAGTGAGTATTTGCAGCATTCCTCAATGCTGTATATCAGAGACAGTTCTGGAAGCAAACAGCTCTGCGGTCCTGTCAGAGCCCCCCAGCTGCACTACCTTTCACGCATGGCGGTCTCTGGCTCAGCCGGAGAAGATTTGTTGTGCTGCGTGTTTCTACGAGGGCAGCCCAGAACACTGAAAGCGTGCCTGATGGGCCTGCAGCCAAAACGCAGGGTGACGCAGTGTTACAGGAGGACAGGCTCACCTCTGCAGCCGTCCTCTCCTTTTCTCTTTCTCAGGAACAGCTGCTGCAATGTAGAGGAAACAGTCCATGAAAGGCCCTCCTGCACCACCAAACTGCCCTAGTGCATTCTGGGAGATTTAGACATCTGCTTAGTTATTCATCCCCAGGTCTTTACCATCTAGGGTGTATATATATATCTCACTCTCAGATCTGAAATCTCAGGATAGTTAGTCTCTCTTCAGAGTGTAAAAAAGTCTTAGAGGAAGGTTTTGAAAGAACAGGGTTTCTTTAGACAACAAAACCTGCTTTACTTGAACTACGAAAAAGAGCATCCAAGATTTTATGGCTGAATTGCATGCATGATAATTAGCTGCTAAACAATCTTATTAAAAAATTATCCAAGATGGCGAGTTTAGGCCCAGACACATCGAACCGATATAAACAAGCATCAGCAAAAGCTGATGGTAGTGATCCAGGTAACAAGTTCAGGTTATAAAAAAGTTGTGGGAACATTGTTTTGAAATTATTAGAATGTTATTTAAAAATTAAAAAAAAAAACATCTTAGATTATTCATCAAGCTCAAATAACATCAAAAGGACATTTCGAGACTGTTGATCTTAGTTTATCAAAACGTTAGCATTATGGAAACGTATATGAAATATTGCTAAGTTTATAAGAACATTGCATAAACATTACTTTAAAAAAGGTTTGACTAACATTTTAATAACTTTTAATTAACGTTAGTGGATGCTGTAAGAACGTTCCCAGTTGGTTCCTGGGTGGAACACACTACAAAAAATTAGGCCGACAGACACTGAACAATGGCTCGACACTGGCCTAAGGCTGACAGTAAAAAGTTTAAGGAATTAACAAAAAATGGGCAATTTTAGCCAATACTTTCATTGGTAAAACAGTCCACGTTACATCAGTGGCCCAGCTTCACTTTTGCGATGCTAAGGGAATACAAAAATGTAAAAACTTAATCAACAATTCTTCTCCCTCGAGTCACGTCTTCTGCCCTTTCTAGAGAGTACCCGAGAACGTATTTGATGTAATCAGCGCTGTTTATGTTCAGGGGGAAAGTTTGCGCATGAACGTAATCTGCAAAATAAGCATTGTTTACACTTAGGGGAAAGCATGTGTATGCATTGTAATACTCTCTAAAATGGCGCTAGACGTAACAGTTTCAGTTAAGATCAGTTGATTATGAGGTTCCATTTAAGTTGGTTGCTGCCATAAGGCATGCTTGCATTAGAGAAAGTTTGACAAAATCGGTCCACAGCTTACACAGAAGTCACTTTTTGTTGGGTAAACACAACTGGAACAGAGCTGTTGTATTTTGGATGCTTTTGTCCTCACCAGGCTGCACAACAAGCTTAACCAGTAGAACTTCTTTGGTCTACCATCTTTAATTATAACATGTTGTTGGTCAACTAGCTTCACCAGTTAAGTTTTAAAGGAAACTAAGCAGATCTTTTCAACTGGGTGCATGTTATAGAGTTGTGTGTTACTCTGTTTAAATTTCTGTGGCATATGCTAGTTAGCTAGTAGTCAGCATTATTTAGGGATACAGGAAGTGACAGAGTGCAGTGACTCAGTGCAGTGCTTTTGGTTAGTTTTGATTCACTGATCTTTGTCTGGCCACTGTATGTGTGTATTGATGTGATTCGTCCTCCCAGTGTATATGTCAGCTGATAAGCGTGAAATGAGCCCGATGCACATGTCACGTGTGTTTGTGTGTGTATGTGTGACCGCTCATCACAAACCTGCTGTCCTCTGCTTCTCTCTGTAATTGTGTATTGATCTGGAAGTCTCTTGCAGTCATCTTGCTTTTGCGGTGGAACAAAACACACACCACACTTAATCTTAGTGGTTACTGCAATTCATATACCAGCCAAGTGGACAAAAACATGTTAGAAGAAAATGTGAGAGATGTTTGCCTGTGAAAAGCATACCATCGTTACAATAGAGTGCTATGCTATTTCTAAAGTATTCTGAGTAATTTGTGTGTGTGTGTGTATTGTTATATGGTTTCTAGGTGGTTACTTGCCAAAGTTACTCCTAGGTATATATGAAATTCTGACATGGGATCCTCTATCAGGATTTGTCTGATACGGCTTAAAAAGTAGGAGGACACCTCATCTACACACATGATTTGAGATATCATTCAAAACAATGTATTTTTTAGTTTGGGATTACTTTTAAAATCCCTAACCTTAAGTATGAGCTACAGTGGCAGTTGTGCTAACGTTAGCAAGCGCTCCTAATGGCAGAAAAATTCAGAGCCTTTCAGCTGAGCTCGCACAGTTGACTTCTTCACACAAATGCATAAATGAGGGGCAGGGTTAACTGCTGCTCTGACTGTTGACCTCTGTCCAGGGTCACCATGTTGCCTTTGGCCCTCAGAGACCCTCTGAGAAAGCTATCTGACTCAGTCTTATGGATTCAGTCACTCATTCTGCCACTTCCCTGTGCTAACTGACCCTCCCACAATGCTTTATTTTGGAGTCTGTTATTTTAAGTGTTCTGATTTCCTCTCTGGGCCTGTGCTTGTTCTGGCTTTGCTTTCTTCAAGTCCAGAGCCTGGTTAAGTAGAATAACAGACCAAACCCAGCTACCTCAGCAAAATATTAACCAGTTTATTTTTGCAAAGAGTATCCTGTCAGTTTGAGGTGAACTGTAGCACTGAGCTTGGTGAAAAAAAAAAAAGCTATTTTAACAGACAGTTAAAGCGTTGGTTTGACACAAACTCCTCTTGTTGCAATGACAATGTTCCATTTTATCCTCATAACAGAAAAGGCATACTTGAAAGGAAATTTGAAAGGCTAATGTCCAGGGTACTGAAGTTTCCCTACATTATTTTTTAATAGTATTCATAATAATCAAAGCTTACAAAAGGCAATGACCTGTGTTTGGTGACAACATGAAGCTACAACTCTTCATCATTTGGTAAAACTCATCAGTAATGTGATGTTGTAAGCCTCTCTGATTGTGTTACTGAGAGAACTCGACAGTAATGACCCCCTATTAGATTTCATCTCGCTGTTAATGCAATTAAAGTGTAGTGTGATCCGGGGTTCACTTTTAGCGCTGGGCGTAGCTGGAATGCTCAGAATTGGAAAAAGCCCTAAAGGTTCCTTGTAATTCAATAGGAACGGAACGTTTGCTTTTATTTCATGTTAAAGATGAAATTTATGGAGCACACACAGAAATAAAACTCGTTGGTTCTTGAGCCAAACACACCTCAGTGGGCTGGAATGCCCAGAATGAGTGGATAAACAAAGCCAGGTTCACATTCATACTCGCAGGCTTTGGCATTGAGGGAGATTTATGCTACAGTTTTTTGAAACAATGTTTTGTTGCACCTCCTGTTAAAAGGTTTGGTGTCTATAAGATAATTTAATGTTCTTGTAATAAGTCTCTTATGCTCTTATGCTAGTTATCTTGATTTTAACCTGAAGAGCTGCACATTACAAGGGATCTACCCATTATCATCTTCCAGTATCTGCTTAATAATTATTTGCATTGAGGAGATAAACAGAAAGATAACAGGAGTGGGCCCTGTGAGACACATTTTAGAGGCTGATGGACTCTTTAAAGTGATTGATGGAAGGAGAAGTAATCAGGAAAGAAGGCATGACTCTTACTTCATCACTCTGGGCTGGTATGAATCACCTCATGTCACTACTCAAGCTCCTTCTGCTGGTTTTCTCTTTGGGTTCATTTGGCAGACACACACAGATAGATAGCATTCGTGAATAAATCCGATGCTGTCAGCCATTGATTGCAGCAGCGTTCCAACTAGATGCCTCCATAAGTGAAGTCTTGGTGAGAAAGCGGGGAATTCTAAATAAATAAGGAGTTTACTATGTGCATGAGCTGCAGAGTAATGACAGCTCTTGTGCCAGTAGACTTTGGCTCATCAAGGTGCTGACAGTTTTCATTACGATTCGTGAGTCAACACCAGGAGACCCTGACAGAAGAGAGAAGCCCCTTGAGCCATTCACCTGCACTTTTTCACACTCCTTCGTGTGAGGTTCACTGTGCAGAGATATCTATTTACATTGACATTTCTCATGTCCTCAGCCTGTCGTTGAGATTTGTGATCCATTCAGTGTAGGCCTCAGATAATCATGACTCTCTGAGAGGTGTGGAGACCTATGAACTTTTTAACAGAGTGTTGAGAAGTGCGGGTCACATGCGTTTCTCCTAATGTTACCTCCTTCATCACCTCGCTGCGCTTGACTGAGGTCACAACTTAAGCTGTGAGCTGTGTGATGAAGGAAACTATCAAGAAATGAAATAGCAAGTCATTGTGATCACAACAAAATCATGTTTAAATGTTATATATTAAATATATATATTTGATACTTCTACTGACTGTAAGAAAACCGTAATTTAAAATTTGATTGTGTAATTTTTTGTAAACTGCTTAGCAGTTACCACGTACTGAAGCATTGTGCTTGACGTAATGAGGCTAGTTTCCTGACACTGTATATATATATATATATATATATATATATATATATATATATATATATATATATATATATATATATTTGGGGTTGAATGACTAGTGATTTTTTAAAGTCGACTTTTATAAGATGATGATAGTTGAGTCGAAGTCGACTAGTCGCTGATGACGTCATTGATGAACATAAGCTTGGAGCTGTGAAAAACATTTTGTGCACAGCTATGGCATATGACAGTGCTGCGTACATGGTTATTGCTCACTGAGTAAAGATTACATTAATTTTAACAAAGTGAGAGTGATTGCTTGTGTGAATTAATTCTACCTGGCAGCGTCTCTATACTAGTGAAGCTTTGGGATTTAGTTATTAAGAAATAAAGTATATAACTTTTCAGTTTCTAAGCTTTTTTTTTTTGAGAAATCACAGAACAGCGTTGACAGTACATTTCCACGCTGAATGATTCTGTGCGCAGTGATGATTCAGTAATGATTCAGTGATCTGCGTGTGATCTACGTGCTTCTGTCTGTAGCCTGTGTGTGCGTTACAGTCCAGCAGCGCATTGGATTAGAACAGCAATTAACTTACCGTACAATAAGCTGTTTAGAATGTGCGTTCTCCCGTTCAATTTCGAGCGTCCAGTAGGGCTGCACGATATAGGGCTTGGGCGCCGCGTTGCATTCTGGGACGTGGCGGTCCTGCTGGCAGCACGAGAAGAAGCAGAGTTAGGAGAAAGAGAAAAGATGGTAAAATCGTGAAAAGGTTGTGGGATTTATAGGGATACGCTAAATATGGATGCCAGGGACCGGTATGTGGACAAAATCGGCACTATTAACGCTTTGGATCCAATGAAATTCCCAACAAATAGTGGAGTAACGTTATCGACGGAGACTTGCTGCCGCACTTTTCCATAATAGATATCTTCGGTTACCTTGTTTGTTTTGTGAGCGCCTACACTTCAGAATAGTTCCGAAGCTACAAGTCATTGAAGTCTCATGTACAGTTCACAAATGGATGGGTATTTTCCTGTAAAATATCCCGTTAGCTCTTCAATCGGACCTGTCAAGTCTCTGTGTTGTTGTCCTGTTGCTACTCCTTGCCCTTCCAGCGAAACTGCTGTTTTCAAAGCATCGTTTTGCTTACTTGAAAGCAACCTTAGCATGATGTTGGGCTTTTTAAGATAGCGTGGTTGTTGATTTCACGCCAATCTGTAACTAAAGTCATGTTAGACCTAGCTTCACAAATTGCTTAACGTTAGTTAATGCAGCAGTTTTGTAGTTCAAATTTTTTATGTCAGCAGAGGGATTGCGACAAAAAGATGAATGTTGAAATTTCCCGTATTTTGGATGTTGACTTAAGCTATATAAATGAATATTCAGATGTTATGGTCTCCGTCGCGCCTCCAAGCAGGAAATCTGTGTAAAGTTAATCCATTCTCATTTTATTTTCCCCATGGCGATTATGTGTTGCGCTATTTACACCCCACAATACAGCAACGGTTTACCATGGTTGAAATAGATTTTTAATTTATCAAATTAAGACACACGGATGAGAGGGAGTATGTCTACACCCTGCGCAGTAGTCCGAGTAGCAGTAAAGGAGGCTGTCAACGTGGTGGCCACGCCAAGTAATGATGTCACGACGCCCAAGCCCTATTGGGAAAAAAATTACATTGCGATATTTTATTTTTCTGCGATATGAAAGATAATCTAATTTTTTCTTAGAAACAAAAATGGGGTGAGCACACTTACATTCTCATTATAAACGATTTAAACATCGACACCATTATGTCAATTGATTAATATGTGCGACGGAGAGAGAGCAAGACAGTGCTCGTGTTGTTTGAAGATGGTGAGAGACGCTCCCTCTCGCTCTCTCTCTCTCTCGCTCCCTCTCGCTCTCACGGGCCTGGGAGCAGCTGGCCCATACAGTTAATGAATAACGGATCAACTACAGCAGCCAACATCACACATCCTGCGATGTGACTATCGTGGATCCATCGCGATATCGATGCTTAAATGACACATAGTGCCGCCCTAGCGTCCAGTAATATAATCACACATGAATGTGGAGTGCTTTCATGGTATGAATGTATTTGTTTGGAAATGGAGCATATATATGGAAGTCCTTCAAAGATTTATCCTGTTGCGCCCTCTATAGGACCGGCGACTAGTCGACGTCAAGCTTAAAGCATCTTGGCAGGCCATTGAAGTCAACTAGTCGACTAATCAATTAGTCGATGCAACCTCTAATATAATATATATTTGAACATTTACCTACTGTTAGAAATGTAAAATGTTGTACCGTCATTTAAAATGTGTTAAGTAGTTCAGTCTCTCATAGAAGATACAGTGAGTACCTCTGTTTTTTATTATTATTTTTGCATTTGATTAAATATGGTAATGCTATTATTTATCTCAGTAAAAGTTGAGTAAAGGGTTTATGGAATGAAAGTTTGATAGAGGCATGCCAACGAGGATTTGTGCAGAGACTGCAGATGTAATAGACTGTCTGTGAGCTGACGCTCCCTCAGGCTGGCTGGATGTATGAGGTTTCTGTAAGCTCAGATGAGATGAGAGGAGTCAGACTAGTGTGAGACGCACAGGCAGGCTTCTCTGTGGAATTGGTGTTGTCTGAAGGCGACAGCAGGCGGTTGTAAATTCTGTCTGTGTGAAAAATGATGAGGCCTCTGCCTCTGGTACCCTCTAAATGAGGAAGAAGACATGAATTATCTCACAGAAGTGCTGATTGAAGAGAACTGTGCGAGTTACATCAGAATAGAGCTGAAACACATGATGAATGAAAAATCTAGAATGTTCACACTCAACTTATCTTTTCTGTGTTAATTATGTATTTCCTGTTGAAACAGGAAGTGGGGGCAGGATGTATCAAAGAGTTCATTCTTTTAGTTTTTTTTTTTTTTTTTAATAGCCAGTGGGCTACAGTTATGCCACATGCCCATGATTTTCTAATTGCATTTAGTGCAGGAGGAGGACATTGTGGTTCTAGTGAGCATTTGATTGGATAATTAGATAACTGATAATTAAATTGATTGGATAATGAAATAATTAACCAATATGTATTGATATTCTGCATAACTTCATCATCATGTTTTCAGGTTTCAATTTTATTGTTTAGTAATTTTTCTATGTGGTTTTGTTGCTTTTTGTATATTAAATAAAAAAAAAATCTATTTAGATTTATTTTATTTCAGTTTCAATTTACCGTAAGTTAACAATAATGACACTGGTAAAGAAAGACTGCATTTTAAATTTCTTATACCTTTATATATCTGCTTAAACTTTTTGTCATATTTAGGGGTTCACTAGTATCAAGGTGACCTCAAAGTCATGGACTAAACTGTTATTACAAGGCTTTTATTACTACTACTGTTATAATATGATCTAATATTGATATTTCAGGAAAATAATATGTCAACTGAAACTAGCAGGAGTTAATAATGACCATATCTGTCAAGCTTAACAAAAAGACAAAAATATAACAGTAGCAGCACCATAAAACTAGTTTATATGAGCACTATACTCCAAGTCTTCTGAAGTCGTAAAGCAGCTTTATGTGAGAAACAGAGCAAAATATGTCTTAAATGTAGAAAATTTGATGGACTTCTGTTATGGTTCTTTCATGGTGTTTTTGCCCTCTCTGGAGCTTTTCAGCAATTCGCTGTGAATTATCCTAATATAAAATAAAATGTTAGTAAAAGTGTGTGTTCCACACACACAAAAATATGGGGTTAGAAAAACATGAGGTTTAGCAATTAATAAGAGGATTTTCATATACGGCTAAAATTCTCATGGTTTTTGGCCTGCAGTGAGACCTTTAAGTTAAAGTTGTGGTGGTTTTCAACAGTTAGGGTTCCTGCTTCTCGTGAGCCAAAAAACTTTAGTTAAGTTTATACTACATGTGCATGCTTGCGGTTTGTGTGCCCACATGTCTGTTTATGTGTGTGTGTGTGTGTGTGTGTGTGTGTGTGGGTGGGTGGGTGTTCATTTCTGAGCACAGATTGGGCAGCGAGCAGCTGGCGTCCTGGTGTGAAGAAGATGGTTCACCATGTGTGGTGACTGAATACACAACACTAGTGTGGTTTTGAAGGGACAGACGTTACATTTTATGGACAACAGAAACTAGCAGAGGCAAGATGTGTGAAGATTCGAGTTTATGTGTGGGATTGTAGAGAATTTTGATGCTTGAACATTAGATCCTGCTGATAATGGGGGGGGGGGGGCGATGATACTGAGCAGTCATCATGTCTTAACTGTATAAACTCGGTGACCTCACACAGTGTGCAGAAAAACTCCACACACACACACACACACACACAAATGATCAAACATTATCCATGTGTTAGTTATTTATAACCATACAATGAAAGCATAATTTTCTTTTACATTACATGTATTATCATTTTAATAGCTATATCTGTTTAATCTCTTTTGCAAAATTCTTGGCATGACATGGGTCACTTCTTTGGTATAAAACCTGCTAATCTTATATATACAGAAAGACATAGCAATAATCATCAGCAAGTGGCTCACAGCTCAAAATTCATCTCGTCAATCATTTTTATGCGGCAAGATTAAGATGAAATCACTGCACCTAGCAGCTTCAGTGAAACTCTAGCAAGAGTACATAAAAAAAGAGCAAAGAGCAGTTCAAAAACTCTCATTTGTTCTAAAAAAGGCATGTTTACTTTTGTTATACCATATGTTGCTCAAAGAAATGACTGCTTAGGTGTGTATATTCAGTCATGTCTTCTTCATTCAGATATAGCCTACTGCTTATTTGATAAATATACAGTAATATTGTGAAATATTAGTACAATTAAAAATAGTGTTTTTTAATTTAACTGTATTTGAATAACATTTTAGTTTTTTTAATGAACTATTTTTATATAGAACATAAAATTTGCACTCATGCATACAAATCCTCAGACACCTGCCACTCCTGTTTTTCATTTGTGTCAAATATTATATATGTAGCCTTTCAAGAGCAAACATTCATCATTCGCCATTATTCCAAATCCTTTAATGAACGCTTTGAACGACTGAAGTTAATAAGCTCAGGGACATCATATAGAAAAGATGAGGAATTGGCAGTGTCCATGGAAACAGGCCCTCTGCTAGTGATTATTAGCAAGGTTTAGGTAGCGTTGCTTCTTTGAGCAACACAACGGCAACCGTCTTGTTTCGGTTCCTCTAGTCTTTTGTCTGTCCGTTTCTTAAGCTGAGGTGAAGAACATTGATTTAAGTTAGGATATCAGTTCGCTAATGAGAGGTTTTCTCAGAGGCTCTTGCGCGTTTGTCCTCTGTCTTAAATAGAGGAAGTATGGAGCTGTATTTTTATATATCAATATTCTGTGTATTTTGTGAATTGTATTTGTCTAATGTGTGCACTGTATGGTTGCAGCATAGGTGATGGCCCTAGACAAATTTCCCTACTGGGGACAATAAAAGTTTACCTTACCTTACCTCTGGCCTCAGTGAGCTGCTGGGGAGGAGTGTGTGAGTGTGTTTTTGTGTTTGCTGAGGTAACCAGCATCAACATTGTTATCGGTCTCTGTTCAGAAGGACATGTCAGTCAGCAGCCCCTGTGATCAGGGGCCGTGTGTCTCTCTGGTATTTCCTCTCACGCTCAGAAATTCCCTTTAAACCAGCTTCGTCAGACCCGGAGTGAAGCTGTGTGTATGTTCATGTACAATTCAGATTCAAAAACCTATACACCCTCCCTCCAGTCTTGAGTATGTGGTAACTTTATTGCAATAATGTGTAGGAATCCAAGAACTAAATGAATATATAAAAATGAACATCAGTGTGAAATAGAATTCATGGCCCATTATGTGTGAAGTATTTCTAATTGAAACAGGATTGTATTGTAAAATGTTGTATGTGACTTGAATTGATCAAATCTCAGTATCTATATAATTAGTTCTTTCAAGTAGTTGCTTAATCTGAGCTAATTTTTTAAGCATATGCGATCCGTGCAGCTGGCGGTGAGAATCGACTCATTGAGAAAGGTTACACTCGGAGGTTACATGACAAATCCAGACTGGGGGGAGTAGAGGGAAGGGTACAAGACTCCCTCAGCTGTCTTAGATAACTTATAATGGATTTATTATGTGTCTTTGATCCAGACAAACCTTTGCCAGACTGTAAGACAGATGTGAGTGTGTGTGTGAGAGAGAGTGTTGAAATGCATGATACATGCAGACATAGATGCTGGACTGTAGCGAGGTCAATCTGAATATCTTCTGGAGAAGGAGTCATTCATCTTATCTGACAGACCAAGAGCTGACATCACAAAAGAAAGAGTAATGAGGTAATGAAAGAGAGGAGGAATGGAAAGGAGGTTTGACCAGTATTACAGCGTTTTCTCTCAGATTTGACCCTTTCATCCTAAAGGTTTTGTTGTCTCTGTGAATCTGATATGATATGTTCTTTAAACTCAGTAGGGAGAGACACACTTCAAAGCAGCCATTAACCTTTAGGTGCCTCAAGGAAACATTTCAAACAGATCAATGCTCTCCAAACCATTCCCCACTGGAAAAACCAGGTCATTACAGCTTCGGCTGGTCAACTGGTCAAGTGGTGTTATAGTTAACCAGTTTAACCAGGTCCCCATTAGACTCAGCCGAACCACCAACAGTCATGTATCACACAAAAGATAGTTGCAGTCCATCTATCTGATTTGTCGAGCATTATTACAAGAGTGCATACATAAAGTAAAAGTCTAGCAGCTCTTTTTCCTACATAATACATAGTTGCACAAAATAAAATGCAATAACAAAAGACTTTTTCAGGAACAATGAGGAATTTATTTGGTAAATGAGGGCATACATTTTTTTATGCATTTTTTTTTAATTTATACGTGTCATTGACATTGACATTTTTGCAAGAAATGGGTGAATGGAAACTATGGTCAGTGTATTAGTGGTAGACATTTAATAATAATTTTAATCCTGACACAAAATGCCAAGAGTTGGCTGAAATGTGTTGCCTAACTATTCAGGGTTTTATAGAAGTGGTATTTAAAATATACCAGGGTGCAACAGTAAGTTCAGTTGAGCAAGAATTTGTCCCTTTATTTGTCAGGTTAGAGAATCAGATGCATTGTTATGTAGGTTAAAATAATTAGCATTTTTTTCTCTACCAGTAGCTGGGTTTCCATAACCCTGCTTTTATGCACATTTTTTAAGTAACGCATCAGAATTGAGTGATTGAAATGCAGAATTTTGAATAAAAATGCCGTAATTCGCGAGGTGGTTTTTGACTTGTGTGAAAAAGGGCTAATGTGAATAATAGGAGATGGAAATACATTTTGTGAATAAATTCCTCCAAGCGCATCAAAAAAGTAATGTGACTGTGTGCTATGGTATGGCAAAGCCTGACTAACCAGCAGACTGATCTTGTTCCACAGCATCTGAAATGTTGTTATATGGTCATTCAGAAATGCCCAATCAAAGTCTGTCGTCAAATAATTTTTGTATAATTGCCTTCCAGTACCTTTAAATGAATGCATTCCCAAACAACAGCATCCACCTCCGAAAGTAATAACCACATTCATTGTTTTTCGTCTGCTCGTTCTGAGGTGCAAGTAATTTATTCTACGTATATGAAAATAATTTTTTTCAGTAGCTTCTCCTACTTTTCCTAAGCCCCTTTCACACTGCACGTTGGTCCCGGGAAATTGCCGGATCACTCAGAAGCGCCGGATTGTCATAGCAAAGTCAGAATAACCTCCTCTCCTAGGTTCAGGAAACGGTCGTCCATAAAATGTGTTGCTGTTCTGTTGTAAGTAATCTTAAAGATCCCTAAATGCATCTACTTTCAGAAGACTAAATAAAGTGCTTTTTCTTTTAGCTAAATACACACACATCTTGTCCACAAACCATGCCCTTCTTTCTTTGCATGAACATTTTGGCGGCATTTATGCCAATACTTCCACATAGTGATGTGGACATGTGGGGGGCGTGTTTAAACAAGACGTTTTAGGGGGGTCTGGCAGAGTCTTAACTTTGACAAAGAATATCTCTTTGGTTTTGAATTTTAGTCTTTGCAACTTCAGGGATCTTATCTATGCACAATGAGCTTGTAACACTCCAAAGAGAAAGGAAAACTTGAAATCACATCATATGCCCCCTTTAATAGGGATGCACCAATTGACCGGCCATAAATCGGAACCGGCCCGTTTTTGCTTAAAATAAGCGATCGGCAATCGGCCGGTTTTTGGTCTTCTTTAGGCCGATTTTTCCGGGAGTGTGGCCGCGTGCACAGACTACATTGTAATCGTTCGCTATTTAATTTGTGTGGAAGTATTTCGAAATCTGTGCGCAGGACACGGGCAGCCGATCAGTACTGGAAATGCAGAGCTACATGTCTGAGGCACAGATAGCAGCAGGAAGCGATCAGCTGTTGGTGTACTGGCGCACAAATAAGAGTCCCTTTTCTGCGCGCACTAAAGCTACGCGAGCTTACTGTTACCGGTCCAATCCCTGAACACGGGTAGACCGTGAATAGATGTTCAGATCAACTTCTCACGTGTTAGATGAGAAACGAAACGGACTAAACTGTGACTAAACTTTTTTTTTTTTTTTTTTGTAAAGTGGAACTTGCATACACGTTTGAAAAGCCAGAAGTAAACGACAGCTGATTATTTTTATTTTACCTTAAAATTACATCGACTTAATTTGATTTAAAAATCACCTGCTGTAGCAAACAGAGAAAAAGTGTTTCATTCATCCAATTTAAAACATTTTAGGGTAATGATTCACATCTATATTTTTTTACTTGAGAGAATAGTTATTTATTTTCATTGGCTCAAGTGAAAAAAAATAAAATGAAATAAATGAAAACACTTTGCATCTTTGTTTTATTCGCACCAACATTATTTAATTTTAACATTTTGGAATAATCTATTTATATAGCATACTTTTATTTAGTCTGTAAATAAAGACGCAGGTAAAGACCTTTTTTATTTAAAACCTAATTTAAAAACTAAAATACTGAATGCTGATCAAGAAACATATTGAATGTGTGTTGATTGTGTTGTTTGGATTGTAGCACTATGCAGTTGTTGCCTTTAATTTCACATGGTTACAGTTAATCTTTAAATTTAAGGCCAGTTCTATGTAGTTTCAACCCAATTCAAAAACAAAAGCTAAATGCTGATGTCTGTAATGTAGCTGTTAATTTGAGATGGTTGCAGTTATTGTTTTCAATACCAAAAGCCAGTTTGGCCTATTAAATACCAAATAAAAATCTTGTTTATGCACACTTTCCTTCTTTCTTGTTTGTTGCTTAAAGATAAAAAAAAAAAAAAAAACGGAAATCGGTATCGGAATCGGCCAGTTTGTTTGTAAAAAATCGGTATCGGAATCGGCCATGAAAAATCATGATCGGTGCATCCCTACCCTTTAACATAGTGCGGTTCTTGGCCAGAATAAGTTGCAAAGTGGACCAAAAGCCTGTTTCAATCCAACTTAGCTGAGGTGCGCTCCCAGCTCTAACAAGGTGGACTAACACTGGCCTTACTGAATGGTAGTCCTGCTGATTGGCCACCTAGATCAGTTTGGATTAGCTTCTTTGACTGGATAGCAACCTTGTTAAACCAGGTTGTGAATCATCCACTTAAACACATGCACAGAGTGGAGAGCTGTGCAGTGCTGTGGGCTGCTCATGGTGTGTTTTTAGGGCCAGAGAGATTAATGGGGTGGCCTATTCATTATCAGCAAACATTTGGATTGCAGCCATGTCTTTTTTCTCTTTTCCTTCTGTTTCTTCTTCAGTTTCCTTTCTCTGTCAGCCTCTCGCCTCCCCTTATATAGCTTGTTTTCTTAGCTAACTCAGTATATCTCCTCTTACTTAGTTACTGGACTAAGTGAACACACATTGACATCTCCCATCCATAAGACTTCCTGCGCTGTATTATCTCTTGAGCTTTATCATGGGACTGCACGGAAAGGTTGTAGGAGGTGTCATGCACAAACATGCTCTGTGGAAGATATACAAACTGACAGGAGGAAGAAGAGGCTAAAGATAGTATTGACCATTATGGAAACTTCTGCGTCCCCAGTTTAGAGCTGAAGCTCTTTGGCCGAACCCGACGGGACTCGACGGGATGCCTCTGGCGATACCTCTGGTGATTATGTTTTGGTTGCACCAGCAACTAAAGCAAAGTCTGAGGTGGGGAAAAGTTTTGACCATGTTTATAATGAGAATAATGAGTCAATGATGAAGCTCCATCAGTGAGCGCAGGAACGCGCTGAAGCCATCTACAGTGGATTCAATCATTTTCCTCCACAAAAACATGTAGGCTTAGCTTAATCTTGGTGAGTAAAGGTTTTAAAATTATAACTAAATATTAATTGAGTCTTAAATGCATAATATAGACAGAGTATATAGACTAATGTTGGCATTATTCTTTTATTAAATGTCAGCTGCTAGTGGCAAAGCAAATCTGGTGGAGAATTTATCTTAATTTTGTTATTTGCAAATACCCATCTTAATTTAGAATTTATCTTTAATTTAATTTGTTAATAAAGACTTGTTTTTATTGGTGCGTTGGCCTATTTATAGGCTAAATGTGTTTATGCCTTTGCCTATTTGGAGTGCTGAGATTTATTTTATTTCTTTGTTCCACCTTTCAAGTGGCCTATAGCCTACGTTAGTCATCAATAAATTGTTAAAACGTAGAAATGATTAATACTTGACACAAGGAAAAAGAGCTGTGTGTTTGAGCACATTTAAATAATGTCGGGCTGTAAACAGGTTCGGGCTTTTAAAAAGCTGTCAATCAAAATGAACTAGATGGGCTCGGGCCGAAATCTGTCGGGCTCGGGTCCTGTCAGGCCTAACTTTTAAGGCCAGATTACAGCTCTACCCCAGTTATCAGTTTTTCTTGAATCTCCCACTTCAGAAGCTTGTCCTTATTCTTTGTCTTTAGTTTCACCCTCACAAACACATTCTAGTGTGTTTTACACCATAGATCACAACCATATTAGACAATATTAGAGTTTTTTTGTCGTTGTTGTATTCATCAGTATTGTATTAGATATTTAATAGTGCATGCTCATTTTCTCTGTTTTTCTTTGCCGTCATCTAACTTTGTGGTCGGGTCCTTTGAACCTGGTTTACCAAGCAAAAAGTTCAGCTTAGTTTGGTTATCTTAGCCATAGCTAAGGAAATATTAATCTAACTTTTAACAAATGGTTCAAGTTAAAGGGCAAGTATTAAGTTGCCAAAAACGTGATTGTAGACTTCTGGCACAGAGAGTTCATTCATATAGTTTTTCGTCATAATAAAGCAAGTGTTTTGGCAGCTCAGGGATCTTTTGAATGTCTTGGAGCTGATGTCATTCTGCAGTCTTCTGACCTCTCTCAACATTAGCATCAGCGCTGGAAACCATATGACGGACCACTAGAACTATCCAGTGATGTAGGGTGAAATAAATGCATTGCTCTGAGGTGTGTGTTCCCTTCTGTCACCATAAATGGTGAAACCATGTTTGCTGGCAGCGCATGATACGAGATTAGAAAAATGTATGCTTGAGTTTCAGTGGAAACAAAGTGCCAATCTCCACTGAGCAGTGAGGGGATTCTGGGTCTTCTAGATCGGAGAACCAGTCAAGAGATAGCAGCTGCGGAGGAAGTGTGTTTATGTGCATTTCTGTGTGTGTGTGTTGGCACGTTTGTGTGTGTTTGCATGTGTATGTTGGCTCGTTTGTGTGTGTTCTTACATGAATAAAAGTTCACACACTGTGAGTAATGCCCTCATTGTACTGACGCCTCTTTTCTTCGGTCAGATTCCCAGCACTGTTCCCTGTGTGAGCCCTCAACCGGGTGTGCAGGTGCAGAAAAAGAGGGATTGTGTTTGTCGGAAAGAAAGGGGGAGAGAGATGGTTGGCATGAAAAGAGATAAAGGGATGTAGAAATGTGGGAAGATCGAGTGCCAAAGCATGTGCCAAAGTGTGTGTCTGGGTGTGTGTGTGTCTGTGTGTAGCATAGCACTATCTTTCAAAAGTTTTTTTTTGTTGTTGTCTTTTTGTTTTTGAAGAAATAATTATTCAGAAAGGATCTAATAAATTCATAAAAAGTGACAGTAAAAACATTTATAATTTTACTATATATATTTGATTTATCAAAGAATTCTGAAACAAATGTGTCATGGTTCCAACTATTCCAACAACAGTTTTCAACATTTCTGATACTCAGAAATGTTTGTTGAGCAGCAAATCATCATATGAGAATGATTTCTGAAGAATCATGTGACACTAAAGACTGGAGGATTGATGCTGAAAATACAGCTTTGATTCAGCTTTTTACAGGAATAAATTACATTTTAAAATGTATTAAAATAGAAAACAGTTTTTTTTCTTATTGTGAAAATATTCCTCAGTATTACTGCTTTTACTGTATTTGTGATCAAATTAATGCAGCTGTTGTGATACTTCTTTTAAAGCTAATCAAAAATCGTACTAACCTCTTCTGAACAATACTGTGGGCAACTAATGAGATGGTAGTTATGCTGTTTTTTTAATAATTTCTCTTTTCCATTAAAAAAGGTCTGAAATAAAGTTATGAAACACATTAATTAGGGTCCAAAATTAACATCAGCCAAGTGCCAAATGTGAGTAAAACATTACTGCTGTTTAAGTGGCTTTGGCTCACCAGTTGGTTGATAACTTATGTGGAATGAAGATGGTTTGTAAGTCGATTTGTAAGAATGATTATCTGATGATCTTCTACTGAACACATCTGTCAGTACTTCTGGGTCTTCTAATGATTTATCATCAGAAGTTTATCTAGGATGACTGTTTTTTTCCCTCCAGATCTCCATGTGGCAAAACATATGTGGAACATTCCTCAAAAAAAAAAAGGGATAAAAAAGAGAGCCAAAAGAAAGTATGTGCAATATGTCTTCTTGTTTTGTGACAGGTGCAGTTTTACTGAAAGACAAATTCACAAAAAAAAGCACAAGTGACCTTATGACCTGTGCTGCTTGACACAAATATGCAAAGAAACTAAACAAAAAAACATATATAAAAAACAAATGTAGTACTTTTGCAGTGTAGCTTGTAATCTTACTAACCACATTCTCTAGGCTTAGCTGAGTAGTTTGTAGTTTATCTTGCTAATTTTTTAGAGTAGTTTCCTAAAGCCATTTTCACACTGAAATCCGGGTAATGTGTCCCGGCAATTGTTCCCGGATCGTTAGATTTTGCCCCTTTCACACTGCCAGTGATTTCCCAGAATCTGTGAGTGCATTCACACACAATTTGTAAAAGTCACGTAATGGCATGTGACATCAGGATGTGACATGTATGAATGAGTCGAAAACGCTAGACTGTTAACTTTCACTTAAGCTGGAGAACAATCTCAGCTTCAGCGCGGATAGTAAGGAACTAACTGATCTCTCCTTCATTTCAGTTTGCACATATTTTTTCATCATAAACATTTATCTGCCTCCAAAACACCCGGTAAAAGAGTATCACAATGACACACCCTTTACGGCATTGGTTCTGGCTCTTGTTCACACAGAGCTCGTTCCAGGACTGAACCCGGCAATGCTACTAGGTCCCCAACACGGGATCGATCCCGGGATGTGTTTGTGTTCACAAGGCAATCCGGGAAATTTCCAGGACCTACGTGCAGTGTGAAAGGGGCTTAAATGGCTGAAGGATGGGGTACATAGGCTTCGACGGATGGAGTGAGAAAGAGCGAAGTGATGCAGACAGGAATAATGGCGCTTCAGAGGCTGCATGCTGAGAGCGGTTCTTGAAGAAGAGGACCTGTGTGGGCCAGTCCGGCTGGGTACAGGGCATCCTGGCTCTGATACTGTCTGCTGATCAATGCCCGCTCTGTCTGGATTCGACCATAGCACTCCTGCACAACAGAGCAGGACAGTCAAGAGACAAATAAAAGAGTTTTAAACTGGGTCACAGCAGGCTAGTAATAAGCTGCTCTCCTTTTTGTGTCTCTCCTTCAATTTGTTTCCTGCTGGAAAAAAACACATAATCAAACCAGATTAAAGTGGAATTTGGAACATTAGAGCTGGTAGACAGAAGATTTCAGAAGAAGAAGACACCAAGCCAACAGCTAAAGGTTTGTGCATTGCACCTTTGAAAAATGGGAAAGGCAAAAGTCAAACATCAAATAGCCCTTAAGTAAAGGAGTTTGTTCAAGTGTGCTATTAGTATACTTCTTTTAAACTAAAAATAGTAAAGTATGCTTTTAGTTTACTTTTTATGTACTTCTCAGAAATGGGCTTTATGTACTCCTCATGAATATACTTAAAATGACATTTAAGTTTACTTGACTTACACTTACAAAAGGTCTAAATATATTTGAGCCATACTTGTGCTCCTAGAATCTGTGTTTTCATTATTATACTGTAGGCGGCGCTAGTACACATCTTCCGTACATAATTTCCAAGAAAACAAAAGTGAAGAAGAAAAAATAAACACCAGATACTAACATATGTAATCTAACAGGATAATCTGACATGAAACAGCATCAAAACTGCAATGTTACAGAATAAAAAAAAATTATACAAATGAAAACCTAAACAGGGACATAGTAGTATACATAAAGTATGATGTAAAGTTCACTTAAAGAAAACTTATGAGTATACGTCTAAGTCCACTTTTAGTATAATTGCAGTACAAACTACAGACATAGAAGTAAACTAGTTGTGTACTGTTATACTTAAAGTGTACTTAAAAATACTTTTATATACTAGAAAGTGGGCCAATTCAGTCCCAATGAGTATTGAAACAGTACACGTACAAGTCTACTACTAGAACACTGATATTTGTATACTTGCTACATAAAGAATACTTAAAAATATACTTAAACTTTACTTAAGTATACTTAATAAATTTGAAGTATACTATTTTTGGTAAGGGAGGGTACCCTATGCATAAAAGTCTCTTCTCATTGGCTGCATCTAAATTCCTTAATTTCTGAGTAGGTACTTATTTAGAAAAAGTAATTACTTCACAGCTTTTAAAAAAGTATGTTTATATCGTGTAAATGTGTATAGTATGAATGAAATCTGAACATACTACAGTTGTAATGTTGTCATTTTCATGTCAGTTGCACAAATCCTCTCGTGTGGCATCATGGGATAGTAAAGTGTCCATTAGATGTGCACTTCACAATTGCGCTGGAAGTAGCAGGTTTTCTGATACTATTCTTTTCACATAGTGTTTTGGAAGTTAAAGTACACAGTTTCGAATGTAGCCACTGTATATCTGCAGTCATAGCTCCATTTAGTTTCCCAGACTACTGCCACCTGCTGGTATGGAGAATTATTCCCTCTTACGCTGGGGCATGGGTTCGTTTGCTATTGGCTGTAGTCTTTGTGGGGTGTTCAAGTGAAATTCTTTGGCCCTATCACCAAAAAAGTCTGCAATCTACCATCTACCATCTTAACCTGCTTCGACCCGCTAATGACCTGAACTTAAACGATTGGAAATTAAATGGTCAAATTGAACACTGCCTTAAAAATCAATAATATATATATTTTATCATCATCTATTCTGAATACATTGAGGACAGACACTCCTAAAATGGCAAAAAAATAAATACAAAACTTTCTGGAAGAGAGAAGCGTAAACATACTTAAACATACAAAACTTTTTATGGAAAAAAATAAAGTCATACAGGTTTGTAATTACATGAGCATGATTAAATGACAACAGAATAGTCATTTTATGGGTAAGTCATTCCCTTACTGCTACAATTAATTAATTAAAAAGTTGTAAAAACACAACAAAAGACAACAAAATTAATCTGTTCTACTTTCTAATTTCACTTTTAATTAATTGTGTTACAAGCCATTTGTTTGTAATTGTTGGTCAAATAAACCAGTGTGAATTTACTAGTAAAACTTGTTTCTAGTTGAATCCTACACCATTTTTCTCAGTGTGGTTTAAGTTCAAATCCACCTTCTGTTTTTTTATTCAGTCTCATATTTTTTTTCTGTTCCTGTCAGTCAGTTTTCTATTCATCAGTGTCTTCCTCCTTCCCTCTTTCTCGTCCTCCAGGTTGGTGTTGACCTTTCTTTCACTGGTAATAAACTGCAACTATCAGTCTATTCTCCCTGCAGCTAATACACTGACACAAAGACAAGAGTTCTCCAGTCGTTCAGTTATTCCAGCGGCTGTGTGAATGTCCGGGGATTTCCTTTGTAACACTGAAATGCTGAAAGTCCCACTTGTGGTTAATGGAGATTCTTTCAACAAGAATAGGCTCCAAAATATGTTCCTACATGCCACTCATCGTCTCACTGGTGAAAGTCCAAACAGTGTCAGTATCTGTCTAGATAAACAGTGCTGGCTTGTTATACGGATGATTAACACAGAAAAACATGTCTGGATCATGTTTTGCTCCAAAATGACAACGAATACGAGATCGCATTTTTGCCTAAAGAAAACCAATACAATATAGAGCATATCCTATCTTCTTCATCTGCTGTATCTGAAATATAAATATGTGTATGAGTGTGTGTGTGTGTGTTTACTTGGGCAAGAATCTGTTTTTTCTGGATCTGGTCTGATGTGTGTTTGAGAGCCGGTGCTGTGTTTGGTCGAAGGGTGTGTGTACATTTTTCTATGTCAGTTGTAGTGTCTGTGCTTGTGTGTGTGTGAGGTGTAAAGCAGAGTGTGTCATGTTTGTGTGATTATGAGAGGGATCAGTATGCACTCCCAACATTTGTGGAATACATCTGTGTGTGAGTTTTATAGAGTGCTTTAATATGGTAGGGATGTGCGTTTTTTGCATTGACCTATCTCTCTTGTGTTTTAGGGTAATATTTATTTCTTGAAAGCTGAGACAGATCTATTGGATATCGGATATATTTAAGGCTGAGATACACTCAATAAACACACACCCGCATACACACACACACACACACACACACGCACACACACACACACACACACACACACACACATTCAAACAGTGTTTCCAGTCATTCCAAGTCTCAAAAATTCACAAACCAGTTTTAAGTGCATTAACAGATCATACAAGTCTTTCATACACAGATTTCAGCTCAAGCGCATGATTCTGATTCAGCTTTCTGATTGGGTCAAACCAAGAAGTTACATTTTAACAAAAATTACATTGATGTTTATTATTTTAGAAGATGATTTAATCCGAAGTGACTTACAAATTAAAAAAAAGAAAACATAAGAAACCTGTCATCCCTTGTGAAAGTGTCATCTAAGTTTTAAAAAGAGTACTAATTACAGAAACAACATACTTCAAAAGAACAAACTGAATGTCAAGTTTTTGGACAATTAACTGCATCTAAATTGAACATTAAAGTACTTCTTTGACCCACTTCAGCAGAACTGAAGTATACCTTTATAAGTAATTTCATAATTCTTCTATAGTCATTATATTCCATACATTGTATATGTTATTCTGTTGAGAAGTATTGTTGGTTTTCTATTATCTTATTGCACTTAGGAAAACTGTCATGAAAAGGTATTGTTTTTATCATTTCTTTTTTATTAAATATTTTCAATGAAGCCTGCGATTGCCCTTGTATTTTACTTCAAACATGAAACTTTATGCAAATTCCTTTTTAATATTTCACAAGCAAAAATAGATTCATCATAAGTAGCATTGCATCCAAAAATGTTTAAAAAATCTTTTAAAAGTGAAACTGTAGAGCTGTGCTGCAGCGGTTACCGCACTGATTGAGCTCTGATGCTCATGTGGGTGATGCAGGTTTGAGTCTGGGTTGTGTATGCTCTCCCCAATTACATAAAAGTGCCAAATCTCCAACAGTAAGATCAAATAATTAAGCATTGAGCGCATCTTAAGTTTAACAAGTCTTCAGGTGTGTTCATATGTTTGACTCATTATCTTTTTCTGGAAAATCCCTGCATGTAAGTTAATAAAGCCTCAAATGAGCATTCAGAAGGAGCATAACTATAAAAAGCCACATCCGTCGCTTCTTCCTCAGCTTTATTACTTTTTTGCATTCTGTGGGTTGAGTCATGCTCAAACCCCTTCACCACAGATGTCAGAACAAACGTTCTCTACATGTAAACACATATGTTTGTTTGCATCCTGGCATTTAAAGGAAGTGTGGCGACAGAATGCAACATGAACAGATTTCTCACAGTGCACAGAAAGAGAAAAGAGAGAGTCAGACCGAAGCCCATACGGTGTCCACTTGTCCTCTGTGTAAAGTATGGGTTTGTTGACTCATGCAGTCTATTGTTGAGACTGCGAGGGCTCAGTTTACCCCGTCTCTCAATCACTGACTTCCTCTCTGAAATTACATGGACTCTCTCTTTCAACTCTGTAGAAAATATAGAAGGATTAGCAGATATTAAAAGCCACTGAAAGGGAGACGGTCATGTCTTGGCCTTTTTCTGGAGCTAGTCATGCAGTGAAGCATCTCAAGGTCATACAAGAGCAGCTGGTATGAAAATGAACAAATGGACAGCACGCATCTGGCTTGAAGAGAATCCAGAAAATCCTCTTTCGTTTACATTTCTCCACACTCTTGCTGCTTAAGAAACACCAAGTGTCACAGCTCATAATCTCAGGTTGGGATAATCTCGTACGAAGGGGAAAGCAAGTAAATTGGTCTCATAGTATGGCTGTTTGGTTTCTGTTTCCTGCTGTAAATCCCCGTGGATCAGGAGGTTTAGGGAGTCTGCTGGTCTGAGAGGTCAGCCAGGGGTCACTGATTCTTCTGACAGAGCTGTTATACAGAGACAGCTACTATATGAGTCCGAGAAATGTCCTGAAGCTGTAGAAAGAGCAAAATATCATCTGCCTCGGTAGAGTAAAAAAAAAACTCTTACTAGAACATATCTAACACTACAAATTTACATTTATGCGTTTAGCAGACACATTTATCCAAAGCGACTTACGGTGCATATTATCAGTATGTTTAGACCTACATTGTCCAAAAGTGGATCTATGTAAGTCACAAGAGAATTATTATTTTATCAACAAATGTCATTTCTAGCATTTTAGTTATCTACTGTGCAGTATTATTTTAGTATTATTTAAATGCTATCGTCATATATTTTTAATTAAAATGTCATGTTTTTATTATATTATATTACATTATATTATATTTATTTCAGATTTAGTTAGAGAGTAATTTTAGTACCTCATTTTAAATGTATTTAGTTCAGACAGTTTCTAATAATCCTTTTTCTCTAATATTTCTATTTTAAATATATATTTTTAAATATAATATTTTATATATGACTATATAAAATATTATACCCAATCACACACAATTAATAATTTCTTAATTTCTTATATTTATATATAATTATACTTATATAAGGGGTGAAACTGTTTATCTCATGCTCAGTGTACATAGAATTGTCATAGTATTAATATGTGAAAATTTAATAATTCAGGTATTACAGACTTTTATAGTTTACGATTGAAATTTTGGGTCTTGGACAAGAGAAAAACAATCAAATCTGCACATACACTATAAAAAGTAGTAAAAAGAAACCATGAAGGCGTGATGATAAACAAATAAAATAAAAATACTTTCCAAGATGGAACAGAAATAAAACAATTGAAATTCAACAGTAATAAAAATCAACCACTGGGACATAAAAAAAAAAATAATATATATATATATATATATAGTATATATATAGTTTCCCACTTTTACGATTTCAGAACTTGTAACAGTTTTGGTTTGTGTGCTTGAGAACTCAAAACTTTCTTGTAAAAAAAGAACAAATGTTTTGCAGTTTCCCAGCACCACCTACCTGTTCTCAGACAGGCTAATAGTTTAGCCACACACATGCTGCAGTAATTTTGTAGCATGTGTGTATGGATACCTAAACTAGAGGTACTTTACATATCCCTGTAACAGGACTCAACCTTTTTCAGGTGTGTGTGTTCCTCTGCCACAGGAAGCGAGGCGGTAAGGAAATGCCTCGACACAGCAGGAGGTGTGTGTACGTGTGTTGACAGGAATCAGAGCGTGAATGAAGAGGATTTGCCTGCAGTTTCAACAGAACAGAATTAGCAGCGTTCACATGACTGCAGAGAGTTCAGACAGGCCAGACCTGTCTCGAGGAGCTGGGAACACACACACACACTTAAGACGGAAGGAACTCTTTTTTGTCTTCGTCAAAGTTTGTTTTAAGTACACAAAAAGCTCTAATTTGATGTCATTGTGCATGCCGTCTTTGCTTTATATAAACAAATACAGAATGATAAGGGTAAAGTCATTCTTTGTTTGCAATATTTGGTTAATGTGTGCAGGTATGTGCAGTCGTCAATCATCATATGATGTCAGTTGGTAGGTTTTGTCATATCTGTTGATTTCATTTAGTATTTCGTGTTTTTAATGTCTTATAGTTTCTGTCATTTTGCTTTAACATGGACCTTTTTCTTTGTGTGCGTTGGAAGAGAGTCCAGTGCCATAGCCAAGCTCGAGAGGTGTGATGTTTTGAGGTCAAAGGTGACCCACTTGTTGTTTAAACAATCAGTGGCTGTGTTTTCAGGTTATGTGGAAGTGGAGCCAATTCAGACCATTTGAAAGTCAACATTAAATCAAGTTCTATTTACGTTGTTAATACATATTTCTGGTCTTAGCGGCTTTTTACACAGAGCATGATTATTTCATTTAATACTGGTGGTTAAAACAAGTTTAACCTTTGAAAAGCATGGTTTCAGACCTTGTGTTGTTTTCTTTTCACTGCCAGGCATCTTTTTTATTTTAATTAATTAATTAATTAATTTTTATTTTTGCAAAAGAAAAATAAATAAATGAAATGCATTGTCTGAATGGCCCATTGTTGTGCATAATTAATGCATGTTATTTATAAAATTGTCGAGCACAACTTCAGAGCATTAATATAACAATATAAGTGCATTTAAAGGGACAGATCACTCAAAATGAGAATGACATCGTCATTTACTAACGTCATTCCAAACCGGTAAGACTTTCTTTCTTCTGTGGAATATTTTTCCGAACAATGGGGTTGTTTGGACCACACTGTTCTTAAAAATGTTCCACAGAAGATTGAAAACCACACAGGTTTGGAACAACATGCAGTTAAGTAAATGATGCTATTTTTAGATGTATTCCTTTAAGCAGATGAAATGCAAAAGACAGATCTAAACTTTAGAAAATGAAGACTGCACACATTGCAAACTTAATGCTAGCATTGCCATTGTGTTTCTTTTTAGAAACTACAGATACCAATGAAGAGCTTTATTTAAATAGTCAGAAACAAGAGAAATAGAGAAGGAATATAATATAACTGACTTCAAAGCAGTATGAGGATGTTTGGGTGAGGACAAATATCTTTATCCAGTTACATCGAAGCGTAATGCTAATGGTGTGGTGATCGTCATTTCATGTCTTTTTTGTCTTCTTCCTGCATGAGAGTTGATCATGTCTTTAAACCCCCACCTTCTGTTTAATGCTGAGATTAGTATCATGACAAACACACGTCATTAGTATCAGGACCGGCTGCTGTCAGAGCCTTCATCAGCACAGATACTATAATGTACCCACACACAAAGAGCAGTCGAACGCATGCGGACCCCTCCTGGACCCCGTTCCACATGAGTGACCAGCACACACTGCTAATGAGAGCCACATAACGGGTTTAAGTGTGTGTGTAATTAAGGCTGATTAGCTGATAAAGGACTGTTTAAGGAGCACAGCCACTGCGGCTCTTCAAAGAGATGTGTGCCGCTCTCAAGCTGAGAGCAAGATGAGGTGAAGAAGAAAAGCTGTGAACTGCTCATTTGCAGAAAAAAGACTGATTTAGTATGTAGACACATTGTTTTACAAAGCAAAACTTCTCCTCAGTCCATGTAGCACAGAAAATAGTAATAGTAATGTAGTAATGAAAACTAAGCTCATTGAGAATCAATGGATCAGTTTGGGATATTCAGGCTGAAAGCTAGAAAGCTGGGTGGTTAATAATGCAGATACATTATACTAGATTATATCATATAATAATATTTATTTATGACTTCAAATGAAATGTACACAGTCACTTGTATACTTGTGTGACATCTGTTCCCAGTGAAGCCAGTCTGTCCTGAAGAGCTCGTTCCAGCACTGCACACTTTCAGGAGCTCATAGGCCTTTCGATCTATTCCAGTATTTCCTGCTATAGGCCTGGGCTGTGAGCTGGGACAGACGATGATAACATAACCTCAACTAAAGCTCAGTGCTGGGCAGGCCGCTGGTGCTATAACCTACTTACTGAACCTACTCAGCAGAAACGGCTTCTGGGCCCTGTGTCAAAAGCTTTAGCTGGCAAGAGTGACTGTAGTGGATTTTCAAGGAAAACGTGTTGAAGGTTTTGTTTATTTTGTAAAAGAAGAAAAAGTACAGACATAAAAGGTATTTAATACCCAACTCCTATCATGACTAGCAAACATCTGCAATGTGCACAAAGATACCAGAAAATTACGTGACATAACTATCTGCAAAGTGCTGTTTTTACACAGAGAAGAATCCATTTGCAGAGAACAGTGAATGTTAAAGGACAGTTTAAATGTTACAGCTGAAAAACACTCATTCATGCAAACTGCTTTTCAACCCTCCAGGCATCCTTTTTAAATGTATCATTGTACAAATGTTTTTTTATTTGTATTTTTTTTTTTATACAAACTGAGTCAATATAATTGGGAAATTAATGGCTGCAAAACATCCAACTGCATAGCGTTTTTTTTTTTTTTTTTTTTTGGTTTGTAATTAAGGCAAGATTAATAAACAGACTAAGTGTAGGATTATTTCTAACATATATAACATATATATACAGCAGCAGCATCTTCCAGCAGGGGTTAACTGGACCATACTAACCAGCCAGACCTTGACCCCTCGGTGTATACTAAAGCAACTAACTGCTCACATCCAGTCCTCTTTATTTCACCTTGTATGAGGTGTTGTGTGCCTCCATCACGTGTGTGTGTGTATGTGGTATAGTGCTTGCCAAAGTCCTTCTGTGCTTCAGAGAATCTGCTTCCTGTCTCCACACAAACAGTTCACGCCTGCCTTCCTCTTCCCTCTGAGCTCTTCTCGCCGCACGGCCCACAGCAGTCACGGGCCAACAGGAAGGAGATAGGAAACAAAGAACCCACTTCCTGTGGTGGCCGCCAGCATTCCAGACAATGGAGAAGGAAATGCTTGGTAGCCTGAAGAGCTCAGAGGGGTTTTGCTGTCCAAGCTTCTGTTGTTAGTGTATTACGGTCTGTGGTAGAACAATGTTTTTTCTAATAATAGTGAGCCAATGGGATTGGTCTCTTTATTCAAAGTCATCTCAGTTGAGATTTTGTGAGCTGTGTTTTATCTATGATTTGATATGAGTCATCAACTCCTCCCTACCGTCCCGTGTGTGTATTAGTGGAGACAGTCACCATGGAGACCCTCCAGAAAAAGGGGGACCAAAAGAGAGACGCAGATGCTGGAAGGCTGTGTTTAAATCAACGCCATAAAAATCCTGCGGGATCCAGATGCCGGGCCTCTCGGGAACAATGCATGTGACGGCTGAGACACCCCTGGACATGATTCATCTTCTCTGCCCCCTTCAGCCTGACCCTTGAGATCCTCGTCTTAGATGGACTTGATCTTTCAAAGAACGGCGTCTCCCTCCGGACTCCTCTGACTGACCCAGAGTCCGACAAAAGCCTTCTGAGATCTTCTAGAAACTCGACAAGGCCAGGTGGGCCCACGGGAGAGTATTGGCTTACCAAAAAACACATTCAAATTATAGAAAAAGAATGCTACTGCAAGTGAAAAAGAAGTACTCTTAAATGTGTTAAAGATTTACTTGAAATTCAGATATTTATACTCCTAACATGCTTACTCGAAGTGCTTTAGAAATATATTTTGTAATAGAATCTATTTAATTTCACTTTTAAATGCATGAGGGACATAAATCTGTCAGATTTAATTGAAATACATCCGTTTTTGTTACAAGGATAAACTGTTAAATTAAATACAGTATTCATTGTTATATATTTATTTTTTCTAAGCATCTAAAATCATCTATGTGTGTAGATTTGGAACCTCATAAATATTTTTTATTTTTATTTTTTGTAGTTTTATTTTTTGTAGTTTTATTTTTTGCGCAATTGCACAATTCAGCTCGACCAATCAGAGCTGAGCTTTTCAAATCGGCTTTGCAAGTAATGGTCCGATCACATGACTGTATGCTTTCGAGATAGTAACATGTTATCTAACCAGTTATCTCACAACTATAGGCACTGGTTGCTTGAAGTCTAGGTAGTGGCATTAGTCTTTCATATAGAAAATATTAAAACATTGTTCGATATATTGGCAGAAAGAATAGTTTGTCGTTATAGCTTGTACTTATTAAAATCTAAGAACTTATTAGCCAATGGCTAACAATAGACATGATTTAGTTGCCCAGAGTAAAATTTAGTCGCATATGCGAGTGATTTACTCGCAGTGTAGAGGGTTGCAATTACAAAATATTATTAAAACATAATGATTTAAAATGTTCTTTTACCATTAGCTTCCTCAAAAGTACTGAGAATTGTTAATGGAGTTATGGAAGTAGAGTCATTATAAATCTTAACAGCTTTGTATGACTTGCCACACTTCTGTTTACAAACCCTGTTCCATTTCCTTCTCACGGTTCAAAAACTAAGAGAAAAAGATGTCTCCTGAGGTTTTTCTCTCGACGCTCCACTCACAGGTTGGCTGTTTTTAGCCAACCTGTTTTTTTTCCTGCATAACTTCAGAGAGTCAAAGTCAGTTGTCATAGCAGAGAACAGCTGGAGGAAGTCGACTGACTACACATGGAGACTTGAACTCTGTACAGCAATGTACACATGAGAATCTTCTCCCCGAAGAGCATTTTCTTCCGCTTTTCAATCACACGTCATGCTTGAGTGACTGCTCAGGGTTTCTTGTGAAAACACTCTCATGCTATGATGTCAGATTTGAAACCTTTTGTGAATGTGACTCTTCAGTTTATCAAAGAGAAACGATCTGTCATCTCTAGCTCTGTGTACATTTTCAAACCAGCTTTTAAAGTGTTACACCCCAAAATGAAAATGTTGTCATTAATCACTTACCCCCCTGTCGCTCCAAACCTGTAAAAGCTCAGTTCAGCTTCAGAACAAAATTTAAGATATTTCAGATGAAAACATGGACGCTTGGGACAAGTAAATAACAATATCGAGGTCCAGAAAAGGTATTAAGAGTTATCATCAGAATACTCCATCTGTCATCAGACGTGCAATCTGGGTTATATGAAGCAACACTTCTTGTAAGCAAAAATAATGACTTTATTCAATAATTTCTTTGTCAACGGTCTCCTCTGTGTCTCTCCATATCACTGTATGCTGTGTATGCTTTTCTGTGTCCTCCACGCCACAAGGATGCGCTGTTTTCTAAGTGTATTTAGCTTTGATTTGAAAGAAAACAGCATATCATTGTGGTGCGGAGGACACAGAAGAGCATACGCAGCACAGGGATAAAGTTGTTATTTTTGTTTTCTTTGCTTACAAAAAGTGTTGCTTCATATAACCCAGATTGCTCGTCTGATGACGGATGGAGTATTCTGTACCTCGACGCTGTTATTTACTTGGCAGTCTATGGGACAGTCTCAAGCCTCCAGGTTTTCATCCAAAATATCTCAAATTGTGTACTGAAGACGAACTGAGGTTTTACGGGTTTGGAGCGACATTGGGGTAAGTGATTAATGACAAAATTTTCATTTTAGGGTGAAGTATCTCTTTAACTGAGTCCTGTTTACATTATTGACATTCAAACACAATTTAATCTTAAAATCATTGTTCTTCCTCTAAAGCTCTAAGTCTAAACTTAAGTTTTCCTCCTCTAAAGCTTGTCATTTTAAACATGATTTCCTTATGTTGAAGTTGTTGTGGACTAGAAGGGATAGCTTGCTGTTGTAGTGTCAGGTAATCTATGCTCGGTGACTGACAATGGTGTATCTATAGTGTTGTTTATACGATGTATATATCGAAGCTGTCTAGAGGTTATCTCCATCTGCTGAGGTTACACACAAACACACACACACACACACACTATACTTAAGCAGTTCCTCGGTCAGGTCTTGTTTCGTGGTCTTGTCCAGTGGAGTGGAGTGACCTTCACATTCCATTCCCAGCCGAGAGTGATGTCACACCTCTGAAGGGCCTGCAGTGGGCCGGATCTGTGCTGACTACAGTGAGGTCAGGCTCCCTCAGATTCACGCTCATGGAAATGTTTCCACCTCAGTGTCAAACTGTTTTACTTCAGCTAAGATTTAAATGTTTATGATTATTGCAACAGTTAATAAAAATAATAATAATAATATTAATACATTTCTTTCATCATTTATTCTTTCTTCTGTGGAACACAAAAGGAGATGTTTTGTAGAATGTTGAGGCTGCTCTTCTACATACAATAAAAGCAGACAGTGAATTTTTTTTAGGTTTCTATCTTTCAACATATACATTTTCTAAAGTTGTATGATAACTTTGTTTGAGAAACAACAAAACCCTAACCTCTCAGATTTCATTGTCACAAGTTCGGAACAGCTTGAAAGTGAATTAATGTTTTTTTTTTTTTTTTTTTTTTTTTTTTTTTTTTGATTGGTTTTGTGGACAAATTTGGTCAGGACTTTAAAAATGCAAAGCTCACACTGAAGTCACTTTCAAACCAAGCAGCTTTTTGTTGGTCGATGCAGGGAATGCACATGACTAACTACCTTTATAAAATCCTTGTTAGGAGTCTTTCATTTCAATTACAAGTTCATTACAATTCAGGATTGTGTAGATTTTCATTTGAAATGACTGGTTTTAGACCATGAACATGTGACAGCACTTTGTCTTAATTTGTTATCTTTTGCATTGTAGCCCTAAAAGACAACGTGATTTGTTGGAAACGTACAGGAGAGAGACACAATCTGACTTTGGTTTGACTTTGGCAGCACACAAATGTAAATACATCAGTACTTATAGTTTGCTTTCTCTGTGTGTTCTTAAAGTGACAGCTGTTATTTCCAAGGCACGGCTGTTAAAATAGAACTCTGTTACGCTCCATAAACTTGAACTCTGTATACACGACACTAGGAAGTACTCTTGGTATGTTAGCTTTCACTTGTATTTTCTTTAGCCTGGGAGAAATTTGCAATATGAACGTCATGTCCTGTCTAATGACAGCTGCATTTAATTCATCCAAATCAAAATCATGCAAATCTAATAATTACTATATTTGAAAAGTATTCTAAAGTGTACTTGTTTCACAAGGTATTGAAAAGTCAATCATTCTAATCCTAAACTACATACCCATATGTTGGCTTTTGTAATAAGATGCCCATAAGGGTGCCTGCATATAACAGTGCTTTCAGTTCAAGCTGTCAGCACGAGGCATATAGTATGTGTCATTGTTATAATGTCTCTGTCTTAAATAATAGTGCTCCTCCGTGTCCTCTGCCTCAGAACGAAGGTTTGATCTGTATTACACTTTAAACTACAGACTGTTTCAGGTTAACTATCAACCTTGTTTTGGTACGAGCTCATTCGGGTGTATTTGTGAATGAGTGAGTCACAAAACAAAGGGTGGGGAAGGGGACAGAAGGAAAGATGGAGCAGGAAGACAGCGGGGAGAGGCGTGGAGTGTCCTTGGCTGTGTGGCACTCTGGTGCCACCTATTGAGGATGTTATTAACTCTAGTGTGATTGAAGGTGATGTGTTGTTCAAATGCTGACTCATTTTTAGGCTAGAAGGTGGCTTAGGTTTCAAAAGAAGCTGGATGTGGACACAGGCTTTGATTTTTGGACACATGGGGCAGACCTCCCACATCAGCATGTGTGTGATAGTGGTTTAGGTGTGTGTGTGTGTGTGTGTTGAGTCATTAGCAGCAAGGACTAGTCTGTCTCAGCTGGGTTATCAGGGTTTATGAAACAGCTGTGTGACAAGATGGATCAGCCCTTAATGAGCTACCACACACACACACACACACACACACACACATTAGTCTAGCACATGAGATTGGTAACTTGACTTCCTACTAATTGTTAACAGAAATGTCTTCGCTGTTACAGCTCAGAAAGGCAGAGTATATTTGAAATGGCATATTAAGCAGTCTAATGCGCAGAGTATTCAGATTTTCTGTACGCATGACATCACTGGATGTCTTTTTAATGGCTAGTACATTTAACAAATTGTGCAGTGTGCAACTGGACCACACTGCCCTGGGTAATGTGCACTGCAATGACCTATACTTGACTTGATTTCCAGTGTGAATATACACTACTTATGATCTTGAAAGAAATCTCTTATGTTTACTAAGGCTGCTGCTTAATAATTGTTCTTGCTGAATAAATATATTACTCTCATGATAAATAAATCCCATCAAAGCTATAGATCGTGAAACAACAAGGCCTCTTTCTGTCTCTAGGGGTTTGTTTTAAGAGTGTGATCCATGCTCTTGAGTATACAGTATATATATATCAAGTATTTCGAGCTGTGGTCTCTTCATATAAAGACATGCCTAAGCACCCATATGTGTGCTTGTTGGTTAAAGACCAAGACTCTGATGTGTTACATTTTAAGCAAGTCTCACTCTTACTATGATAGCCGCTGAGGGACCTCTGAGCTTCTCGCCACTTCACGAGACCTCTGAATTATTGATAGGCCACAGAGTGTGCTCTATAGCCAGAGGAAAGGTGTTAAAGAAATACAGCCCATCTGCTGGAGACGCAGCACCGCTTTATCACTGCAGTATCTGTCGTATCTCAGTGGACGACTGTGGATAATGAAGGGAGAAATGGTAATACCATATAATCATCTCTTTGTTTTCTGGTGTGCTTTTGATAGATTATGTCTTTGCTTAGTCTGATGAAACCTAAGGCAGCATCCTAACTGGGATGAAACCTCATGAGTGACTGATTTGGGACGCTCCAAAATTGATTGCAATATAGTTTGAGAAACTGTGGAGCCCCTAAGGTAGCATTTGCAGAAAAAAGAAACTTGTGCATGCAAAAGCTTTATGTTTCAGAGAAGTACGAGGTCTGCAAATGGGTGGTGGGAGTCGTGGAAAAATAAATACAAAACAAGTACAATAAAAATTGTAAATAAAAAATGAATAACAAAATGAATAGCAATATTTAAATAACGTATGTTTCTCAAAATAAATATCCTTTAAAATTACATATTTGTTTATTATTTATGCAATATTTTTTATATAAAATAAAGAATGAAAAGAAACAGCATCTAAATATTGAACCAAATAAATGAATACATACATGAATGTATAAACAAAGGAAAAACATTAAAATAACAATAAGACAAAAGGCATCTCATCTTCCCCAAACCCTCATAAAATACATTATATTTACATAAACATTTTTTTTTTTTTGTTTATTTCCACAGTATCGATTGGTCTCTATACATGAACTCGGTGGGATGCAAACTAATTCCAAATAGTTATTACACATTTGTTATTCTTTCTGTAATATCTTTATACATGAAAATATCTACAGTAGCTGCCTTTATATTGTACTGTATGAAGAGGTCACTATCAAGGGAATCTTTGTGTTTGGAGTCCACACAGGATACTTGTGGCGCTGCTTTAGAATTGTGCCAGAACGACGTCTCTTGGGAGGCAGCATGATTAAGTTTTTGGAACAATCCTCGTGTTGGGATCTGTAAATGCTGCTTTGATATGAAATTCATCAGGTTTTTTAAACAGAACATATGCAATGAAACATATTTCAAAGCTGCAGCTAGTAAAATTTGTCTTACCCTGTCTCACGATGTCATTTGGCAGAGCGATGAATCAGTTCTTCCTTGAGTCATATCTCAGTGTTGCTATTGTCTTCTTCAGCAGCGCACACACACACACACATAGTGTGATCCTCCTCCACCGCACTGCAAACACATTTAAGAGTGATTTGTTTTTAGGAATTTGGGGGCGGAAGAGAAAAGAGAGAGAGGGATTGGGGAGAGGATTGAGGGGTGTTGAATGTGTTTGTGGATCATATTACCAAATCATATAGGCAGATGCTGAGGTCACAGCAGTTCACACCCACTAACGGTCCATCGTTTTAAAGCTGAAGAGTGTCATGAAAGGAAGACTTAAAAAAAAAAAAAAACAGATCATAGTTTTCATGTAAATATTAAACAGCACAACCAAGTAGACATGCTGAGCATAACAGACTTAATACCAAAAAACTTACAAAATTTATTTGTGCTGTGTGTGTGTGTGTGTGTGTGTGTGTGTGTGTTGAGCCCAAGGCTGTCGGAAATCACATACTCTCTTGAGTAGGTACTTATTTCGAATAAGTAATTACTTTGCGACCTCTAAAAAAGTACATGATAGCATGAATGTGTGTAGTATGAATGTAATCTGGATGTACATCCTGCCAGAGATGGGACCAAGTCACACATGTGCAAGTCTCAAGTAAGTCTCAAGTCTTAACCTTCAAGTCTCAAGTAAGTCCCAAGTATTTTTTTCTTGGGCAAGTCAAGTCAAGTCAAGTCACAAGCTATGTCAAGTCAAGTCCAAGTCAAGTCACCTTAATATTGTTATTTTACCTGCAGAATCTGATCTTAATAAAGTTAAAAGACAAGATATAAGTAACTGTCAGTAAATTAAAATAATTTGGATTTGCATTGTAAATACTCATGTTCAGTAAAATAAATCATGGAATCAAACAAAATCGTAACTTCCTTAAATTTATTTATTTTTCACTTCTGCCAACAGTGTTTGAAATGTTTTAAATTTTCAACATTGAGTCCATAAAACAAATAACAGCTAAACATCCAACAGACTCCTCTCTGAACACCTCTCTCTCTCTCTCTCTCAAACACAGTTTACATACAACATTAAACTGTTACTTTTCTCCTCTCTCTTTCTCTCTCTCAGAGTATAGAATATAAATATGACGTATTTTCAGTTGTTTCATACTTTTTTTGTTATGTACAGTACAGACCAAAAGTTTGGACACACCTTCTCATTCAAAGAGTTTTCTTTATTTTCATGACTATGCAAATTGTAGATTCACACGGAAGGCATCAAAACTATGAATTAACACATGTGGAATTATATATGGAATTATATACATAACAAAAAAGTGTGAAACAACCAAAAATATGTCATATTCTAGGTTCTTCAAAGTAGCCACCTTTTGCTTTGATTACTGCTTTGCACACTCTTGACATTCTCTTGATGAGCTTCAAGAGGTAGTCACCTGAAATGGTCTTCCAACAGTCTTGAAGGAGTTCTCCGAGAGATCCTTAGCACTTGTTGGCCCTTTTGCCTTCTGTATGCGGTACAGCTCACCCCTAAACCATCTCGATTGGGTTCAGGTCCGGTGACTGTGGAGGCCAGGTCATCTGGCGCAGCACCCCATCACTCTCCTTCTTGGTCAAATAGCCCTTGATGCCTTCAGTGTGACTCTACAATTTTCATATTCATGAAAATAAAGAAAACTCTTTGAATGAGAAGGTGTGTCCAAACTTTTGGTCTGTACTGTACATAACAAAAAAGTATGAAACAACTTAAAATACGTCATATTTATTTTCTGTACTTTATATATATATATATATATATATATATATATATATATATATATATATATATATATATATATATATATATATATATATATGCACTTCTCATGATTGGGTAATCGCGGCAGCTACATTAGTTTTTCTGATTAATTGTTTTGCTCTATGAGAAAGACAAGGTAACAAAATATTCGGGGCTTATGCCCCCTTAGCCCAGCACTAGCGCCGCCCCTGGAATGCGTTTTTTTGATTGCCTGCTAGCGGATCATTAGGGGCCGTTCACATCACGTCTTTTGCGCGCGCAAGTTCGTTATTTCCAAAGTAGGCGCGCGGTATGCGCGCTCATAATGGAAGCAACGCGCGCGCGTCGCACCGCATCGAGTTAAAAACATCTAAACTTTTCAGAATGCCGCAAGCGCACCGCAGGTCATGTGACAATAACTAACCAATCAGCTTCATCCTTTCCCGTATCAACGTTGAAAGCTCAGCTAAGATGAAGGAACAGCTGTTCATAGCTGTATATGGATTGCCATTTTGAAACGAATTTAGTAGCAGAGCTAATGCGAGCGATTTTTAGTGCTGCAAATCCATTTATCCTTTGCTGAAATTTCCGCGTCTTCAATGAGAGAGAGCGTGTCATGGATGCTTAGCAACGACAGACGCCCCAGGAACACTTCTGTCCGAGCGCTTTGGAAACAAGGAGAAAGCGGCGCGACTAGCGTTTTCCACGCGTTTTTTGAAGTTTTCTATTGAAGACAAAAGCGATGACCCTCGGTACCTCTCAGGCTGACATGTTGATGTGATGTGATATCTGATTTAAGTGGGCGTGGTGTGTGTAAGGTAGAGAGGGCATGACTGATGATAGTGTCCTGATCCAGTCACGACGCTATTCTCAGCCTGCGCTCCAGCTGAGTAATCAACTTTATTTAAAAAAATAATTTATATATTTTATATTCAAACTGAAAACATGATGTGATTAACACTCAAGTCATTCAAGTCATCGTGTCTCAAGTCAAGTCAAGTCCCGAGTCTTTAACTTCCAAGTCCGAGTCAAGTCTCAAGTCCTAAAAATAGCGACTCGAGTCGACTCGAGTCCAAGTCACCAAGTCACAAGTCCCCATGTCTGCATCCTGCATGTTTTGTTGTTTCATTGCCATTCACAAATCCTCTCCCGTGGCCTCATGGGATAGTAAAGTGTCCATCGTATGCACATGGCCAAAAGTAGTAGGTCATCATTTTTGCCTGCTTTTTTGAGTATTGTGAGTCACATACTGTTTTTCACATGACTCCAGATGCAGTCCAAGTGTGCCACACATGTCCCCGAAGTAAACCCAAAACATTCGATCGCCCCCTTGTGGCTGGCTGTCATAAACTCTGCTATCGCCATGTTAAATGAGTGGGACGTGAGCTAAACTAAAAAGTGCGATTACACATTTTCCCAAAGATGGGTTCTGTCAGTGTAGAGGGTTCTTATACTCTAATGTATGTTCAAGTGTTATTTTTTCTAGTAAGCATGGTTTTAATTGCTGTACATGATGCTGTAAAAATGTGTATATGTTAAAATCTGTCCCCTCTCAGTGTGGGCAGATCCTGTGTGTGTTGTTCAGACAGATGGTAGTGGGGTGCAGGCTGGTGGTCTTCCTGCCCCAAACCTGGTGAGCCCAGCCTGTCACACAGCAGAGCAGCTGCATGTATGTGTGTGTGTGTGTGTGTGTGTGTCCTTTGAGATCAGTAATACACACCTGCCTACATGTCTGCACCTGCGTTATCCTGCATTTCAACTCACCTGCACATATCACTTTCTCCTTCTACTATTACATATCACTCACCTCTGTCTTTCTACAGTCACTTCTGTTCTGTTTATTCAGTCTCAGTTGTAGAGGTGGGCTCAGCCGCTTATCTGAATATGAGCTGAACCCCCCTAAATAGGGTCAGGCATCTATATTGTACTGCTTTCATCTATGTAATTACTGCTCTCTCTTTCAGATCAACCATTGTTGTCTTTCCTTTTAGACTAGAAGCTAGTTTAGAGGGAATTCAGTGTGTTTACATTGAAGTGTATGTTTCATAAATATGTTTATGTTTTAAAATTTTTATAAGTGAGTGCATGACACACACAGACATTTAACCCTTGTGAAAAATAAGTACTTACCTACTTAAAAGAAATAAAAAATATTAACAGAATTTTTTTATATATATAAAAAATTAGGTTTTGATATATTTACAATAGGAAATTTACAATATATCTTCATGGAACATGATCTTCACTTAATATCCTAATGATTTTTGGCATAAATGAAAATCAATAATTTTGACCCATAAACTGTATATTTGGCTATTGCTAAAAAATATACCCCAGCGACTTGTAACAACATTTGTAATAATGAAGTTGCAATTTAGTACATTTAATATTAACTATGCTTATGCTTTAGTATGTTAGTCAGATTAAAGTGAAACTTTTAACTAGACTATTACAAAGTGCACTTTTTAAAAATATAATTATGTTATCAAACAGTCTTAAAATGTGATCTCTTATATTTACTGTACATGACATTTTATTTCATGAATATTATCTGCGTACGGCTATTTTTAAAATTTATTTTTTAAGATTTACACTACAGGTGCATAATCAATAAAAATAAGCACACTATATTTGTTAAGGGTAAACAGGAATCACGATGAAGATAAAATTGTATGGCATGGCAAGTACTGTACTAAGTACTACATAATAGCTAATGACACAGACAGTGTTACATGTTCTGTATCTTCCATGTCGGCTTCATACTGACACAGTGTGAGTGTCCACAACTGTTAAATAGATTTGTATGGTGTCCTCTGGAGATGTATGGTGTTTCATTTCAGCACTGGGTTACAAACGCTCCTCAGGCATATGAGAGAGTCCCACCTTAATCACCCATTCATACAGAGCAAAAGTGCCCATTCATATGATAATTCACTTTCATAGAGCGGCTTGGTCCATTTATTTTCAGTTTTAGAGCTTTAATGCCTTTGTGACTGGTAAAATACAACACAGACACGACGACAACAATACAAAGCGCTCATCTTGCATTTTAACACATGCTAACAGTTGCTGTGACTGCTATATGCCACTTTCACTCATGACTGACACGACCTATCATAGTTTAAATGGACAGATCGATGCCGTTTACTTACTGTTTCATGAATGAGTTCAATTTTTAAACTTATTTTCTCTGAACGAAAAGACCCAAACTCACAGATTTAGCTAGCCAGATGCTAACAGTTTGCTGAATGAAAGATGCATTTTGAAACGACAGCCATTTTGACATATCTTTTTGTGTACTTGGCTGTTTAAGAGCAATAAGCCGTTTTAAAGTCTTTTTTTAATGTGGATGTCTGTAAATGTATTTTACAGCACGCTGTACAGTAATCCACAAATCTTTAAACAGAGTCTCTGAGCCTTTCAGGCGTTTGTGTGTACGTGTTGAATTGGGTGTAAAATGTATTTAATTCAACAGGCCTTGGTCACTCTGTTTTTGTCATTTGTTGTCATGATGGAATGACTATTTTATAATGACTTTATTTCTAGTCTCAGCTCCAGAAGACATGCACCCTTTTTGCTTAATCTGATGCTCATTACACACACAAATGGCAAGAGCTTGACAAGCTTTAATCTGATTGGCTGGCTTTATGCCATTTTCAGCAGTCAGTGTGGACAGATTTTACCAAAGGAAGAGTGAGTGACGCTAATGCTTGATCACGTTTGAAAATAACATGTCTTCTACACTACACATAACAGACAGTGTTAACAAAAGCAAACATGACATAAAAACACATTTGCTGGAGCAACCTTGACATTTTTCTTGCTTTTACAGTACATGCTTTTTAAGGTCTTTTATCGTGATTCATGTTTCTCAGTACTGGTGAGCTACCGAGCAAGTTTACTACATCAGAAAATCCATACATATGAGCTGGTTATGTGATGTAAACATCAAAATGCATTCGCTTATGAAGCACACATATAGTAAAGGTGTTTTGCGGCTGAAACTGAAACATTGCATTGAACTGCATGAAAAAAATAAATCTTAATTAATCAATAATCAGCCCCGTAATCATACGTTTGACAAAAAATACCAGTTTTTGTTGTTTTAGTGCCACTAGTGGTCATTTCAGCTGGAAACTGCAGTGATTTCTTTGCAAAAATGTTGGTAGTTGCATGTTTTTCCACTGAGCCTTTGCTGCTGAAGACTTTTGTTTATAATTTTTTGGCTCTGGCAGAGACTTATCTGCCGTTGATATTCCGCAAAAGAACTAATCATTATCACTCTTTTTTTTTTTTTTTTTAATGTCTGTTTCATTTGATTGAAAAGTGGCTGATGTGTGTTTCTGTCCTGTGTGTGTTGGATGGCTGCTCCTCTTGTGACAGTGTGACAGTAATCTCAGCACCCATCTCCCCTTCAGTGTAAACGTCCTAATTACTCTTTTAGCAAACGAGAGAAAGACAGAGACGAAGTTAATGAGAGGTGGGGGGTAAAAGCCCCCCCTCTCTTCCTGCCTCCCACTTTCTCTCTTTATATCTTACACTCCCTGTCTGCTCGGGTAATTCCCGCTCCCTTTCCATCTCTCTTTCATTTCGGCTGTTTTGTCCTCCCATGTTCCTACCTTCTTGTCTCTCACCCCCCAAATTGTTTATATCCTTTGTCCCAATTTGCATATGTTAAAGCTGGAATTCATATGCAGAGCATAATCAGCGTCTTATTCACAGGTCTGTGTTTGTCGTGCATGAGAGACGAGCCGTTTGTATTGCTGATTGCATCTCTGCGGCACGTCTTGTGAATGTCGATGTCTCCGAGGATAGAGTCAGAGGGTGCAGACGTGTCGTGAAGCGATGAGGATAAATGATCCTGGGTGAGAAGGTCTATTCCCCCTCTTTCTTTTCCTTCTCTTTATCTCTCCCTTTCTGAGTAAACCATCGGCTTCCTTTTGTGTGAATTCCTCCTCTCACCCTCCTTTGTGTTCATCACCCTTAATGTTGCCTAATTGATGTTCAGCTATTCATTAAAGGGGCTGGTAGCTGATAGTCCCTCAGCCTTCCCTCAGGAGTCAAACACACTTCCTGTTTTCACTGGAGTGACATTATAATCAAACGCGGCGGAGTTGCAGACTCTCATCTGTGGGTTCTGCACCGTTTCATTGCACATACCTGCTGCTCATGCAACCGCTGGATCTTTCGGTTTATCTTATTGCAGATAAGGTGTTTTATGATGAAGGTGTTTATAATGCCTTGTAAGTGGCAAACTACAGAAACGTTCAATGAAGATGGTTATTGTGAAGCACTTCAGTTCCCTCACAGTACATTCAACCCTACAATTGGACGCTATTCTAAAACAAAAACCAATATGAAATGCATTTAGAATTTTTTTTCTTATAGTCTTTTTCTTTTCATTTCTTTCTTATATTCTTATAAGCTGCATTATAAGGGACTGTAAAAGATCCATATGATAGACCATCTGCAGATCCCGTGAATGGCTTGTTTCTTTTCACTGAAGCTTGTAAAAGCTGATTAGCCGTTAGCGTCTACATTGTGTTTATGCTTCAGGGTTTGTATTTCTGTATGTGTGCAGTTAGACAGTGTTCCTGCTTTAGAAAGGATCTAGCACTTGCATTTCACGCTTTGACTGAGAAGATTAGATGGAAATCTTGTATTGTGTGTTTATAGACAAGACTACAAGACTTAATGATCATGTTTGGCCTCAAAGAACCATCTCAACAAGTCCTAACTTTGTGACTTATCTCAAAAATGAGATCAAGATGTTCTACTGAATCCAGCATTAGCTTGAGTTTTCATCGTCTACATTATAGTCTGAGTAACAGATCTGAACGAACAGCATTTTGAACTTCTCGTGATATACGTTCTTTGAAAGTAACATGTGACATGTCACATTTAGCTTGTGTTCTGTGTTTCCAGCGTGTCTGGTATCCTCCTCCATTGGGTGGTGGTCGCACTGAAACAGATAGGAGAACACTGCTATCTTTCTCTCTCTAATAAGATCACACCATGTCGCAGTGTCACTGGAGGGTCAGTGGTCTCTGAGGGTCTGTAACAGGGGTGCTGACACTGGCTGCAGAGTCAATGAATGCAGCTCCTGTGTCCTGGATGGCTTTTTGACATGACAGGTGTGTCTTGTGTTATCTGCGTGATATGTGAAGGTTTGTTATGTAGCTGAGCGTGTGTTTGTTTATATGCAAATAAAGGATTCAGTAAGAACAAAAAGAGCCTGATAGCAAGCTTTGTAGAAGCTTTTTAATCTAGTAAAATAACTTTTTCAAAAAGCTATGTACTTCTGCTTTAAATGAAGAATCTCTCATGACCTCTCATGAAAAAATGAAAAAATCTTATAATTGACCTCTCATGAAAAAAATGAAAAATGAAAAAATCTTATAATTGACCTCTCATGTCATTAAAAAAAAAAAAACCTGTGATGTTCTTAATGGTTTTATGTTCTTGTCCACACAATAAAACCGAATGGGGACAGACTTTGTCAAGCTCCAGAAATGATAAGAAAGAAGTCATGTGACTCTCATTGCAAACCATTATTCGCTGGAATGTATTGTGAACAAACATGAATTAACAATGACTAATTGTATATATAAATTAACATTTACCTACATTGATAATTTCTGTAAAAGTTGTTGTTCATAGTAAGTTCATACAGTCATATCTAATGCGTTAAGTTACTGTAGTGTTGCCAAACTTATTAATAATAAAACAGAATAAAATATCAAATAAAAAAATTCATAAAACATTTTATAATGGTGCTTTTTATCAATTATCAAATGATAGCATTCAAACCCATTCACATTCTTTGTGTAAAGAGCAGCTTGAACATTCTTCAAGGCTCCTCAAACGTTATAAGAGGTCAAAATGAAAAGTTGTGTTGAAATAACACTATTTTTCAATCAGCTGATCTGAAGAGTCTTTAAGATCTTTAAAGCGTATTAAATAAGTAGAATCTTTATTACCGATGCTACGGTGCTGTAATATGTGTGTAATTGTGTTATGGGTGTTGGGGGTTGGAGTGTTTTTAGCGCTCTAATCAGTCAGCCTGGGATGAGAGGAGGGTGGGAGAGAGATGGAGGGGAGGGGTAATGGAGGAACAAGAGGAGAGAGAGTACTGACGTTTGGGGGGGAGGAGGACAGACGGGAGGAAATGTGTGTGTGTGTGTGTGTGAGAGAGAGAGATAGACACGGCAAAGGTTCCACACTTCTCTTTGAGAGGAAACAAAGAGTGTTTGCAAACCTGAAGCGCTCACCCTGCATCATCTGACCCTGCGTGACCTCAGCGTGGAGCTCTGCGGCTGTTTCTGGTTCCCGTCTGCCCTGTGAAGCTGACAGGACTCTGCGTCTGTGTGCAGCTTGCGTGGGGTTGTGCACCGTCACTGCTGCTGACTCCACTCTGGGGTTTATCTGTGGTTTACCCTGCTGCCAGACAGACTCCAGAGCACAGAAACACTGCTGCGCTTTAGACTTTCTGTAAGAATGCTGGACTGACACCGGCTCGGAGGAGTTTTTCACACCAGCGCTGGAGATGTGCTGATCGAGGGGTAAGTGGGTGGAGATGACGGGAAACTTTGACACATTGTAGAAAGTGCTAACCTGCTAATATTACCTTAAAGAACTACTCTAAAACAATGCTAGTCAGAAATTGCTTGTTAATTTCACAAACACTTGTTGTATTCCTCATAAGTCATTGGATCACTATATTATTATTTTTTTTTTTACTGAATTAATTTAAATTAAGTAAAAGTGAAATTGTAAAGTAAAAAAAAAGATTTTTTTTTTGTTAACGTAAGCTACAGTACGCCAATGATCTTCTAATAAATTTATTTTTTGCCTAATTTAACCCATAAATATTTTTTTTTTGTATACATTTATGTATTTAGGTTAATTTGGTGATGTTAAATATTTTTGATTGGAATAAAACCAGTTAATTTTCGATGTTATCACTTTTAGTTTACCTTTTTTTTCAGTGTCAGCAAGTTTTCTCTGTTTCACTTGTGGGTAAATTTTATCCTCAGAGGAAAATGTTATTGAGATACGAGGCTTGAGTTCTCATTCAGGTATCAAATTTGTCTAATCTGAGATTGTTTAAGGTTATATTGAGATTGATTGCAGATTTGGTGTCCTGCTAAGTCTGAGCACAGTTTGAGACACTTTTAAAATCTCTTTTGAAGCTCTAGAGGACTCACATGTGAGATTACAGAGGTCTTTTTCGTTGGGAAAAGACTGAGAAGTGGGATAATCTCTATTTGCTCTCCATTTAATCCCATTAATCTGAGTTTACTGAGATCTCATTTGTGATTATTCTGTCCATTGAAAAACTGGGCTGATGTAAGATCAGTTATTGTTTCATGATTAAGGAATGCAGGGCTGAGTCAAGCTCATTATTAGTCATCTGGTTTTGCCATGCTAGCAGGGGTCTTTGAGTCATTCGCAAGAACAATTCTGTTTTCTGTCAGAAAGTTTGATGGCAGCAGTTAGCATAAACTGCAGTAATTGCTACCAGTTTGTCCCGCTGTGTCCGATCAGAAGCGATGGGGTTTGGCAGTGATTGTGCCAGGCTGGCACCGGCCTGATGTACGGCAGCAGGGAGAGCCGGTGCAGTGGGCGTCAGATGGGTGTAGTGCTGGGGGAGAGCTGTGGTTCACTGTTGTCTGCAAATCATTTTTGATGGATTTTCCACCGACCTATTGTGTTCATCTCGTGTCACACTGGTAATTCTGGTGAAGATTCGGTGGTTTTGTGATTTAAGCTTCCACTTTGTTGACATTGGATCCTCTTAAAGACGTGTGTGTGTGTGTGTGTGTGTGAGAGAGAGAGAGAGAGAGAGAGAGAGAGAGAGAGAGAGACAGAGAGAGAGAGAGTTTTGGGGGATGGTGATGAGAAAGAGGGTGAGATTTATCTTTCTTCTCCTCTTCCTCACACATTCATTTTAAAAACACAAATGGACTAGAGCTTGAAGAGATTTCTTTTCAGAGAGGTTATTTATTTCTTTATTTACATTTGCTAATTTAATAAGATGTGTTAGCAACATTTTTGCTCAAAATTATTTAAAGATATTGCAGAAAAATATCAAATGTGTGTGTCTCTCTGTGTGTGTGTGTTTGTGTTTGTGTGTCTGTGTGTGCTTAATAGACAAGAAGCATACATTTACATGTCAGAGTTAGATTTTATCAAATGTATTACAGTTTGAAGAGATTTTTTTGAAGTTTTGTATTTTATATTTATCTAAAGTCACTCACAAGAGGAACAACAATTTTCGTCATTTACAATGCCACGATTTATTGTGTATTACAGATATTGTTGGCTTCTTCACAAATTGCTTTTGTTCTACTTTGTAAGTCACTTATGTAATCTTTGCTAAGTGAATTATCATCGGAAACAATGATTTTGCTCATGATTTAGATTTTTTTTAAAGAATATATATATATATATATATATATATATATATATATATATATATATATATATATATATATATATATATATATATATATATATTACATACATATATACATACATAATTTTTTTATTGTGACCTGTTTATCTCCAGTAACTTCCTTTAAAAATATTATTTTTATTTTATTGTTACTGTCATTTTTAATAAACACTTTGTTGACCGGACCCATGCATACACACTATGATTGTCCCCATAATGCATTTAAGATAAGAGTATAAATACATTACGTTTTGTTGTTGGTAAACCTGTCAAAAGGAGCTTAACTTGTTTTAAATCAGAACACTTTTTTAATCCTTGAGGTTTTGTTTTATCAGTTTACTGATTAATTATTAAAAGGCTGGCACACAGATCCTGGCTCTTTCTCTCTCCCTTTCGGTGGAGATTTGTCACGCTGATAGCATCTCTGAGACTGGATGTGATTGGAATAGACTGAATGCAGACATGAGCAGCTCCCTGCTTCCATAGTGATGGTCCATGCCTAAACGCTGCCTAATCGCCCGGCCCCTCCCATGTGTTCCCAGGGGGTCCCGGGCTGTTTCAGATGGGGGGGGGGGGGGGTAGGGGCTGTTTAAAGTGACAGGGCTGCACCGGTGGCACTCACAGACGGCAGCAGCGTGGGATGGACTGAGGTGAAACCTGTGAGTCTGGTGAGATCATTGCCTGAAATATGTGCACCTGCAGTGGTTTGTGTGGGTGTGATCGTGTGTGTGCACATCTTTGAAAGCATCGTATTCTTACTGTGGATTAAACAAAGCTTTTGGCATTTCCTCAGAAGCATAAACATTAAATAATAAGTAAGTAAGAGAAATCTTCTCACCAAACTTTTAAGTTTTTGTCAAGCATGCTAGGAGATGTATGACAAATGAACACATAATGTGTTCCAAAATATTAAACTTGTTTGATATCCCAAAACTGGAGTATGTGCTCATCATACACTAAATCTGTCAGTTCCAACTTCCCAAAGTCTGCAGACTGATTTTCAGCAAATGGCTTCGACTCGTCCAGACACTCAAAATATGTGTAATCCGTCTGGTGTATTCCAGCCTTTAAGCTTGGATTGAAGAAAGTATCAAAAAGATATCTTGAATAGACTGATGCTTTCAAATGTGCTGGACGGTGGTCAGCAGTGGACATAATTGGTTGGAATTACCTATAACCGCTGGAAATAGGAAGTTATTGTCCTATGACATGAATCGTTCTGGTAGGTAGGAAAGAAGTGCTGTTCAATAGCTATCAGTCACAGCAATAGTCATCTGAAGGATGGGGAGAGAGCTGGGAGTTTTGTAGCTGCTTAAAAGCCCATGTGTCACCAGGGCAAGATGGATTGACACCTGTAAATGAGAGTCAGCGGGGGCTTCTACTCTCCAGAGTTTCTCATTCCGAGGGAAATGAGAAATTATTCCTAAGGATAGAAATCTGGGTCAGTCTGTGAGTGGAATGCACATAAATACATGTCTGGTGTGCGGTGAAAACTTTATGGAGATGTAGGAACAAGACTGAGAGGACCATTTCAAATAGTGAGTGATGAGCAATAGACAGCAGTCAGAGTAATAATGATGATGATGATGAGAATGATAATAGTATAGGAAAAGATAGAGGCAGTCCAAGCATTCTTTGGTTGGATATATCTTTGGGTTGTAGTAATAAAATTTGAGCCCTATTACTATACCTGCACAAACCCTGCATCAGCAGAAAATTCCTCTTTATGTTTATTTTTTGTGGCTAATTTGACTATACTTTATGCAGAATTCTGCAGGTTACCACACAACATTAGCACCAAACATAAAATGCATTGCTGGTCTTGTTATTGGATGATATACTGTAATTCAACTGTGATATGTATTATTTCAGATTAACTTTTTAGTATATATTCATAGTCTTATTTTACACACACACACACACACACACACACAAACAGTATATCTATATATATAATCTTACATTTTGTTGTTCACTGAATGTCCTGTTTTACTCTAAGTCATGTTATGGGTTTGCAAATGTGACTTTTAGACACATCAGTTGGTCCCTCCGCATTTATTTTTTGTCATATGAGCCACAACACACTCTTCTTCTTCAGTTCAGCCAGTATTAATGGTCTGGAGAGTGTCTGTGTTGCAGCTGTGGCCAGCTGACTGTGCCTCCTTCAGCAGCTAATGGCCAGTTCTTATGGTTTGATGTGGGAGAGATGTGCACCTGATCCCCATCCATACCTCCGTCACCTCTTATTCACCACACACACAAGTGCAGCTCCTTGACCTTTGACTTTTATCTTCAAACGCTCTGAACTAGAGCATCGTTTCAATTCAACAGCATCTCAGAGCTCCTGCTGTGGGACTGATCATTAGCCAGATGTTCTTTTTATTCAAAATATATATCTTTTTTGATTACTAAATGCATTTTTTGATAGTAATGGTAGTGGTCAATTGCTAGTGTAAAGGTGTGGCCAGATTAGAAACATTTTGCCAACAAAATCTATTGTCAGTAGTGTAGCAAAGCAATGTATGAAGCACATCGGCTTTCTGCAGGTGAGTGTGGCAAATTCACGTGAACAGTTCCAAACTTTTTTATTTTTATAATATGTTCTAATACATTATTGTAATGGCCGATATTATATATATTGGCCGATATATATATATATATATATATATATATATATATATATATTTAATAAATGTAATGGTATTGAGTTGTATTAATCAGAAATTGGCAGATAATGGATATATAATTAATTAGTTTAATTCATTACTCGCTCAAATCGCCAATTTTTATATTTATATTACTTATGCCATCATCTAGCACTCTTTATCTTTAAGAACATTAATAATTTAGTAACACTGTTAAATGTGATCTTTAGCAAATCTCAAAATTAATATCCAGTTTTTATACTGTATATTATAATGTTGTGATGCCTAAACCTTTAGGATTTAACAATTGATTTTATTTACCAACTGATTTTAGCCTTTAGTATTTATTGTTTATTTAGACAAAATAGCAAATAATTTTTGCATCAGCCATTTATCGGTGAACTTGAAAGAAATTGACTTATCAGTACCTGTCATAATGTTAATGTTGATGCATCCCTACAAACTTCATAACATTGTGAGATGTGCTGTTTATCAGCACTGCATTATGTCCATATACTCCGCCGTCTCTAATCACTGGCCCAGCACTGTGGTCTGGATGAGCTGAGGTCTCCTGTAACAGAAGGAGGTAGTTCAGGGAGGTTGTGTAGGCAGAAGAATGGCCGTCCATTGTGTGTTGCACCATGCTCTGTGTTTGAGCAGACAATGCATGCGTCAGGTCAGCTGCCTGAGCTCTGCTACAGTAGAGCATTGTTTGCATGATCCACATCTCGCTCTGCAGACAGTAGACCTCTCAGCTCTTGATGGTGACCCAGGGGCATCTGTACACACTTGCCAAAGTGTCTGCTAATCCATCTTTCTCGAAGACAAGCCTTGTTTCTAGCTTTTGGCATCAACTTTGGCATATCTTTGAGGGAAAATGATAGGGTTTAGTGGCTGATGAGAACCTCAGGTTAGGCGTGTTGATTGGCGTCCCAGCTGTTTGAGTGGTATGTTTTCCCAGCGCCCCCACTCCTCATGATCTGTGGAGGTTTTTATCATCCTCTCCGGATGGCTGGGAATGGCGCGGGGAGGGGACAGTGTCGGAGAGTGTTTGGGAGCCTCACATTTCTTTAGTGGTGTCAGTCAGCAGGGCCGTGGCCTCCACAATGAATCAATATGGCTTTTGTTGGGGAAGAAATAGCTCCTTTACAAGCCTGAATCTTGGAGGGAAGCAGGGTTATGCAGGATAACAAGGGAATAAGCATCCAGACACAAGGTTTCATCATTCCCAAAAACAAAAGACCAGAGTGACACATTTAGCAGCTTCCGAGTTAATTTTCAAACCTCCAATCTTTGATTTTCCACCATCCATAATTTGGATGCAGTCACAGCAGTCGTACTCCTGCCAACCAGGCAACGTGACCTGATTGGTTGGTTCACTTGGGGTTGTTAATTGATTTCGTGCTTATTTGGGGTTTCATGTCAATAATCCCAGCTGTGCGCTTGCTATAATAACTGTCAGACATCTCATATACTCCAGACCCCATTGCACAGACTCCATCCATGTATCCATTAACTGACCATGACAGTCACAAATGGGACTGTTTTACTGTTTTCAGCTTTATATTTAGCGTTCATATGTTTTCACCTCTCATATGCTTAATTTTTAGTGTTTATTTCTTCTTCATGTGATTGAAGAGCAACTGAAGTGTGGCAGGCTGAGGTCTGCACATGTCATTGTGGTGGTACTACTGATCAGAAAGGTCTCCATTAGTTTATACAGCTGCATGTGACCCAGACGGCCTGTAATTAAGCCTGTGTGTATCAGAGCCCAGACTGCCGTCAGCAGTATCTGCTGGAAGAATAATCAGGAGGAAAATCGCTCCAAGTGTGTGCGTAAATTACATTTTAATAACTATTTAAGAAGTTCGGAGTATAAATGTAATAATTCTTAGCTGATTTATTAAACATCTGCTAGAACTGACAAGAAATCTGACTTTACTAAAAGTAACTTTTAAGAGTTAGAATAGCTAAAAAGCTTCTTAAGATAGTAGTGTTGACTATTTGTTCTGATAAATGGAGATGCTTTTTTAGTAAAAGGACGGTTATAAGCTCAAGTATGAGTGAACATTGGAAGCCTCTGTAATATTTGTGTTTGTTATTCACTGGGAATTCATGTTTGTGCAGCCAGTTTGCAGTGCATTGCTGTTACTAAACAGTACTTGGATGTTTACGGCGTGCTGGTGAACTTTGTCTGTGCCAGACGGATGGGCTGATGCTGAGCAATGTGATGCCAGCTTTTCAAACACAGAATACATGATTCATCACAATCCCTTTGTCTCTCTATTTCTCTTTCTCTCTCTGTAGGGGACATCACACAGAAAGGCTATGAAAAGAAAAGAGGGAAATTATTGGCGCCCTACATACCCCAGATACAAGGTAAACAACTCACTCACTAATCAACTGTAAATCCACTGTTTAATGAACTATTTTAGCACACGGTGCATGTCTAGGTTAGAAAATCTTCACTCATCACCTCTTAGACATTCGTGAGAGGTCTGCATTTTACTGTGGTCTGAACTGATCTGAAATGCATGCACGGTTTCAGTACTGTCAAGGATACTCTGAGCTAGTGGAAACAATAGCCGTGTTTCCACTATCGAGCTAAGACCGGGCGTGCTAGTGCGTGCCAGGGCCAGTCGCGTTTCCACTGTCACTTCCGGGGCTTGATCGTGCCTCGCCGGGGCTTCCTCGGGGCCAACGGCCAGGTTTTTTCGGCCCGACGAAATCCTTGGGCCAAAGCGGGCCAGCTGGGGCTAGAGGAGGAGTTATGAACAAAGACGGAGTTTCTCCGTGTCTAGAGAGCGTCAGCGCGGATCATTTCAGAAAGATAACAGCTTTAACACCAGCATTAAAGACTTTTTAAAATCAGTTGAGCTCAAAACTCACTCTTAGTCAGCAGCAAGTGTTTGAAATAACTTGATCCGATGTGGATTACAATCACTAAACAAGGCAGAAATATTTATAAGCGATGTAAAAGACTATGCACGCTAAACATTAACGTTACCATAGTAAATATGGTAAATATGACCGCTTGGATAAATCAGACGCCAGCTTCTTATTCTCTATCACAATTGTGTATTTATTAAGTAACATTTTATCTGTCGTCTGGTTTCGTGAGTTTAGCTCCACGTTGCATATTATCAAAATATAATAATGATATTTGTTCGGGAGCTTTTATAAAAATAGAGAGTCTGCGCTGTGGATCATTTCAGAAAGATAGCCGCGATAACGCCAGCATTAAACGCTTTATTTAAATAAGTTGAGCTCAAAACTCACTTTCAGTCAGCAGCGAGTGTTTGAAATAACTTGATCCAATGTGGATTATAATCACCATACAGGGCAGAAATATTTATAAGCGATGTAAAAGACTATGCACGCTGGGCATTAACATTAAACATGGAAAATATGACCGCTTGAAGAAATCAGACGTCAGCTTCTTATTCTCTATCACAATCGTGTATTTACTAACTTATATTATCTATCACAAGCCTTGTCTCGAGAGTTTAGCTCATGTTGCCTATTATAAAAATATAATAATGTTTTTGTTCGGGATCCTTTATAAAAATAAAGATATAATTCATTCTTAATGTGACGTATAGACCACTGTGACTACAAATAAACAGAAACAGACTCTACTGAATAAGCAGGCTATTTTCACAAGCGTTAAAAATAAATAAATAAAATATAAAGTGTATTTATGTGCGATTAATTTTGAGTCTTGATAAATTAAATCATTATGATCAATGTATCACTTATTCTATAGTTAAAACATCATGCTTTTGAATTTGAATAACAAAGCATGCAAACAAACGGCCGCTTTTATCATGTTCGTTTTGTGATCGCGCATGTTCCAGTGACTTATTTCTTAGTTTTCTGATAACTTCTCTTTGTTAGTGAAATAATGAGGTTGCATGACGTTGTTCTGAGAGGCGTGTAAAGGGCGTGTTTTAGTGACGAGCAGCGGAGCTTCAAGCTCCACTGTGGAAACCCTGCGCTACTCTGGCCTCGGTGCTACTGGCCCGAGGCTATGAGCCCCGCCCGGCCCGCTTTAAGCCCTGGCTCGCACTGGCCCGACAGTGGAAATGCGGCTAATGTGTGTGTCTCTCTGGGGAATAGGAGTTATAAAACTAAAACTAAAACTAAAATCTAAGTGCAGGGCTCAAACTGCCTTAAACTCTCAATTACGTGGTGTGTGTGTCTTTGTTCTTCAGTTTAGGGTTGCTAGCAACAACCCAGATATCCAGACATGCTATCTCTTTTTAAATTCAGAATATAGATCTCACAGTTATTTATGGTCCCTTGCTCTTTATTCCGTTTTAAGGCTTTTTTAATTTTATTGTTATTTAACCTATATTCCATGTGTATGTTTAATTTTAGAATGGCCCTGCATAAATATTATGTTATGATATCTGCGGTGGCTTGTGGAAAAGGGAACGTCTGTCTGGGCCCCCGCTCTATATTTTTGGTTTGGCTTTGATACAAGAAATTAGGCCTTCATTTTTGAATTTGCCTTGCAGCAGAGATTGCTCTCCATTGTGGGCTTTGTCTTTGTTATTTTCTAAGCTGGCTGACAGACCACCATACTTTGTCCCATGATGCCCTGAGAAAAGCATACTTTTAAAAACAGTATTTACTAAAGAAATACTATACTTCAAAAGACTTACTGTGTGAAATGAATGCTGTATTTCTAGGCACTTAATTGTATGTTAATTGCAATTAAATGAAAACGTTTATAGTTTTAATTTATATTAAATTCAATTAGCCGAACTTCAGCGTGATAACCTCAGACCAAAGAAGAAAACGGCACACCATTTGTGCTGGAAATATCTATCACCCGTATTGTACTCGTGCACTAGGGCTGAACAAATCTAAGTAGCTAAGCTATTTCTTATGTAAGCACCATCAGTTATTAACAAAGCCTGTTTCTGTTGCTCAGTTCAGTTCTTCATTTGCCCAAATCTCAAATCTACCTTTTTATGTAACCAATTAAAGCTGATTACAATCAAGACGCCAAATGAGACCTCATTAAGGCTGGCGGATCTGCTAAAAGTCTTCTAATTGTTACATTGTGGCATCTTCTGAAACATTGCGTCCAGATCTGACTGGTAACAATCGTTTGAAAGCAGGAATGTGATTGGATAGATATCAGCCAACTGTGGAGGGACATTTCTTTGCTTAGCAACTGGACAGAGTTACTTGTAGCATTTATGGCCTTGTTATCTTTGTACATAGTTGAGCTTTTGTGAAGCCGTACACTATCAGGACATTTTATCAGTGGTTCTGGACAGGCCGTGCATTTTAGCTCTTATGAACCAGAGGCCCTCATTTCTTTTGATGTTGGAGACTGTGCCTTATTGTCCTTACACAACTTTTGCCATCCGTAAGCTTATGTTGAGTTAAGCAGGATTGGGGGTTTTTAGGTGAAGTGTTTCTCAGAACGAGAGCCAAATAAAGTGAGCATGTTCTATTCAGTCCTCACATGCCTCCGAACTGAAAGAAACAGCAGGTCTCTTAGCATTATAATGCTATTACTGCACAGTTATTGGAAAAACATAAAGCAGTTATGATGGGTTTAATAAAGAACTAAATGAGAGACATTTTTATAAGAAATACTTAAAGGAATACCAATCATGTTTGCAGTAATCTGCAATGGAAGTCTATGGGAAAAGGTAATCCAGAGGGTTTAAAAGCAGAAATGAGCTTGAATCTTTTTAAAGCACTTATATTACGGTAAATCTTCCATTCACAATGGTGTTTGAGCTGTAAAGCTGTCTAAATGGTCATTTTAGTGGAAACGCTGTTCTAAATACTAGTTGAACTCATGCTAAAGGCATGTTTCTATACGCAATTTGGGGTAGGGTATATTTTATTATTGGTTTTGAAATAAGTATCTTATTCTCAGACTGCAGTTATATGATAAGCATACAATTAAAACATTAATATCGTTAAATAGTATTACAATTTAATTTCAGTATATTTTAAAATATATTTTATTTTTGTGTTTAAAGCTGAATTTACAGCGTCATTACTCCGGTCTTCAGTGTAGCATGGTCCTTCAGAAATCATAATAATATGCTGATTTGATGCTTAAGAAACATTTTTTTGTTGTTATCAATGTTGAGAACAGCTATGCTATTTAGTATTTTTTTATCATGGTTGGGATCCATCATACATTTCCCCCCCAATTTTTTTTTTATAAATAGAAAGAAAATAATTTATTAATTAATATATTTGCATTCATTCACTCATTCAGATTGTAAAAACTGAACTTGAAACTGAACTTTTGAAAAACTGAATTGAACACTGCTGTTCAATTTAATGAATCCTTCCTAGAAAAAGTGATTTTAAAATTCTTACCGACTCCAATCTTTAGAACTTTAATTAACTTTTGAAACACTGTGTACTTTAACATTTACTTTGGTGCAGTGTCTTGCCTATAGACTTCCAATGCAAGTGTATTACTGTAAACTATTTTTTTTTTATGAAAAAAAAAAAAAAAGTCTGTGATAATCAACAGCAAACATGGAACTTACTAGAACATCCCTTAAATTATTTTAAAAATCCTTATCATCATCAAAAAAATAAATAAAATAAACATTAAGTCACTATTCACCAAACCAGGATTAACACATAACATAGCGCAGAATATTCTACAAATCATAAACTAGTCCTACAGTTAACATCGCTTGTGTTTGTAAGTCTTTGTGATCTTTGGTTAAATATGTGACCTCTCCTGAACTCATTTCGGTTGTTTAGGGATATTAGCCCTCACTGAGAAAAGCCCATTGAATGCTCCACCATGTCAACACAGTCAGGTGAAGTTCTTTTCAGCGATTCTAGGGGTCAGAGGTCAATATGAAGTGGTTGCTAGGCAAACGATTTGAGAAGAGGTAAACCATCCTGTATTGCCTGCTTTTGCTTTCTAAGAAAAAGGATAATAAGACACTACTTGTCTTAACCTTTGATAGATGTTCTGCCACATGTCACAAAGTTTCACAAACCTTTTTCTTAAAATGTCCCTATCTGTCCCTGTGTTGTTATAAATGAATCCTGAGGTATTTGTAGCATCCATTTGTCTCTTCCTGGTGTGATAGATGGAGGGGTCACCAGACCGGAGATCAGAGCATAAGTCTCTTTGATTTCTCAGTTTTGCTGCGGCAGCTACAGCTGTGTTGGGTCTTATGTAACCGCAGCGCTGCATGACTCACCAGTCTTAACCTTGTGCAAGGTGGAGATTTCTCCAAATACACAGAAACTATGCTGACATTGAGCTCCCTGCAATTTAAGATTTAATCAAACAGTTTAAATGCAGAGGTGACACATCATTTATGTCCCCTATTTTCAATTTATAGTATTTAGTGCTGTTAAATTAACTAATCACACCCTTCGGACATAAACATTATTAAATATACTCTTCTATTGCAGTAATTTCACATTTAATCTTCCAATTAATGTAGAAACAACATAAAGACTTTACGCTTTATATATATATATATTTAATGGCACTTCTTATGACTGAAGCCTGAAACAGAATTGTAGAAAATAAGCAGTTTATTTCACCTAAAGTTTTTGACCTAACAGGCCGTGACTGCAACAAACTAGTTATCATCCTACTTTTTTAAATTTTTTTGAGGCATTGATTGCACTGTGTAGCTCCACCCACAGCTAAATGTGATTGGTTCAAAATCGGTCTCCATACAGTTGTATATTAAACATCAGACAGCATTTTGTGGTCCTTCTAGAATGATTTATTTTGCCAGTTTGAGGTAATTCATATTGGTGAGAAGTTCTCAATGGCAAACATAGTCCCACAGCCTCAGCTGAAACTGAAACTTTCGTAACTTACTCATATTGCCTGCGGCTGTCACAGCAGAGCAAACCTTGCCCTTGTGGGTTGATGTAAGATTTGTGTGTCTCTTTAGCCCATGTCTGTAAGGTTTGATGAAATATTTTGAATGTTACACTCTCTGCGTCAGCACTGGATCACCATGAGAACTCTGTTCGGAGCTCAGATATGGTGGAAAGGGCCCATTGATCTCATGGTGTTGTATTACTCAGACCGCAGAGACAGCAAAAGTCACAAGAAGATTCATGTTGCTATCTAAATGCAAGGATAGTGTTGAAATGTAATACTGTCACTTCAGTTGTTTATTAAGTGCAGTGACCTTTATTCTATAATGTTGGTTTTGTTCATTCTTAATGCACTGTAATTTCTTCTATGCACAGCGACCCCATGCTATGCACATGACCCCATGCATCCTTTGTTTTACACTGCAGTAACTGTAGCTTGCTAATGGGTAAAATGTCGAGCATGGAAATTGAAGTAATGCATTTGTCTGTCAGATGATACTATTCAGGTCTGTCTTGTGTGCAGGTGTAGATCCGTCTCTGCAGATAGAGCATAGGATCCAAACATCATCACAGGTGGCCCCTCCAGGCTCCAAACAGAACAAGCCCCGGGTGGCAAACTCAAGGGATGAGCGCTTCAGATCAGGTAGGAACATTTCTCTGCTAAACTCTGTAGTCATGAGGCACAGATACCAATTCAGTGGTACTGGCAACCCATCCCCTTGTGAAAAAGAAGAATATGCTTATAAAAAGAGCATTTATTATATGACAATAATATACTTGTAATAAATATACATATGTGTGAACTGAACTATCTCTGTCTGTCGTCACAGACCTTCATACAGAAGCAGTACAAGCAGCCTTGGCAAAGTATTCAGAGAGAAAGATGCCAATGCCCTCTAAGAGACGCTCTGTTCTAGTGCAGTCTTCAGTTGAAGCGTGCACTCCCCCAGGTAAACACACACACACACACACACACACACACACACACACACACACACACACACACACCACAGTCACAAACAAAGCTAGGAGTGGAAGGATTCCTTACAGTTTTATGGGAGCACTTAGTTTTATGAGAGCAGAAAATATTTCGGAAGCGTTTTTTTTACTTTATGTTTTCATTTTTCAGCTGACAGCAGTTGACAATGTGCATTTCAGTCCTTGATAGTATCAAGATGTTTTGATCTTCTGAGCCTTGAGAGAACAATGCATCGTTTTCTGAATAATAGGCTCATTATTTACACAAAGAGAATGGCTTCTGACCACTCCGTTCCCAGACCACCTTCCCACACGCCTGCATATGGAGATGTTTAACAAAATTCCAGATTTATTGACCCACTGGCTGCATATTTAGTTATAACATTAAGTTAACACACAAACTTTAGATAATGCAAAGTGGACATTGTATCATTTTTTTCAAATCTTCAGTTTTTTCATAGCTCATTTGATTTTCCTTATGGTATTAACAGGTTCCTTAGAGTAAATGTGACACTTGTTGACATACTGTACAATAACAGCACAGAGCTCTAACATTAACGTGGACAGCTCAGATCATCTGATTTGGTAGATTTTGATCTGAAATGTTTCATATTGAAATCTTGGACTTTTGAAGGCAAAGTTTGGTATTCTTGCAGATTATTGTGAGATATTATTATAATCTTTTCTGAAACTCAATAGGAAACGTGAGATTACTGGTGTATTTTTCTCAGGAGGAGAAACCACTATTGGCCCGCCATGTAATACCATTGCTGTCTTGAAGAAATAACTGATACATTAAGTCCCTTTTCAGTCATGGTGACTTTCAAAATATAGTTTAATGTCATTTTATTGCTAAGAAAATGAGTGTACAGTTTTATCAACCTAGGTCTGCTACATTTGGTGCTGCTGGCATGAGCGAAGCCTTCTGCTGAAACATATTCAGATTTACAGGTATTAGGATACACGCTGCTCCTGCAGGGTGAAGTAGAAAAAACCCTGTCGTAGATGGACATGTGGTGCTGGGGAGGAGGAGGGCTAAAGAAACTGGGACAGAAATAAATAAGGTTGCGAATATACAAAAGAGAGATTAATTTACTGAGTTGTGGGCTTGTAAAAATCAATCAGGAATTTTATGACTGATTTTTACTAAAAAAATACAATTTTTAACAGTAATTTTCATTACTGTTGGTTATTTACTGCTGTATCTGTGTTGGTGTTATTAAGACAAAAGTGCTATATTTGGCCTTGACTTCTTTATGATTTCACATTATTACAACCTGAGGTCAGAGAAGCTCGTCTCCTCATATTTGTGTGACGTCTTTGCTCTGTCCTTCAATTTGGATTATGTTAAGGTCTCTCCCTGTTTGTTTTGCATTAACGAGTTTCTGAGTCTGATACACTCTTCTGTCCTTCTTCAATAACAATGATGAAGTCAGTGAAAGGTCAGTGGGATTAAAGGTTCAAGGGTGGGGTCAGACCAGCATAACGGGCCCGTTCAGGGTCGCCCCCTGTGGGAATTGGTCATGGTCCGCTAATTCTTTTGTGCCCTGGACTAATGCACACCGCACACATAAAGTGGCTAAGTTGTCTGATTGCCCCAACAGAGATGATCTGATAACCCATCTGGCCTGTCAGATACCCCTCTTACCCCATGCCCCATCACCTCTCACCTCATTCTTGACCCAAAAGGGTAAAAAATATGCCATTATTTACTTATTGATGACAGATGTAAATTACTTGTGCCCTATATAAGGCTTTTAAATAGCTTATGCTTTATAGCTTATGTTATAAAGTGCCTTAAATACTTAGAAATACTAATAATGACAAATTACACATCCATATAATCAAACATTTCCTCTTGCGATCAGTCATGTGACATGCGAGAACCAATGGCGTTTGGTATCACTGACATCAAACCTCTATATTCTGTAGCAACAGAGCAGCTTTATTAGTGTGACTGATTTGGTTTAACTTTTATCTGAATCTGATCAGCTTGAAAAACGCCGTCTGACCCACTTTCCTGGCCGTCTTTGACGTTGTCTCTGATCTTATACTGCTGTGCATCCATTATCCTGTTAGCTCCTGATCTTGTCGAGTCCTGGTGAAGCTGTGCTGTTTGTCCTCTGGATGTGACCTCAGACTCTGTTCTGGTGGAGTGACTGATAGAGATGTTTTAGAAGAATTATTTCTGATTTAAAGGTCAGGTTTTCAGTACAGCAGTTGTTAAAAGTCTTCATTCTGTCTCCTCTTGACTCACCTACACCATTTCATTTCTGCCTCATTCTTTCTCCTTGCTGTCATTCTCAATTTCTCTCTCAAATCACTTCTCTTCTCCCATGACTCTTGTTTCATGCCTATTGTCTCTGCCTCTCTCTTTCTATCTTGCTCGTTCTAAATCTGTGTCAAGGATACTCTCGAAGTGCCTGAGGACATGAAGTGGGAATAGAATTACAACTCAAAATAATGAGCCTAGTTTGTATGCTAGCTGCTTATAAATTATTAAACATGCAGAAATTCTAAGAACAATTCTGATCACATCTAAACAAAAATTCTTAAATCTAAACAATAATAGTGGTATAGTGAATAATATTAATTTCATTAAAAAAATGGTTTGTATGGTAGTGAATATTGAGTACATTTTGTTTATATTGATATTCATATTATTGAATATTGGTCTTGATCCACCTTGTTCTCTAAATTAGCATCCTCATTAGTCATTTTAGTTTCAAAATGTATACGAGTTTCTTCTCAAACACATGCTAAGCTTCAGTTTAATTTGTAATTCAGGAGTTGCTGAGGGATCAGGACTGTTTATAACTAATAATAACAGGTATCAGGCACCCTTCAGTGTAAGTAGATTATTATTTTATTAATTTTTTTCATAAGTATGCTGTTTTGAAGAGATACATTAGGATAATGCATGACTGTTTGTTGCTCAATGTCTGTCTCCTAATTGGCTGGACACCCTCCATAGTAATTGCTCCCTGTGGTTAAGTAATTGCATAATTAATGTTAAATGAATCTGCTACCACCTACAGGCTTTTTGTCAGTCAATCTCGCTCTCCTTTGTCTTTTACGCTTTCCTTTTGTCCCTTCTTTTATCTGTTAAGCTGTTTGATGATGAAAAATACAATAAATGTTGAAAAAATAACTGCTGAAATTTTACAATCGTGCAATTTTACTCTATGTGTTTGGATGTTCTTTAAAAGGAAAAGTATTACATGCGTATAAAACTTCATTATGTAACTCATGTTGTTTTGTTACAAACATGATTGGCACCTTAAAGTTTGTGATTTATTACAAGTACAACTTTTGGCCTGGTGGACAATATATATATATATATATATATATATATATATATATATATATATATATATATATATATATATATATATATATATATATATATTAACTAGAAAAACACCAGCTCTTTAATGTTAATAGAGTTAATGAGAATAGAGTAAGTTCTGATAGAGTTAATTAATCATGAACTATCACTGTTGTTAGACTTTTTAAATCCCAGCAGAAGATGCCTTATGCATGATGAAGAACTACAGATGGTTTAGCTATATGACATATTTTATTCATTAATTGGCAGACATCTGTTATTTTCTATGGCATTACGTTTATAATGTACTTATAATAGGGAAAATGATGTGTGTTACCATAAATGCAGGCCTCATATACTTGGTCTCTGGCCACATGAGCATTACATCATATGTATTTTCCATCTTAACACCCGACAGTTCTCATCAAAGTGATATTATAGTCTGAACTGAGAACAAACGCTTTTTGCTTTCTCTTCCGCAGTGATCATATATTAGTCCTTCTGATGGTTATGATGGAAGCTGTGAATAGCTTAGATTTTTTTTATAAAGACATTTTACAGTACAGTGGTTCCAAAAAGCTTCATTAAAAAATGAATATTGTTAGCTCTAAAGTGATAAAACAATAAATATGCTGTTCAAAATGATGATGGATGGAAATTAATGTGACATTGGTAATGAAATTTCAGTGGATTATGTTGATTGACTCACCAGCCACCATCTGACTCAAAGATACTGAGCAAAAAAATCATCCAAAATTCATCCAGTGCTGATACTGGAGTAAAAGGGTTCCACCTAACCATTAGTCCTCTTGTTCTTGACTTCCCAGACACCTCCTCTGCATCAGAAGACGAGGGCTCGCTGCGCCGGCAGGGACGCATCGCCTCCTCGTCTCCATACCAGGCGCACCCCAGTGTAGAGCACTGGTTTAACAGAGTCATCCAGGGCTCCTCCACCTCATCGTCCGCGTCCTCCACCTCCTCCCACCCTGGAGGAAGACCCCACCATGCCACGAACGCCACGTCCGCTTCAGCCGCAACCGTACTGGCCGACCTCATGGCTCAGACACAACTAGGTCAGTACTCACTAACCTCTCAGATCAGACCTACTGTACACTCTGGCTTCAACCACTCTGTGTTTAGATTTAGGTGTCCTTCTAAAACTCAGATGCAGGTTAGTGCCCTGCTGAGAAGAAAGAGCAAAATGTGTGCAGCTGAAAGACATAGTCCACCTAAAAATTGTAATTCTGTCATATTTACTCACCCTCATGTTGTTCCCAAAGGAGATGTTTAGCAGAATGTTCTTTTCTATACAATGAAGTTGAATAGAGACTGGGCCTTTCAAACTCCAAAATAACAAAACAGCACTATAAAGTGCCCTGCATTTAAAGTCTTCCGAAGCCATAGAGTAGCAGTGTGTGAGGAAAGATTTGAAGTTTATCTCTACAGTTGACCATTTGTTCATGACATGCTTGCACCCTGCTTATGTTTACAGCACTTTACTACTCTGCTACTGCTCACGGCGATGATAAATTCATGGTTTTAATGTCCTGGCTGCATGCTTGCATGGTGCATGGTTGTTGTTTTCATCGCAATGCTGGCACATCTTTAGGGTCCTAGCGAATCTGTGCAAATAAAGCCAGCATTGGCCTTGTTAGTTTGACAGGCAAACAAAAGATCTGAGCAGGTTCCAGTACTGCTGTAAAATAATCATTTTTGGCAACCTTCACTGTTAATGAAGGAATATCTCATGCAGTACTCACCCTCATGTTGTTCCAAACTCTAAATATGACAAAAAACACCATGAATGTATCATAAAAGTAGTCCACACACCTGCCATATTTATACTTTAACTCAACACAGGGCTACAGTACATTTCAACACTGTCATAAAAAAACCTATAATTGTTAACAGTTAAAGACACTAAAAATGCGATGGTAAAACCTGTTAATGTGTGAATTCCCTCTATACAGTGAAAAACTACTGGAACATTTTATGTAATTTAACAATAAAATACTGTTAAATACTGTTACCATTTTTTGTTTTAGTGGAAAAGAACCATCAAGTGACATTCCCAGAAAGACATGAAGTGACTTTAGCCACTTGTCTTTGTAAGGTGTTCGCCAGAAAAAAAAAAAGATTTAAGTGATTTAGTGTATTAACATTATTTCACTTCATAAATATGCATTTTTTTAACCTTAGATGTAAAATGCAGTTGTTAACTGTTGCTATCATATTTTTCATGGTCGTGTATATATAGAAAAAACTAATGAAAATTGTACATTTTTAATTTTGAAAAGTCTTCAGAAATCATTCAGTTGTTTTGTCTGAGGAACAGACTGGACTCAACCTCAAACTTTCAAGATTGCCGAGATTGACAACTTTTATGGTGCTTTGTTGGTCGCTTTTGGTCAGACAGCCTCTAGTTGCTATTTGCTTTCAATGTATGTACAGGAACAGAATAAAGTCTTGTTTTAGTCATATAAATGTTGAATGGCATGAGAGTGAGTAGCAAAATAACTCCAGAACACATTCACTTTACTGCTCTGCTCTTCACAGAGTTCTGCTTATAAACATTTGCATTCCCCTTATCTCTCCTTTTCTGTTATCTCCTCCTCTTTCTTTCATCCTCTTTTTCTGCTTTTCTGCCCTTGAAGGCCACTCTCATCTAGCTGGCCCTGGGCGCTGACTGTAAATAACCTCAGATTTCACAGTGTCAGAGCCACTCTGTGTGTCCACTGTTCTAAAGCAGTCTGCAGACAAACCAGCTGTACAAGGGAGGATTAAATGCAAATCAGCTACTTGTTGGTTATTAGTGGGGAAATCACTTATATATATATATATATATATATAAAAGACTATAAAGCTCTTCTTTTGGCCGATTAGAATAAAATGGACAGTAAACATCACATGGAAAGGGAGAGAGATAACAAAGTGTTGCAAACTGGCTTAACTAAACATTGCTCAGTGTAAAGTATCAAAGAAACGTAGCAAATCAGAACATATTTGATGTTTAATTACATGCTTTATGTAAACAAAATATGTTCGTGTAGACCTATTTAGGACTATTGAGATTTTATTGCTGGCACATCCCGCACAGCTTCTTAAATATACAACACCCGATTCCAAAAAGAGTTGGGACACTACAAATTGTGAGTAAAAAAGAAATGGAATAATTAACAAATTTCATAAACTTCTGTTTTACTCACAATAGAATATAGATAACATATCAAATGTTGAAAGTGAGACATTTTGAAATGTCATGCCAAATATTGGCTCATTTTGGATTTCATGAGAGATACACATTCCAAAAAGTTGGGACAGGTAGCAATAATTTTCTCAGTTTAAACATTTGATGTGTCATCTATGTTGTATTCTGAATAAAATATTGAAATTTGAAACTTCCACATTGCATTCTGTTTTTATTCACAATTTGTACAGTGTCCCAACTCTTTTGGAATCGGGTTTGTATGATCAATATCATAATTTATCATGGGTTTTATCACAGAACAGCCCACCATGCATTACTGTACTTTGACCTCCACTCACCTTTGACCTTTGGCACCTCATGACAGACAACCACAGTGCACCCCCGGATGTGACAGGCCTGTCGGAGCGCTCGGTGCATGCGGAGCGTCCACAGGTGGCATCAATGCGAGGGCTTCCACGCAGATACACACACACCAGCATCATGGAGACCGCCGATGGTGAGTTCCCTAAAGCTTCAGCCTGCTGTCATGACGACAGCAGAGCATCTTCCTGTCACACACGCCTCTTTCCTGTGAGAAAGAGGAAATGTCATGCCATCTCTCCACAGAACTCTCAACTCTACTGCACCCACAGGTTCAAATGGATTGAATTGAGTTTTTAAAAAAATGTTTCACATTAAACAGTGTGTTTTTAGCTCTGCTTCAAAACTGAGTTGCCTCACATTCTACTGCCTACTTAGGGAGCATAGGAACAGCCACGGAACCTCATAAGGGAATCACACTTGATTCGATTACAGTCTAACAACTAATGATAATGTTGCGAAGCTAAAAATGCTGATTACACGGAAATATAAAGTTGACTTGTCCAACTTTCTGGATCCTGTGAAGCTGGAGGCTTTGGATCAGAGCTAATTACGGTAGATGGATTTACAGTTAACTAAATATATAAAAAAGAGTGGGATATTTTATTATTGGTTGTTTTTTGTATGCTCCTGCATGTTCAAGCCAGATAGCATCATCCCATCAGTATGCTTTTATTTTATTTTTATTTAAAAAAAAATTTCTATTGCAGCAATAGTTCACAAAAAAATGTTAAATTCTGTCATCATGTACTCAGCTGCATTTCACTGCAAAATACAATCTCATTTACACACATTCAAGCTTAGTGTGTGTTGATAATACACTTGAGAACCAAATATTTTTTTTTTTTTTTTCGTGAATTATTCTTCAAGCTGATTAGCAAATCTGATAAGCGGTTCTCGCAAGTACTGTGAACACGCCAGGTTTGAATGCATCGAAGCACAATTGTGTATTGAGATTTGATGAAAGGTAATGATTCATAATTCATTTCACCTGGAAGAGAGGACAAAAAATGCAGAAGACCTCAGCTGTGTGGTAGCACTTTAAATTGAGTTAGGACAAGACAAAGGCAGTGGGCCAGATAAGCGATTTGAAACTGGACCACAACAGCACATCGAGTTTGAAAGTGAGTTCTGTAAGTAATACGCCCATAGTGTTTTCTATAGAGCTGCTTTTATCCTCCATGGTAATCAGTAATTTTATGCATTATAAAAACGTGCACGTAACTTCGGTTACAGTAGCCCATCCTAATAATAATTTGTCAATATAAAAAGTAATGCTCTTAACAGACCTGTGTTTTGTATCACTAGTCCAGTGTCAGTTCTCGGAGCATATAAGTCATGCCCGCGTGAGGCAGGCTGCTTCTGGCTCGTGCTGTTCTGCAGTTTATGAAAAGTTGGTTAATTCTGAACGTGTTGCATGTCCATATTGCACCAAAATGCAACACTGCACTCCTTTGGCTCCGCAGCAACACAGGTGAAGGCGATTCGATGAACGGTTCTCGACATACAATACTAACAGACACAAAGAGATTCCTGCCTTTAATAGAGAGGAGAATATGTTCAGCCACTCCCTCCGAAGCGTCGAATATTCAGTGTTGATTACTATCAAAGCTCCAAAGCTAAAAAATTTAGCCCTAGTTGATGATGACTCATCAGTTTTCATTTTTAGGTGTACTGTCCCTTTAAGACATAGAGTTGTACATCTATACATCACATCAGGTTAAAGATTAACCTGCTTTCTTTGCTGTGGCATATACGTTTTTTGAAGGAAAAATATTTGGTTATGGTTAAACACAACAAAATAAAAAGCATGGAAAACTATCAGATTTTTTTTTTTCCATAGCCATGCTCAATTAGAAGTCTCCTCAGCTCTGCAGAAGCAGCATGCTGTCATGAACACGTGTTTTTATTCACAATTTCTCTTCTTTAGGCACTGACAGGGGAGATGGGGAGACCATGGATGGTATTTATATGTCTCTGTGCATCTGTCCCTGCTGTGACCTCTGTCTGCCTAAACTTGTCCACTACGTCATTTTTCAATATTACTATCATAAGAATATTATTTCCTCCTAATATGTCTCTTTTTGTCTTTTTGATGTTGTTTAATTATTCTTTCAAGGTATTCTCACAGCATTTATAATAGGTTCTGCATTATGGGAAGATGCAACACTATTGTCTAGAAATATCTAGGACTGAGAATGTTTTAGGTGTGTTTGTGTTGATCCATCTTTTGTGAAAAAGAAAGTACACTTTTGCATACTTTTAAAGAGTACTTATTACAGAAATGGATGTAATGTTTTTATAGTTTTTTATAAAGTTTTTTTCAAATACAAATATTCAAAACAAATATTCCAGTTAAATTTTAATTAAAAGCACTTAAGTATAACTTAAGCACGTCTGGCAAGCATTTATTGTACAATAAATATACATGGAAAATTATGTATTTAAATATATTCATAAATACACATTTGTAATGATAAAGTTACAATTTCAGTACTTTTAAAATATGTTTAGTTTCTCTGTGATATTTAATACTGAACTAACTACATTTAAAATGATAAACAAGCATCAAAATTAGTACAGCATGACAAATGATGAAACAGAATTATTTAAATTTACTTTAATGCTTTTGATTTGACATTATTACAAAGTGGACTTAAGTGTGTTATTAAACATACATTGCACTTAAGTACATTTAAGTTACTGTTTTCATTATGTTATATAATCTGCAAGTACAATATTTAAAAAAATATAATTTGAAGTGCACTTCTTTTTCAGAAGGGAGAGCTTACATTTTAAGTTAATGTGTGATGAGATAATTTGACAAATGGTTCTTGCTTTTAACATTTAAGTTATGCTATGCTCTGTGATTTTTACCAGCTTTTCAGATCAAATGTCACTTTTTTTATATGATTTGTACTCTACAAAAGAGAATTTTAGTACAATACCATCATGGTTGAAAAGTGTTGCATGTTAGCCACAGTATCATGGTAGTGTTAGTGCGTGATTATTTTGTTTAATAAGGTTAATGTGGCTTATGGACATTTATGAGGTAGGATTACAGTAGTTATGTTGTGGTGACCCCCTTACATGAGAGGATTCATTCTTGTGTGTTTGGGGAGCTGTTACTGTAATTGGCTTCATCGTGCTCTGCGGTGAATTCTGGGTACTCGATCTGTGAGTGTGTGTGAGATGCATACAGAGACAGGGGGCAGACAGACAGCGGCTGAGGCTCAGGTGTCTCATGATAATGGAATGTCGGAGAACATCTCAGTCATGCATATATACATGACACAGCCATCTCTCTGTGGAATACACAGCCAGACATTTAACAGAGAAATGGAGAATAGATTCATCATATGAAGATGATTGTTGGGTCTTGATGTTTGATTCTTTGATTGTGTGAAAGCCTACTTTTACCTCAATAGAAACATTTGATGGTTGATTCTGTATTAATTTTTATAAACCAGCTAAGAATTGTTCATTAAAACTTTGTTTTTGTTGTTGTTGTTGTTAAATGTAACAAAATATATTCAGAGCTTGTGTATCTGTGAAGAGTGGAACTTGGAGTGTAAATATTTGTTCTGATGGCAAATTAATTTGAATGCATTTCTTTGCTAAATGTGATCTAAATGGGATCCACCGTGTTGTTTGAAATTCAATTTGATTATTCTGGTACAATTTATAATTATGCAGAATATTTATGACGGAACAATTTACACTACATTGGAAAATTGCTAAAAACAACCATGCGATTTGTAATAACCATTTTACACAATCACAGTAAATTAATTTTGTACAAAAAGTTTCCACATGATACATACATAGCGAACTGGGATTATTAATGTATTCTGTAATGAAAGATGCATCAGTTTTACACCACTAATGCTAGCCTTAAAGACACAAAGACATCTCTGTACAAAAATATGTATTATATATAGAAGTACGCTATATATAATTAATATTATTTATTTTTTCTAAAAAGATATTCTACTACATCCTATGGATTTTAGAACACAATTGTAATTAATCAGTCTTCCCCACTAAATCATATTGATGATTTATAATATTATAAAAAAATAAATAAAAAAAAAATCATTGTATTGCGTTGTGTCACGGTTTGTAAAACCTTTTTAAAATGACCTAGTGCTCATGTTATACTGTGAGATTGTTTAACATGTATTAACTTGTTCATTGCATCTTTTGTCCCAGTGTTTTATGTGAACAGAGTTTTACTCTATTTAAACTGTAATCCTAAAGCCTTCTGCAAAGCATATAGTGAATGATCAGACACAGTCTTTCAGAGGAAAGCTCATGAATGGTTGATGAGATGGGTAGCTGGCTAGCGGTTTGTTGCTAGGCAGCGTGAGTCCAGCTGCTTCAATCAGAGTCAAGGAGCCTTTGATGCTTTGGGTCAGCACGCTCAGTACCATCTCAACCAACCCCATGGGTGTACAGCCTTACATTGACTGACAGGCTGTTGTGTGAAACTGTCCCCACCATCCTTTCACAGTGACCTTTCCCTGATTTTTTTTTTTATCTCATCCTCTCCATCTTTCTCTCTCTTTCTCTGTCTGTCTCATCTTCTCCTGACACTATCTCTGTCTAAAGGCGTTCCAGTCAACAGTCGAGTGTCCTCTAAGATTCAGCAGCTCCTAAACACTCTGAAAAGGCCAAAGAGACCCCCTTTGCGAGAGTTCTTTGTTGATGACTTCGAGGAACTTTTGGATGGTAGGTTCATTTATCTAGAAATATCTAATTCAGTCATGAAACTCTAGATGGCATGTTTAAATGTCTTGTACATGCAATCTGCTATCATTCACATCATTTACTAAATGCTGATTAGTCCCTGCTCAACGAATGAGCTTGCTTGCTCAACATTTAAATAGTCTGGTTCAGTGTGTACTGTAAGCTGGTCCTGCCATGCGTTCCTCTGAAACCCTCCACCTCCCCCAGCTCCACCTGCCTAGGTTGTATTCCACTTCACTTTTAGACACAAACTCACAAAATTGCCTAAGGATTTTCCATTGGGAGAATCCCCATCACCATTCTGATATGTGTTCCACTTCGTCAAGATACTTAGTGACATTTAAAATCATAAACATAAACTCTGCTCCAAAAACTAGTGAGCTGCTTACAGCATCGGTCATGGAAGCTTATAAATGACTGACTTTGAATACTTTATGTAGGCAGAAGACTCAAGTTGCTAGTGATTTTAATAAGCCAATAAACACACAATACCATAATTAATTACATATAGGTGAAATAATTGATTTGTAATTAAACTGACTAAATATATTGGTTATAAACATTTATGTATAATCTGCATTCTTCTAGCTTTGTATTGGTGAATATAAGCTTTGTTGTATGCAATACTTTCATATTTTATCAAAGAAAAAGAAAAAAGTCACAGCATCTATATTTTTGTCTTTGACATTGATTTCCTGTATGCTACAGTCCAGCATCCAGATCCAAACCAGCCCAAACCTGAGGGGGGTGAGATGAGACCCCTGAATGGGGAGCCACTAGGGGTGGTTACTAACTGGCCTCTGTCATTACTGGCCTCTTTACAGCGCTGGGGCACCACACATCCCAAGAGCCCTTGCCTCACCGCACTGGACAATGCCGGCAAACCCATCTACATACTAACATATGGTACGGTGTCAAACTTCCTATTGATTGATATGCAACAATTTACATGAGAGTGTGCTGCACATTTTAGAGTGTCCTTTTATTGTGGCCAGCCTAAGGCACACCTGTGCAATAATCATGCTGTCTAATCAGCATCTTGATATGATTACATCTGTGAGGTGGATGGATTAACTCGGCGAAGGAGAAGTGCTCACGAACACAGATTTAGACAGATTTGTGAACAATATTTGAGAGAAATAGGCCTTTCGTGTACATAGAAAATCTCTTAGATCTTTGAATTCAGCTCATGAAAAACGAGTGCAAAAACAAAAGTATTACATTTATAATTTTGTTCATTGTATATGTACACACACACAAACACACACACACACACACACACTCATGTTTGTTTTTGTGAAAAGTGGGGACATCCCATAGGCGTAATGGTTTTTATACTGTAAAAACTGTATATTCTATGGACCTACACCAACCCTACACCTAACCCTAACCCTCACAGGAAACTTTGTGCATTTTTACTTTCTCAAAAAACTCATTCTGTATGATTTATAAGCATTTTAAAAAAATGGGGACATGGGTTATGTCCTCATAAGTCACCCTCTCCTTGTAATACCTGTGTCATACCCATGTCATTATACAGAGTTGTGTGCTGATATGTAACAAAAACAAGAGCGCACACACACACACCCACACACACACACATATATATATAGGGAATGATTTGTTTCCTTATATTGCTAATGTACTCACTTGAAATGGTGAATGAACTCTCAGTGAACAGAGAGTGTGGGTTTGAATATTTGTTTTTGGAAATATGTTTCCATAGGGAAGTTGTGGACACGGAGTCAAAAACTTTCCTATACACTGCTGAACAAACTGAGCACAAGGAATGAACCACTACTACGGCCTGGAGACAGAGTGAGTGTCCTAATCATGCACATTCACCCTCATTTACACCTTGCACTAACTGTCCGTCTCGTCTTATTAAAAGGGAACGCTGCTAAATATAGTTTTGTGAACCAATCACTCCAATCATTTTCAGAGTTGATCAGAGAAGATGTGCCCCAGACAGTAATGGACTGTCCCAACACACAGTCAGTGCACCAAAACAAGGTTTTTAAAGGTTTTTAGTGCTGTCATGCAAGATCCCATTTGATCAAAGACATAGCATGTTACCATGAAATCATGTTCTAGCTGTATAGTTATGCACTATTCTAAGCTACACAGAAATTATGTGATATTAAAATTAAATTAAATAAATATAAATATAAATATTGTATAAAAAACCGAGATTAAAACATAAATAAAAATTAGAAATGTTGTCTTGCCAACTAAGTGAAAAAAATTAAGTTGAAGTACTAAAATCCTTAAAATTAAAACTGAATTAAAAAATTATAATAAAATAAATTAAAGCTAAATATAACTATTAAAAAATAACAATGAAGAATAAACTGACAAAGGCAGAAAATTAATAAAAATCAAAATGGAAACTGATTTCTTTTTAATAAAAGCTAATTAATTCGTTTTCAATTAATATTAATATTAATACTGAAATAATACTTAGTTATACTTAAAACTTAATTATACCCAAGCGGTGGATGTAAATACAGGCCCACAATAAAAGA